>NC_049180.1:9691071-10001428 GCF_009769625.2 Cygnus olor | reverse complement strand
ATATAAGCATACTCCTTAAGAAAATAATTAAAATAAGCTCTCATTTACATAATTCCCCAGACAAGATGTAAAATGTGAAGAAACTGTCACTAGCACTACAGATTGCAGCACACCATTGGTTTAGATTTGATTTTTTTCTGTTCTTTGATTGAAAAACTGGCAAATTTCATTCAACCTCCAGCTTTTATACTTAATGCTGGAAAAGCAAAGCTGTACTTCATTAGCCAAAAACAAAATGCACCTGTCTGTAAAAACTGCTAGAACAACAACTGCTGCTTTCTGGTTTTTAAACAAATTACTTAGTCTATATTGAAACAGTAACTTTCAGTATTTACTGTGATGATACTTAACACATTGGAACTGAGTAGAACTACAAGACTGACAAATTAATGTGAAATTAAATATTATTCTGTTCTAAAGTATGATCGTTTTCAAAAAAGAAGAAAAGGTATTGTATGTACATGTTAGATAGTGTGCTGACCCTTGAAAAGTAATGTTGAACTGGAAACCTAACCTTGCCCCTGACTGGAGGCAAAGTGCTAAGGAAGGTGCTGGCAGAAGACTGGGCTTAAATGCCAGTGTCACCTCCTCCTCTGGCCACTGTGATTTTTAAGGTTTTGCTTTTATGATGATAGAGCAAAGCATGGTTCAGTACAGCGAGTACTGTTATGGGATGGCTTGCTCACAGGAGCAGACACAAACCTTCTCTGTGTATTTTAATGATTGTTTTCTTAACTTGGATTCTTTAATATATATCACAAAGACAAGTAAATACAAGTACCTCAGAGCTAGATGTGGGCTAAAACAGCATCTTTAAATGGAAAAGTATTACATTGCAGCTCAGGCTAAAAGTTTATCCTGAAGGTCTGATAGGTTCCATTTCATATCGTTTGTAGTAACCTTAATGGAACTGACCTAGTCATACAATCTAATTTAAGACAATTTTTTTTTTTCCTTTTCTAGAATTTGCTGTTTGGGCAAGAGGCAAATGTACTTCTGTTTCCCTCTGAGGCTGGTTTGGTGACTATGGACAAACAGGTAATGCTTGCAAATGCAGAGAAAGTGTGCATGCAGCCAGTGCCCACTCTTTGGAGGGCAGGCCTCTTAGGTCAAACTGTAGAAATAGGGTACTAGTTGCATTGTAATTCCATTCAAAACACAGTTCTCACATTAAATATGTTAATTTTAAACTTATATATTAATAAGAAAATTACTTTTTAAAGGAGCATCTGACTTGCCAAGGAGCATTCAATAGAACAGGTTCATCTAGGCCAATGGAAGTTTGGCAGAAGTTCAGAAAACATACCTTTTGTTCCTTACTAACAGAAAAAAATAGTTCACAGGAATTTTTCCTGCCTCCTTGCTCTCCCCCACCCCCCCAAGGAAATTCCAGACTATCAAAAAGTTCTGTTAAAGGAGTTAATTATTCCACTTAGGAATTAGTGTCCATTGGATGCCCTTTGTACTTCTCAAGAGCACCACAAATGGCTTTCAAAAAATCAATGGAGCATAAGAAACTAAACTGCAATGGTGTTACCAAATAAGTCATTTCATCAGTCTGCATGCTGAATTTAACATGACCATTTCTGAACGGATTGGTCAGATTCTCGATGTGTTGAAAACTGGCATGGAAATGTCCCAATTTACACATGCGGAGAATCTGGTCTGGTATTTCCACTTCCTCTGGAGCAGAAAAAAAATTATTTTATTATAATTTTGGATACAAAGACAGCAATGATGGATTTATTTAAAATATAAATTCAGGAAGGCTGGATCAATTCTCATGAGAATGCAAGAAATTTTTTAAACATACAGATGTGTGATTTGCATGTAAATCATCAACACATGGTAGAAAACAAACCATAAAAAAGATTCATCTAACTTCCTATATGGAAGACATATATTTCCCCAGAGCTCTGAGGTTACTGTAAAAGCTTATGCAAAACATGAAAGTGTGTACATTCTATGTACACCTAATACTTGTTATAAAATACAAATGTTTCAATTATCTGTGTCTAAATTAATATTTCTGCTAAACTGTACTTGGTTTTCCCATGAACATAATCACCATAATCAGTTCAAAAGTGTATCTAGAAAAGAACACAAAGCTGAAAAGATAATACAAAAACCACTGTCCCTCCCCCCCCTTTTTACTAACATCTCAACACACAATCATAAAGCAGTTGGTAACAAATTCTTGTATAAAACAAGTAGCATGAAGACAAGTGTACCTTTGCATAGAAAGGGGCTGCTAACCCTATTAAACAAAAACAGGTTTAAAAGATTGTTTAGTAAGTGCCAAATCATCAAGTTGGTATGAATGCATTTTGAAACTTGGCTACACTTGTACACAACAAGCAATTACAGAGGTCTATAACTTCCTTCAATTGTTATGAACCTGCATGTACCAATCTTTTAGATATGTTCGCCTGTAATGTTTTTCATGAGATGCTTGACATATTTCTTTAACAAACAAAATAGTCTTTGGATGACTGTGAAACCATGTAGAATGGAGAGTTGGCCTGGTGCTTTTTCACAGAATGCCATTATTTAACCCCTGCTGAAAATTGCCATTGCTAAAAACGTTTGTTTGCTTCCTATGCACTACTTCTGGGAATTTAAGTTTTTAAAACTGTGAGACTGTATTCTCTAAGACCAGAATTCGATGAAACTAGCTAAAATGCTAGCATTGTTCTTATCATGCCTGCTGCAATATGATAAGGTGCTAACTTCTGGAAATTAATTCTGCACTCCTTACTCTGGCAAAACCTCCACTGAAGAAAAGTGAGTAGGGAGTGCAGAACAGCCCTTTATACCACTGTTTTTAGAAATGCTGCCACTTACAGTTACAACTTAGTGGTGCATTATTTGTTCAAGTAGACGGTGTCTCAGTGAAAATGTCTAGATAGAAGAACACATATGTACAAGATCAGAAAGAACCCCTCACCTCTGATTTAAAAAATAAATAGCTGGTTTAGATGGTTATTACAGGGATATCATTTTTAAAGGAACAGGAAAGTCATTTAAGATTTCTGTCTTCTCTTTCAAACGGCTTACTGGTAATGGAAATGTCTTTCAGAGTTCTGTGACGTGCATCGGATAGCTTGGAGGTGGATGTGATGGCAATTTAATATTAAGGCGCCTGATATGACAGCCATGACAGAGCAAGTGGCCTTCTAATGGGTAACAACGATGGCCTTCCTCATCATTGAGCTGCAAGCCACAATCCTAGAAGAAAAATTTAAATCCCAGGTTAGTGAGTGATTCAGGTAGGTCATCTCATATCAGCATTGATCTGACTTGCATAACTGTAAGAGCTCCCTCCCATGCCTCCAGAAGCAGCAATCTCAAGAGTTTGTGGTAGACAGACCCTGACTATCTTCTATTAAACAAAATGCCATCACTGAAATCTACTAGGACAATCGCTAGAAGTACCAAGCCCAGTTGTCGCATTTTTTTTCTGTTGTTTCCCACTTATCTTCATCTATTAAATGTTGAAGCAAATCAGATAAAACCAGGCCAAGGACTAACCCTGATACACGCACAACGTGGAACAGGTTAGAAAAGAAAAGGAGCTGATTCTACAAGAAGGCAGTGAGCAGGAAATAGGGGAGTATAAGTAGAGAATGAGAAAGAGGAGTAGGGCCAGGAGGGGAGATGAGGCGTATTTTACTTACAAATCAGGACTGAACTTTTTTTTTTTTTTTTTAATCTAATTTGAATTAGAGAGAGACTTCAAGGCCAATGGTCTGTATTTTTGGTGGAGACATGTTAGTATCTCTGGGACTGACACATAACTACAGGGATGACATAAGTGACCAACAGTGGAGGAACAGAAATAAAAAAAAACAGAGTAAACAATGATCCTGCCTGCTGACAATTGTGTACACTGCAATAGAGATAATCCTGGTGCTCAGTTATCATTGCAATCTTGAGAACATTTGAAAGTTATAGTAGTATTGTGCTTGGATTTGATGTTGCAAGAGTTGTAAGTACTTAAAAATTGTTACTGTGACCAATTCTGACAAATCAGAGATTTTGAATATGTAACTGAACACCTAACAGAAGGAAAAATGTGATCAAACTAGGCATATAGGTCATTTTAGTACTGGAAACCAATGCAAAGTTTTTAATTGGATTCAAAGTATGATTTTTCAGCTTTCATAGCTAATGTTAAAATCTTCAGTTTTTATAATGCTGAAATAAGAATGAAAAGTTTTAAAGTAAGCTTTAAAACTGAAATGTTAGTTTAGGGAGGCTTTAATCAAAGCTTCTGCCAATTTCTATTTTCCATGTGTGAATGTATGCTACATACTAACTTTATACTCTGTTATATTAAGATTTAAAATTCAGTTCCTCTTTATAATTTAAAAATTTCAGATACATTAAGAGCATTTGGAATATCTGTAGGGTACCTTTTCCCTGTCCAAATCTGGATTCCTTTTTCTGCAACAAGAAAGTCCACTTTCTCAGTGGTTTTCAGTTCTAGAATGAGTATCTATTGATCCGCAAGCTGGCTTGAACTTCACAGCAGATTTTAAGCTGTCGCATAAGGAAGAGATGACATGGAAAAGCAGAAAAGTTTCTGAACTGACTAGTGACTTTGCGTGACCAACAGGTGGTGATGACAACTTAAATAGCATTTCATAGAAATTCGGCCTTTGCAAAGCATCCATATGAATCCCTCAAAATACTGGTACTAACTGAACTAGCAATATTTGGAGACAGCAGTAACCCAGTGTGTACAGTTTGAGCCTAATTTGAGGATGTTAGGCAGTAACCTACCCCTGTTAACACATGGCTAATCCCCTGATTTTTGTACATAAATGCACTTTGCCATTCTGGGCAGATGTGGAGGCAGCTTGATTTCCCTCAAACTGGAAAGAGAATGGGGAAATGAATAATGAAACAGAACTGAAAATAAACCCCTATTGGGACTTTCTAATATAACATCAATAGGCTGGGAGAGAAGTGGAGGGAGCTGTCATCTTAGGTGAAGCCTGCACAAAGCAATAGATGAGGAGAAGAGGAGGAGGGAAATACAGCTTTCCAAAATGCTGAAATTTCCTGTGCCAATTTCTCTGGAGTATCAGCTACCTCTGCTGGAAGGAGGTAACTAAGAGGATGGGCTTCTCCTCAGGTTTAGGTTCATGTACATTTCGAGAAGCCCTGAATTTTGCTATTTTCTCCCTCAATTGGAAATCTCTCTATAAAACCTTTCTGTGCAGGAGTACACAGAAGACAGCATGGCTACATTTTTTGCTTCTGCTGCTTATGACAGGCCATGCTGGATGCTATCACAATTACCACCTGCATGAATAATAGAATGTATTTATCAGATAGCCATACCTAAATGTATTTATCAGATAGCCATACCTACTGCAAAAGGGAAGTTTTGGGTTGATCCCAAATTAAAGGGTTTGTCTCCTTCCTTATGCTCTTGGATGCAGAGCTAGGACTGAATTCAGCTCTCCTCCCCGTGAAGTAAGGTCACTAGTCCCAGAACCTGATCTGCCCCCTCAAATGTTTAAATGTGCTGCACAAAAAGAAATAGAAAGTCACTGGTACCCCGTCTCCTTTGTAGTAAAAAAATCACTGTTCATCCAGCATGGAAAAACTCAGAACCCCTTCCCAGCATGGGATAATGGTCTTTCCCTGCAAAGGCAATGTGGATTCAAGTCCCCTCAGACCACAGCCATGCAAACTGTATCCAAAAAGATCAGGCAAAAAAGAGAACCAGCACTTCCCTCTTTGTTCTTTCCTCATCTACAAGTACAAAGAAAATTCCACTAAAACTAAACCCAGCCTTTGAAATTAATATACTGAGGGAAAAACAGGAACTAATCTGGTGCTACTGGAGATGGCAGCATGACTGGCAGCCCATCTCGCACTCTTTCCTCTGACTCCTTTCGGCAGCTATGGGGCAGAGCCCTGCCTGCCCAGGCACGCAGGAACCAGCAAATGCACCCTGGGGTGCGAGTCACGCACCTATCGGGAAGATGCTCGCTATTAGCAAAGCCTTGCTGTGGGGGAGCCGGGCAGAGGCACGCATTGACGCTTACCTCGCAGTGATAGCACTCCACATGGTAGTCTTTGTCCATTGACACGACTCGAATCGTCTCCTCGGAGCCCTGTTGGGGAAGCACAGAGAAGGTACGAATGGGTTTTAAGTGGTGTTTTCTCTATCTTCTTTCAGTGCCCAATCTATGGCTTTGGAAAGCTGCTTCCCAGAAGGATCTCCTCTCCTTATGCAGAGCAGAGCATGCTGAGGGTTTTGCCCCACTAGGCACAGCACTGCACCACTGTTTTTGCAGTTTAGCAGCAGCATGGATATCTGACAGAGCTAAGCTGTAGAGATCCTTTGGGAAGTGTAGCCAAAACTTCATGCTCAAGGGACAAATTTCTCCTGAGATCAAATCATTTTCCAAGGGCACCCAGGATTTGACCAGCCAAACACCATGACTTACTGATTGGGTCAGTCTTCCCTATAGACATCCTGGCCTGATTTTTCCAGGACTTGTATTCCCCTCAAACCAGATGGTACACAGATATTTTGCACACACGTGTCACTGTATGTACCCCATGAAGATTTACATACTAGTCCAGCAGGTAATTACGTGCAGAGGCCAAAACCTCAGCATGAGGGTGGATGTAGTGGAGTTGTGTAATACCTGGCTGAGCCTCAGGCCCTGCTGAGCAGCCCATACCCTTCTTCTAACCTCACAGACTTTCCCTGAGCCACTCCGATGCCTCTGAAGACAGAACTCATTCAATTTGCTGCCCTGCATTGTTTCCAGCTGCAGGTGTGGTCAGAGCATCAGGTATGACGTAGACTACGTCTGAGAGAAGCTGTGGGCAAGTTAGCACCTGCACTGCTAGTCTTGAACTAACCTATGAAACCTCCATGGGAAAGAACATGGAGTCTATCCCACTAACCATCAGATGAGTCAGCAGTAGGACTGCTTTTTCTTTTCTTTTTATTTATTTTTGTATCTCTATATATAGATATAACATATATAAAATATAAATAATTTTGTATGACACAAAACCAAGTGAGATTTCCATAGGGCTTTTCTTCTTACACCCCACCAGTGAGGCAGGTGGTTCTGGCTCAGCCTTTATAAGGTTTTAAATTATGCGAGACCTGGCCATTTAACAGAAATAATTACAAATGGAAAGTAACATGCAGAGTGGTAGAGGTGGGCATGGTGAGAGGCTCTAGCCATAGGCTTTACTGGAGCACAACAGCTTACAGGAGGCAAGCTCTAGCTCTATAAACATGCCAAGAAGATGAGTGAGATGCTGAGGCTCTTGCTTGTGAATGAGCTGGTCAGTGACCTGAGCAATGGGAACTCGGAGGGTCCTAGACAAACATCACTGCAGCAGGCAGGAAAGGACTGTCTTAACGTACAAGTCTTACTGTATTAACAACACTGCCACAATGGGCTGATGTTGCAAGCAGCAGTCATTCATCTGGCTTTCCTTTTAGCCATCCTTTCTACCTGCTTTTCCGCCCATTCAAGCAGTCTTATTACAGTGCCACCCCAGGGTGACAGGCTATGTGGCTTTTTTCACAGGGTCAGGGTAACCCCTCAGAAGTCTTTTCAAGCTCGGGCATCTTCACACATTCCATCAAGAATGCAAACATAGCAGACAAGGAAAATTGCTATTTGAGCTAATGGGAGATTCTAAAAATAAACAGGGTTTTACTTCTTGGGTTGTTCTTGGAGCCCTGGTCAGGGCTTTCAATTAAACAAGATTTATAACAGCATAATCAAGACCTGGAAAGCACCCTAAAGATACAAAGTACTACGCTGCATAAGTACTATGACTATTACAACCTCTAGGAATGTTTGGGAGTGACATTACTGCTGAACTGTATTTAATTTAGTATCTGACATACTACAGGCTCTGGAAGAGGGAGGAAAAGCATCTAATGTGTTTTTGCAAAGTGTTCATATGCCAACAGCTGTTTTCTCTAAAGTCTGTGCATGTTAACACGTACCTGTGCTGGTAGAATCGGCTGGTTACAGGATGCGCATTTTGGTGCGAAAACCCTAGGGCGCAAGAAGAAATTGTTCAAATCACATGCAAAGCTTCTCCAAAAAGTAGAACCAAGAGAGCTATTCTAACCAAGCCTTCTCAGTAGCAAAATGTAAATCCAGGTTTGGAAGCATCTCTAAATTTTTTTGGTAATATTTAGCGAAAAGGAGGTTTACAAAGGCAGATCTACCCCAGCTTTATTGCTTAGGTCTTCCTGACCTCTAGGCATAGTCAGTCCAGCCGTACTCCCCTATACACTCTCTCTCAGCTCCCTTTACTCTTAAAGTCATTCAAATTGTGCAGAGCACCTCATGACCTGAGGAATGTCACCAACTGACATGCTAAATGGGAAAGGGGCTGATCTTGGCTAGGACCTACTTAAACCAAATACATCAACTGGTTTTATCCACAGCTGCGTTTTAGGACAGTTACTGGGCCAACATTTGCTCCATCCTCACAATGCAATCAGTTAAACCAATAGGGCTGAGTTTAAAGTGCAGAGCAGAAGGGAGTCCAAAAGCAATCACTTAACCGCAAAACTTTTTGTCAGGTGAGGCTAAAATCATTCTAACACTAGCTGCTAATTACACGTCTACTGTCCAGTCTAGGTTAATGCAACTTACACTCTCCAGTGACGCACTACCAGAATCTAGTCTTATTAAAGCCAGCAAAACCTAACATCATTGCACAATTAGCCTTGTCTAATTAGTTTTGGAAATCCTGAAAGAAGCAGAGAAGCAGCCACTAGAGAAATACATCCTCTGATATAACTTGATTTTCAACTTCATCTAACCCCTGAATGTCACACTGGGCCCACAAAGTGACATTTAAAACTTTAAAACACTTTACAAATGCAAGATGTGAGAAGAGCACCAAGGGACATCACAGCAGACAGAAATAACCCTTTTTATCTACTGCAATGCTTCTAACTATACCAATAATTTAACTAGTATAATTTTTCCAAGCATGCAATGGATTTGTTTACTTACGTATGGTAGTCTTTGACACAGTAAATATTGTTTTCCACATCTACAGTGAAGGGAACTCCATCCAAACACTCGTTACATACCACACAGCGGAAGCAGCCAGGATGGTATGACTTTCCAAGGGCCTGCAAGATCTTAAGAGGCAAAACAACAAAATAAGTGGATGCATGATTACATGAGATCCCCCCATACACTGCTATGTCCGACTCCGAGAAACACACTTCAGAATGAAATTACCACTCTGGAGATCTGTCAGCAAGGGGCCGTTTAAAACAATGAGCTTACTTATTTCTGTGGGTTTCTATTAGGCTCCCAATAATGACAGAGAACTGTGAAAATCAGACTAAGTCCCATCACTTTTAGCTCTGCAGAGCCAATATTGCCCAACAGAAGTTAAAAATGGTTTCAGTGACTACTTCTTGGAAAAATCTGTTGCAGATACAAGTCAGTGAGATACAGAGTTAATTCACAAAATGTAACAGGCTGTGACAGAAAGAGTCCAAACCAGTCATTATTCAAATCTACAAAGTAAACCAATAAAACAAGCAAATAAATAGATAGCCCTTTATTAACGCTCCTGATCCACCACAGTTACCGACTGGCTATTTGTCATTGGGGCCCATCAGTTTCAGTTAAAATTCCATCTGTGTTGATGGGTAATCAAAACTGCCCTGGCTTCTGCCATGCTGTCCTTCCCTGCTGCATTTTAAAGGCTTTAAGGACAGGTTTATGCAGAGTCTCCTCTACGCTGCTACAGAAAAATCCCCTCCTCACGGTGTCCTTGTACATAATGTGACACCAAGGAGGGCGCACCAAGTCCATGAACAGGGCTCTGGGAAGGGTTAGACACGATATCATCTTCAGGCATCTGTCACCACCTTACAGCACCAATTGCATACATTTCAAGTATTAGAATCACCTTTGAAAGGTAATCTCGGAAAGTTTCTGCTAGCAAGAACACTCAGCTTGGAGCTATTAATAAGCTGGAGATGGAAAATCTCCACTGACCAAGCTCTCATGGCCATGTAGGTGTTCGTACAGATAAAGTTCAAATCAACATGAAATAGGGTGGGGAGCATAGGAAAAATGTGTGAAGTCAATTTAATTTCACGTTTTCCCCCTTCTAACAAATCTCTATAGCTCACTGTTCAATGACTGGCATCAGACTCTGATATGCAAGCCTGTTCTTACCCAGACACAACTTGTCTCTGTGTGTGTGTCGCTATCCAAGCAGCTACAAAACACGCACTGTTAGCCTGTCGTGGTTGCGCAGCCACACTTTGCACAGAACAATCCCTAATTCGACTGCACTTTCAGCCTTGAACAGCTTCAGGCTTGCACCCAAGCCTGTGGGGCTGCAGCACGGTTCCTCAGCTGCACACCAGTAATACGACTGTGCAGGCATGTTTGTGTCTGTGCACTCCTGGGGAGGAACACAGAGCAATTAGCCAAATAAGACTGCTTAATTCCTGGAGCTCCCAGAGCTGTTTCCTTTTGTTGGAGCATACTTGCTGATGGGAGAAAAGCAGATGAGCACCTGCCAAACTTTCAGCTACTGAGCTCCACCAACTAAATATTATGGACTCTTGCCTGGCGTTCTGCAATTAAGGGCCAGCTCAAAGCATGCAAGTTGGGATCCCCCTCCCCCTCCCCGCACGACACAACTCTAGAAATTTGCTCTTGGGCTAAAACGAACAATATCCTTGTCCAACCAGTGGTGCCAGGATATGAGCCAGAATCCTCATTAGTGAAGTCTCCATTCCAGCTCCTACTGCACCTCCGTGTTGCAATGTAATAGCTACTTCTATTAGGCACACTAATGTTCACATACATTTTAAAGCAAGAGGAGAACACTGACACATACACGATCTGCACTTCTTCAATGTGCAAGCAATTTCATTTGTTTGGGAATTTTTGCTTAGGAAGAACAGACAAAATTCATCCTACTTTCTCCCAGTGAAATGAAGCCAACAGTATCTGGCCCAACCCATGGCTCTTTGATTTTTAATTATAAAAGTAACTCTGACTGCTGGCTCCCTGCACATCACAGTAGCAATAATGGATTTTAACAGACATGGAGCAAGTGGCAGAAGGTAAATAAAGCAAGTCACAGAGCTGGCAACAAACCTCAGGACTACTGATAATGTTCCTCTCTTCCCTAGACCAGACTCCATCCTCTTACTGTTCTACTGTCTTACAGAGCACAACACCTGTTTTCCTTTACCATGTTCTCATACAAAGCTGTGGTCTATTTTCCCCCTTTAGTATTAATTAATTTATTTTTTTTTAGGTGGCATGTGGCAGAACAACAGAATCCCATGATCTCGGGTATGAGAAAAGCCCAACTTTCTGTACTTTAGAGTAATACAGCATGAATATATTTATGATACTGCCTCAATTTGAAAAATTACCTTTACAGTAATGGAAACAACGATAGTCTGACAAGGGAAAAAGCACAACGTCTCACAGAGCACTATCCAAAATACATCAAAAAGATATCCCACAGTTAGGAGCTTAGGTCTCTTACCATCTCCATTATGAGGTGTCCACAAACAAAGCACTTGTCTGCTGTTTGCTGAAAACCTGAATACTGTTAAAATGACAGAAAAAACAGGATTATTAGTAACCACTCTTCTAGCTGCAGAAATACCTTTTAAATGAACACCACGCTGTTTGCCAGCTTCTGCTGTGTTTGACAGCAAACTACACAATAGGTTTGGAAGACTGATTCAGAAGACTTTGTTCTGCTCTTGCAGCGTGCTCAAGTACCAGCTTGGCCTTCTGATCTGCTGTAAATATTGAGGTTTGCGACATAACAAGATCATTTAAAAATATGATTTTTAGTTTTGAAGCCTGTTCAGGGAGTTTGCATTCATTTGGCATGCTAGAAATAGCTTCTAGTCACTCTTTTTGTTGTTGATAGTGGGGTAAAGTAAATAATTGGAGAAGTAAACAATGCAGGACTGACCTCCTGACTCCCGCTCAAACTAGTGACCGGATGCTTACTGACCTCAGTTTTGGGACCTACATTTCACTCAGTACTACATGCAGCCTGGAAAGATGGAGACAGGCCCAAGGACTATTTAGCTACCTTGTGGATACCAAGCTTTTTATCAATGAGACAATTCTAAAAGTCCAGATGTAGGAGCTTGTGTTCCCTGTACAACGCGGGCTACGGTAGGGTACCTCAGACAGACGATAAGAAGCCCAGCTGCAAGCAGTGGGAAAAGGACAGGCTGGGCAGCCTGGCAGCAGAGCCCTCTTGGGTGCAGTGCCTGGGGCATGGCTGCAGGGAAGTACTTTGTCCACTTGGGACCACAGCTCTACATTCCCTCCCTGCACATTTTTGATCTCAATTTTGTACTTGGGCCCCTACAGCAGGTCCTGTTTCAGATGCCAAAGTTTCTTTAACCCTATGTTTAGACACGTACAAATAATGTCAAGGTTATCAGGCCAGGTGACTGACCTACCCAACAACTACCCTACAGGCAAGAGACATTTGCTTGATGAACTCCAGCCATGTAATTTTGAAACTGGTATTTACAGCGGCTGAACTTTACCCTCATCCATAGAAGTGAAGTGCAGCATGTGTACGCCTTCCTGCCAGAGTAAAAGGGTGCCCAGGCACTTGTATGGTGTTGCTCTGCTATGTTTATTTCAGCAATTAGCTTTGTAAGCTCGCCTGAAATATAATGTAGTCACATAAGATAAAAGATGGAGACTGGGAGGATGAGGGCAAACTGGACTCTTCTGACAGAGCCCAGGTTAATTGACTCAGAGCACCTAATGCATCCTCAGAGGCTCAGCCTAACAGAGCCTATGGCTTGCTACATTCCCCCTTGATTTCGTGGGGATTAACTGTCCCCTCACTTCAAAAGCCAGTGGTTCACAGCCTAGCACTGCCATATGTTTTCCTTTTTATTGGTGTGAGGGGATTACATATTATTTCACATCAAGAGGTTGGAGGCAAAATTATTGTTGCTATGCAACACAGCAATTATGAAGAAAAAGGTCTTGCAGGCACTTTGATGGGCCCTGAAAGTCAGTAAATGATGCTACGGTAGCTGTCACAGCTCTGTATTTACTATGCACTAAGGAACACAGCTCATACAATCTTAAGAAACTTTGAAACTTCAGCAAAGAGACCAGAGTGTTGAGGAACACATCCAGGGGTGGCAGTCGTAGCTGGCTACTTCTGGAAGATACCGTTCTGAATTGAGTAATGAAACTGGTGTGCAAGTCTGGACATGGAGCAATGGCTGAGTTCACCTCCCTGATTTCAGGTAGTAGTTTTTGTATCCAAATACTTGCTTTTTTCTTTTTACTGAGGTAGAAAAAAGGCCTCACTACTTGGGATGCTTCTTGGCTGCACTGTATCTGAGTAACCATCTGGCTAGACTATTTCCTAAGGTTGTGAACTCGAGGGTTACTGGAAACAGGTGGGTAGGTCCTGGCAGCGCAGACAGCAGAGGATTAACAATAATACAATCCCAGCTAATTCTAAAATCCTGCTGGAATGAATTTACCAGTACCATCTGGCTGTCATTTGATAAGGAATGCAAAGGAGCATTTACCCAGCTATTGATTAAGAGGGAACGTTATTCCCCAGGAACAGAATGGCTTAGTGGTCAGATTAATGTCATTTATTGCTAACTAGATTGTCATAAATTACACTGTTTGTCAGAAAGGAAGGTTTTGCTGACACAAAATCACTCTTTATATGACTAACCCTATTATATTAAAACCATGATTTGTTTTTAACAAGAGAATTGTTATTTGTCAAACACATCCAGAACTGGATTACCCAATTAAGACTTTGCAAAATGGCAATAAGTCTACTAGCAGTGATAAAATCTTTCACTGTCCTTCACCACTACGCTGTTCTCTTTTCTGATCACAGTATTGATCCCAGACAAACCGGAAACCTCCTGATTCACTGAAAGCTGGGGTTCGGATTAGGCTCTGCTTGTGCTTTAAATTTTCTTGGACTGGAAATGAAAAATAGTCTAGGATCCTAGCAGCACCATTTTTCTATATGGCAGTTGTACTGTGGACAGTGCTGTTCAAAGGTAAAGAATAAAACATTTTCTCTACATTTTGTATCTCACCTGAAAACTTCTTTAGAAACTTTGAGAATTCACACATAGCTGTTGTGCTAAGTTTTCAATTTTAGAAGCAAGCTTACAAACAAAGTCTTAAAATACTAATTAAAATTGTTAACCTCTGTCTTTGAAACACTCGATTACTATTAAGCTTCACAAGCCTTGTGTGTGCAACAAGACAGAAGTTGTGACTTGCTCCAGACAGTAGACAAGGCAGAATGGCTTCATTATCATCCCAGCACACCCAAGAGCCTCCCTGATGATGGGTTCCCAGTGTGGCTGGGTGGAAGAAGCACTGGTCCCCCAGAACTTGTGAACTACTTAACTGCATGAGAAGAGGAGTTAGGCTGTACAGACTTGTAGTTTCTTTCATTACTGACATAGCTGGAGGGGGAAAAAGAAATTTTGGGCATACCAGCCCTTCTTCACAATATGGAGACATGAAAAGCAGATTGAGGTGAAACAGTGAAATAATATGAGCTGATACGCAAGATTCTAATGGAGAGGCAATATCACAGATATGGTTCCTGTACACGTGGTATTTTATACATACAATTTCATTCCAGATGGAAGGAGAACTAGACTTACTTTATAACGTTTTCAAATGTGCCATTTAAAAAAAAAAAAAAAAAGGAATTTTTGGCAGACCAGTAAGATGACATAAATACAGACCAAGCACAAAACTAGACTGGCATGTGCAAAAGGCTACAGACAGTACGTACCCAGGACAAATAAGCGTATTTTTGAACTTTCCCAAACATTCATTATAGATGTTCATTAGGCATATACAAAAACATTGAAAGAAGTTGTTATAAAACAACAGCTCTGAAATTCAAAGCTCAAAATGAAGCATTAGCCTTTACTGTCTTTTCCGTGAATTAGAAATAAGATGCTAGTTATCAAAATGCAAAGAAAACATTACCATGGAAGAGCTGGTATATTATTTTTCCTGATTCCTCAGTTTGGTCTCAACTGTTTTTTCCCATATTTACCTTGTCCTTGAATTCTCTTTCAGGATAATAAAATCTCAGTCTGTGTGCAAGAATCAAGACTTCAAAATAAAGCTCCCCAATGATATTCATATAAAATAAGACTCAGAAAACTAAATAAACCTTGAAATTATGTCAATTACGTCAAAACAGAAGAGTAAAAAATAAAGTAGAAGAATTGGCTGGATGAACTTCTGTTTTGTTTGCCATCTACTATACTTTGATTACCAAACAGGCTAAAAATGTCTAATGATTCTGTCCAAGAGTCTTTGTTCCAGTGTAAGAGGAAAACAAGTCCCCTTCTGTCCCAAATACTTGGACTGTTACTGTCCTTCTGTGATAATCTTGGGGTCTATGAACTCTTCTGTCTAATGTGCAATATGTCCAAAAGAATTTAACAATGAATTTTGAGTATATAATGAACAATTACGCATGGAGGATAATCCCACCAAGTACTGTAAGAAAACATTTTTCCTGTCTGCCATCAATCCTTCAACTGAATCTTGGTTGTCTACCAAGGGTCTTTTACAGCACGATGTTCTCGTCACAATTTTCAAAAGCAAAAACATTAAAAAAAATAGCATGCCTGAAAAAGGCTTCAGGACCTAAAGTTTCTACCTTAGGCAATGTCAGATCTTTGAAAAGACATGTCGCTGCTCCTCCTTCACATGCCTAACCATGCCCAAGGAAAGGCTGATGCACTTCCCTGCTGTTAGGCACTCAGCAAAACAAAACCTTCCTCCTGGAAACAGACCCTGGAATCTCATTCAGGCCCAGTTTCTTCTTTGATGGGGATGTTCAAAACCTGCTAAAGGTTTGTGCAAACAGATCAAGTGGGTTACATTTCAGTAGGTGTGGCAATTGCTGCCAATGGTATGAAGCTGTAAAAACTGTTACAGCACTGCAAAGTTGCTGAATGTGAATGCTCAGCCTAGAATTGAGATTCTTACCCTTTCATGCTCTAAGGGCTTTTGAGAAGGATGATCAGGAGTTTTTGCCAAAATGCTGCAGGCATTTAATTCTGAAAACTAATTTCTGAATTGGGTGCTATGCTAATAATGTATTCCAACCCCAGGCTGCCTGTAATCCCTCACAGACTCTCTTCTCCTTGGTTTCCCATTAGCAGAGCATCTGTCTTCTCGCTGCTTTATTGTTTGCTCTCTGCATGGGACCCTTACTACATGGGACACAACAATGCAAGAAATTCATAAGGTCACATTAAAAGAGGGAGAGAATATCAAATTTGGTTTCATGCAGATGGGTTTTTGTTGTTGTTTTACCCACACATCTAAATGCAACGATTAGACTAAACTGAACAAAATGGGGCCTTCACAGGCTCAGAGATACAGGAGCTTCAGAGCAGGTGGCAGA
The DNA here is from genome assembly GCF_009769625.2 of Cygnus olor. Lineage (NCBI taxonomy): Eukaryota > Metazoa > Chordata > Aves > Anseriformes > Anatidae > Cygnus > Cygnus olor. Next base: position 9,984,937 of record NC_049180.1, on the reverse strand, counting down.
GATTAAACTAAAGCAGAATGGTCCAGAACTTTACCCTTCATCTCGCCTGAAACCCTTTCGTATATCTTCCTGTTGCTTTGTTCTGTCTTGGTGCCAGTAAGGAAACACTAACACAGCAGCGTATCTTCATGCTTCTGTGTTTCCACTTAGTTAAGTTTGAAGGACATGGATAGAGCAGAGAAGGACTTTGTGTTCTCTCAGAGTTTGTTGGGCCGTGCACAAAACACTGCCAAAACTCAGGAATTTAGCTGGTAACTAACTTTGCCTTAGCAGTCAGGCATTTCATCGCCTCTGAGAAGGGAACAGCCATCTACTTTATGGGGAGCCTACAGAGATCCCTAGGTGAGCACTTGCCAAGGATACTTTGATTAATTATGAGTAAAGTAATGATTTTCTTAGCTAGATCTTCCTTAGTCAATCTCCTGTGGAAGCTTTGCGGTGACAATGAACAAGAGAGAAACCTGAAGCAACAAATTTAACTCAGCACTGTATCATACAGTGCAAAATCTGTGAACTCAATTCACATTGTACAGCGCCTTCAATTGCGTAGCACTTATACTCTTGCTATGGCTTATTTATTGTCAATGCTACCATCTATTATGCACACTGTGAAAGAAACCGTCTAGAACATATCCTCCTGAAAAAAATCTGCATTTTATTCTAAACAGTTGTTGAAAGATTTCAATTCAAAACATACAGCAACTAATACCAGCATTTACTGCAGAAGTGGAAACACACTACTTTCTCACGTTTTTTTTTTTTCTAATGCTCCCATAGAAAAAAATTAATGCTGTCTGCTTACAAGTGTTTGGCAGGAGTTCCACATAATTAAAAAGAGCTCTAGTTCCTTTTTAAGTGTGATTCAGTTACTGTAATTTATTTTTCAATGTAATATTAAGAAAAAAAGGGATAATCTGACTTTTTGGATCAGCATCTCAAGAGGAAGTAGGGGAGTGACTCTCTGACATGAAATCGACTGGACTTTGTAACACACTTTTCACAACATGCCACTAGCAAATGTGAAGTACAGGATAGCTGCAAGACCTAGTCCGTAGTGGTAAGTCTCAGAAAATAAATAAATAAATAATCTGTGTCTTCCTTGTCTATTTTGTCATGGCTCAGAGAGTGATTCCCGTGACCCACTCAACAATCCATAACCCAATTCAGGAAACACCGAGCATCCTCTTAGCAAATACAGATTCTACACATTGACATTCATTACATTCTGTTTATCTATATTACCATCTGGGTCTAGGTACTGCCTGTGTATTGCTCTTTTACAAACCTGAGACTTTTCCGGACTCCAGTTGGTCTCCTGTTTCAAAACACCAATTTTCTTATATTAGCAGCCTACAGTCTGCCATGCCATGCAATGCAATGTTTGCAGAATTCAGCCTTATGTTTCTCAGCCTTGGTGCCAACATTTTAACGTGGGCTTTAGCTTTAAAAATCTTGTCCTCTGGGATGAATTCCTGCGGGAAAATCCAGCTCCTCCTGAAGTCTATGGGAGTTCTGCCACCAGCTTCAGTGGCCTTGTAACCTCTTGATGTGGGATATACAGCAGTACGGTATGGTACAATGAGAGGTGAATCCAGACTGCCAGCTCTACACGCTCCTCTGGGTGATTGAGATAATTAAGTTTAAACTGCACAAGCCAATAAGTATCTGGCTATCCCCTAAATATTGTGAAATTTGTATTTAAAGCCCATCTGTAGGTTTGATGCAACACTTCAATTCAGAATATGCCAATTAATCATCACTGCTGTCAAATCTGTTTATAAAACAAAACCTGGACCACTGGTATACTATGAACTGTCAAGAAAAAATAAGGAAAAGCAGTATTCATTTTTTTTTTTTTGGCAGGGAGGGGATGAAGCAAGACACACAAGTAACAACTTGAACCTCACTCCCTCTTGCACGGATTACAGAACATGCTATAATCTGTTTGCCTTTGTTTTCAGGGATAGTGTTTGGGAGCACAGCAAAGCCCAGCATTCATGATGCCTTTCACTGCGTGTGCCGTGGATCTGTCCATGTCTGATTAATGCTATCAGCATTCTGGAACTTGAAGGCACCTCCTGTCCCAACCCAGAGGGTCAGTGCCTTGAAACTGCTCACAGACTTCCACACGCTTCTGTCTACCAGGACTATTGCAGCAAATCCTTGTCCAAGCTTTCATTCCATTATTCTGTTGAACACATCAATAAACAAATGTGTCTGTCTGTTCTTTGGCTGGAGAATGCATTTTAATAGCGAGTCTCTGAAATGCAACATCCTCACAATTATCTAGAACTATGTTTGCTTTATGATTTCCCTTAGATATGAAATGGACATAAGCTGCAACTTTAATCATTTACCTTTTCAACTGGAGTCAATTTTTTCTGAGAGAGTCTCACTTAGCAGTGATGGGCTCTCTGGCTAATGTACTAGTCCCAGTGCTCACCTCCCAAGGGGATCTCCAAACATTTATACTCGCTGAGATGGAAAATCAACCCCCTGACTCCATCTGACACCAGCTTCCACCACTCTAAATAAAAACTATCTTCCTAGGGCCCCAGTGAGTGGGGCAGCCATTTCCCACACTGCCAAGCTTGGAAAACAGCATGTGCACACACTGAGAAGAATAGTCTCGTTATTATTAATATTTACATTGCAGCCCTGTATGCCATCGGCCCAAATTAGGGTCAGGGTCTCATTGTATTTGGTGCTTCAGGAGATGAAGGTGCAAATCCTGCTCCCAAACACCCACTGCCCAGCTAGTCCTGCATTAGCATCCCGCTCCATTTCCCCCACTGCCCGCGGGCTGCTTGCCCTGCCCTCCCTTCTGCCACAGCCTCAGCCCTTGCCTCTTCTGGAAGGAAGCCAGGGCAGGAGGCACACAACAACCATAGTGAGGGCTGGCCGCACTAGGGGGTAGGAAGGGCAGAAAGCTGACACCCCAAGGCCTGCTGGAGGCTTGCAACATCCTAAGTCTCTCTTTATGGTTGGCATGTGCAAAATTACATTTTTAGAGCCTTTCGCTTTGAGGATTTATGGGCAAAGTGACAAATCTTCCCCTAGTCTTACTGAAATGGATGAACAGGTTTAGATGAAACTTTCGACAATAAATGACAGCAGAGCTGGCCAGAGGCACAATCCTGGCATGGAGAAATTCAGCCTAAAAGATTAAATTTGGCAAAGTTGTTAGAGAAAGAGATAATCTTGAAAGGGGAAGTTTTAGATGACCTTAATGCTATGCACTGCAGCTTGTGGTGTCTGTAATAGGCTATTTCCATAGCATCGGAGCGTCTTCCAGTAGTGCATTAAGCAACGTAACTAACATCTGTCGCAAGGTTCATTTTCCCTCTCATCTCCTCCCTGGAGGGAAATTCTCTAATTTCTTAACCTCTGCTGGACCCCCACTCAATAATGTTCATTATCTCAAGAAAAGAAGGAAAAGCCTATCAAAAAGTTAAAAAAAAAAAAAAAAAAGAAAAAAGAAAAAGAAAGGCAATAATAGATCTAAGATTCAGGCTGCTTTAGTGACATTTTTAAAGTCTTTTTTGCCAAGAAAAACAGTAATTTCTTTTAAATTTCTTTACGTGATATTTGAGCATTGAACAGGAAAGACAAATTAAAATTATTGAGCTATTTTTCCTTCACCCTTGATTAGGCAGCAATTTATCAACAAAATGGAACAAGAACATCTGACTGGGATTATTTATTATACAGTAAAGCACTTATTTTTGTTCACTTCACCAGGAACAGTGTCCTTGTTATGGCTAGTTAGCCATCTGTGTCCTAAAAGCTTTCAGGGAAGGATTAAACTGTCATTTGTTTTATTTCCTTTCATGAAATAACTGTCCTAACAGGGCTGAGAAAAGAGCTGGGTATTGCTGGATTTGCTACCTTAAGGTGGCATGAAGAAGAGTGACTGCATCTTCCCTGGAGCTAAAGCAAACCAGGGAAAAGTTTTTTTATTTTGTTTTCTTCTTTTTACTGCTCTTTTTACTGTCCAATAACACCGTATCACTACCCAAGTGCTCCTACTGGAAATTGCACAGGTTAGGCAATCTCTACACCACGCTTAGGTGGAAGTGGAATATCTGTGATTTATTTATTTTTTATTATTTTTTATTTTTTTTAAGTCTGATTCATTGATCACATTTAGCCAATATGGTTTGGATTTAAGCAGTGACAGAATTTGCAGCTAATCGGGGGGAACCAGGAGGCTGACAGCAAGTGAAGAAAGCAGAGTAATGCCACGCCCTCCGCTCTAGTGGGGGTTTTCCATCCCTAATGCATCGATTCGGAGCCCTGCACACAGGAAGGCTGGCACCGTTCTCAGAAGGCCGACCACAGCAATTCCATGTGGCATCTCTTCTCCATCTGCAACTCCACGAGTGTGCCTAAAAACTTCTAGCATTTCTTCCCTGGAAAGAATGAGCAAAATAAACTGCCTGATTCAGAGAAAGATAATCTGTGCCCTCAGTAAGAGCAAACATGTGGGAAAACTATTTGTTAGAAGAATGTACCTTGCGGCTATTGCCAGAGGTTTTGATGGGTGTATCTGTGCTTTGGATTGCTTTATGGCTCCACAGTGGAAATTGCTCATAATGAATGATAACATCTACATTTCTATAACACCTTTTCCAGAAATTAAAAGTACTTTTCAAAGAAAGGGTCAGATTTGGAATGCTTAACACTAGCAGCTCCTCATGTCACACTTTCACAGATGATTTTTTTTGAAACAACTTGGTAGACAAAGCTCTCCGACGCTCACCGTGCTTTAAGTGACAACTGAGCTCTCTTAAAAAATGCGAGCCATTTCACCACTGAAATGCAACTGCTTCTAGGGTGGAAGGGACACACCTTGAGTGGGTGGCACCAGCACTGTGCTAAACCTTGAAACAGACAGTTTAGCCAAGGAGGGTGACCTCTGCTCTTACAACAGGTGCCCAACACTTAAAGGATCGGATAACAGCATTTCTGAAGGTCTTGCCTTCAAGGACCATGAATAATACTGCAATGAATTCAATGTATCACCTTTGATAGAGAGAAAGAGCTGATCTGAGAGTTAAAGTACCAGGTATCTTCTGTGAGCTACAAGGTGCAGTTCTAGAGACTCCTTCTACAGGAGTTGTTCTGACACAGAGAACAGCAGCACTCTAGAAGTAAAATACTGATACATATGGCAAAAATTTAAACTTTTCTAAAAGTTCCAATAAGTAGAAACCCATAAATAATATCCATTCTTCCCTAAAAAAGTATCTCCATTGACTGTTTCACAGCAAGAACCAGTTCAGCTTTCTTGCCTCGTCACTGTTCCTGCCCAACTTACTTCAGGGCCAAAGTGTGGTGCTGCTTCTTCCCTGTGCCCGGCCTGGCCTGCGGGACATCCCCAGTGCTGCTGGGGGTTGGTGAGGAAGCACCTGGAGCAAACCGATGAGACACACAGCAGTAGCAGGGGGACGGACAGCACCGCCCCATGCTGCCTGCTCCGGGCACACAGGAGCATGCATATAGGCTCTATATACATGCAGCTGCTATAGGACAGGATGGAGGCTTGCAGGAAAGAGGAGACAGGTCTTTGTGAGGGACGTGTGGAGCCAGGGCTCCAGAGACTGTTATCATGCATGGCAGCGCCCATAGTTCTGCTTGCTTCTGTGTGCTCTTTTTGGCCTGCAAAGCGCGCATGGCAGTGGTCAGAGGCCACAGTGCAAGATTAGCCTAATACATCCAAAAGGAAAAAAATTTTACACAAACTCCTACCCCCATCTTTGACTTCCCTAACATCCTACTAGTGTACTGTCAAAAAAAAAAAAAAAAAGTACTGCACAGTATATAAAGCTGCAGTAAGATTTGGAGTTACAATGAAGATTTAAATTCTCAGTTACACAAGAAGAAGCATTTGGCTACCTGCTTTGGATGGAAAACACCTCTTTTTTAGACAGAACTGGAATCTTGTAGTGGCTAGGAACAAAACCTGGGGGCAAGAAGCAGTTAATATTATTTCCTTTTAAAGGCTACTCTGTGGACTTTTCCTCTGACTGCTACACTTTGAGCTTTTCAGTCCTCAGGACTCTAAAGTAGGCAAAGTTGTTTGATTTTATTAGAGAAACAAGGCAATTCTTGGTATTCTTGCTATGAGGTCTGCTCAAAGGAAGCTAAAAGAGAATGAAATCACTTTTTGAGAAGCAGTGAGTTTAACACTGGCAGGGATAACATGAGAATTTAATTTCTTTTACTGCCTTTTGCTGCACTCCCTTGGTCTGCTTCTCTCTCATCTCCCTGTGCCAGCAGGAACCTGCTAAGATGCACCCATAGGAGGCTTGGGCTTAAAAATCGATGCCTGAAATGTCTCAACTGTTCCTTTACTTGCAGAAAATATATTCTTATCAGATCCTTAACCTCAGTTTTCTTGAGAAAATCACTGCGTCTCCCTTCAGAAGCCTACTGCAGCATGTCTAAGAATTAAACAGTTCCACCCATCCCCTTTGTGTCCCCCCCCCCCCCAGCTGAATGTTCTCCAAAAAGATGTAGATTTTTAGATTTTTGTCATGTTTAGGCTGAAATAACAAGTTAATAACAACAATCACGTCATTCAACCTGCATGAAAGGTTTTGGTCACGGTCAAAGTACATTCCAACACAGTAAAAAACAAAAATCTCAAAGGTTTGAGCCCCTCTATCATACACTCCACTTTTTCTCCCTCTTCCTACACTTCTGCAGAAATGGGAGAAGGAAAGCTGAAAATAGCATGGAAGAAAAAATAATTTTCTCTCCTAAAAGCAAACAAAACAGTAACACATTTCAATTATAACACAAAACGTTTCTGCACAAAATACAATTTGCTCTTCTCAGCAGCCTCCAGCCGTGGTAGGCTGAGAGTAAAGGTATAACATATGAAGGCAAATACGGCCTATATTTTAGGAATTTCCATTATTTTTATGGATTGCATTGATGAGAAATGCATTTGCGTACTCTGAACTGCCAGTAACATTTTTGTTGTGGGATATACTTTGAGTAATTCCTTTGCAAAAAGGATGGCCATATTTTCATTAGAAATGGAAAGTTGTTCTGGAAGACCAATGCTTCTAAATGAATGGTATTTCAATAAATAAAGGTGCTGTAAATTCAACATACTGCTTCTCCAATTCATCATCCTATAAGCTAAAATATATCAGTTCAATTCCCAGCCATGCTGTCCCCTTATTCTTAATTATAAATGGCCTGCCACTTATCAAATCATTCTCTGTGTACTGCACAATCCTCACCCGTAATTGCACAAATATTTTATTTTTGGAACAACACAGCTCAGCAACAAGCTCCATTTTTCTTTTCATGACTCAGTCTCTATTAAAGCACACCATTTATAAAAGCTCTGGGCGCATGGAGAGAAAATTAGTTGTTCCTCCGTGGCTAACAGTTTTTAGCTAATCACAATGCAGCTCCACATCACTCCTAGCAGAGCAGTGATTAAAACAGCGCCTGCAACAAAGCAACATTGTACACAGCGATGACGTGCTCCAGTCAAAAACGTCTCCCCTCTTGTTGTGATTGGTATTCCCCAGATGTTTGACTTTGAGCTTGGCAGGAGAGCCTTTGTGGCTGCAATTCAAGTCCCAAGCTTGAGCAGCTCCGCTGTGTATTCTCATAATTTACACTTTGTGATGGCTTATGGACAGTTATGTACTTATGTACTTGGTTTCATAGCCACCACTTCAAACTATGGGTCTGATTCTGTCTTCATGGAGTTAGTGGTAAATGCTACCCTAATTCCAGCACTGACAGAAGGATGCCCCAGAAGAGTAAACCATGTCTCAAAGCAAACAACCCAATATAAAAGAACAATTTGGTCTAAAAAAAATAATGAAAAAAATGCCAAAAGTCTTACTTACTAGGAAGTCTTCTTCACAGTACACCTTGCCATTGACATTGTAGAACGCTTTTCCTCGTAGTCTTCTCCCTGTTAAAACAGTGTGCCGTCAGTTTTTTGTACTCTGCTCTGAAACCCAGTTGTTCAGGATGCCAAATAAAAAGCACACCCTGCTGCATGTGTTAGCATGGCCAGTTCCTTGGCTTCTCTCCTCCCTGCAACGTCCATCCAAATAAATGGATGAGGATTAGGCTCCAGTCTCCATCCTGCATTCACAAATTCCTAATCAACTAAACATTACTTGTAAGCAAAAATGATGGAACCCAGATCATTCCAATTCCTGGAAATTTTGAAATCTAAAACCAATGAAGATTATTCTGGACGAAAGGCTTATTTGTAAATTGCAATAATCTTCTTAGCAAGTGAAATCACACCTAGCATAGATCCATTGGAATCAACATCAGTGATGTACTTGTCTCTAAAGGACCACAAACATGGAATACAGCATATGGATGTGCCTGTCACCTTTAAAAATATTAATACATTAATCACTGTCACAACAGCCACACCCAGAGCTTCCTGTGATATTAAAGCAATACCAGGCATATATGATGGAGAGGACAGAAAATCACACTGAAAACAAGAGTGTTCATTTTCGAGTTTGAACATTTGCTATTGCGTTACAGCTGGCTGAACTCTACTGACAATGCTTGTGATCATCATAAACTGATGGCTCCCTTTAGAGTTAAGAAATACACAACAGACTCAAGAGAGTCCCAACAAAAAGGATTTAAAAAAGGAACCCAGAAATCACTGAACCCAACCAGATTTCAGATATGACAGATCAGATCCCTTCCTTATGCCGGAGCTGCTATATTGAAGGCAATGAGATTTTATCAATGTAAAACCAGTGAGCGAGGATGGAAACCACTGACTCACCTTATTTCTACTCTGTGTCAGGGTGCCAGTGACCAAAGCTCCCAAATATTTGGGTGCTCTTGTGAGCCATTTGCAGCCTTGGCAAGCAGATGGCATGGTGCATACTGTGGGCTGCATACCAGCTGCTGATGGCAATGCACACCAACAGCACTGCCAGGGATACAGAGCAATGAAAAGGGCAAAAGACTGTACTTATAGGTCAACAGACAACCTGTCCCAGGTCACCGCTGAAGCTTTTATTTCACAGAACAAGCTTGGACTTCTCCAAAACAGCGTAGCTGCACCGTAAACACCACCTATTTGTGGAAGGTTCAACTCTCAGGGCCAGCAAGCTGAGCCAGTTGGCCAAGCACAGAGAGGGGCAGAAGTGCTCTCCACAGTTTCCATAAACAATGTTGAGGAAAATATGATTAATTTTCAGTGTTTAAAAGTGCCTTTTACACATTGCCACTGTGATCCGATCCTGGGAAACAGTGTGTGGCACTAAAAAGTTGGGATCTGGGCTGATGCTTTTGGGAAATCACATGCTGCATGTGGTCGTCTGGTGGTTTTACTGTCGTGGCAGAGGGAAATGCTTCTTTTGTGTGCGCATTCTTGGGCTGTCGATCTCACAGGCTGCTGTCTCCATACTGCTGGTAGGTGGAGTCAACTCTTGTTTGTCTTTCCAGCTGCCTGGTAGCTCTGGTGGGGACCAGGAGCCCAGTGGCGTAGGCAATGCACTCAGACTGTCAATCTGCTCTGAGGCAAAACTGGTCCATGCCATATGTCACAGAAACACGACACTGGGCCAGGACAGCCCTCAGGGGACCATGGGGCCTCCCTAGGCTGGCACAGGAGCAACCACCTCTAGATCTCCCCTGCTGCTTATCCAGCTGTTCTTAAACCTGTCCCTTGAAAGCTTTGTCACTGCCCTTCCTAGCTTGCTCTTGGTCTTTCTCACTGAAAGCACAGGCTTCTTTTCTTAATATCTAACTGCAGTTGTCAAGGACGTAGTATCTTTACACCCTCCCTATGCAGATGCTGAAGAAGCCATTTCCCACTTGACTGCCACATCTCCCAGCTCACAGTGCTGAGAAGGGCCCTGTATAAAACTATAAATATGCTTCAGGTGACCTTCAAGTGCTGGTCAGACCTTGTGAGGACCTGCTCGAAGTTAAACCCAGGTGCACCAGCAGCACCACCACCAGCCTTTACCTCAGGTGCCAGCGCCAGCAGGGCAGTACAAATGCCCAAGGCCCACCAAGAGTCTCTCAGGTCTCCTCAATGCCACTGGTTTGTGTGGTGGTGTCGTTGTCTCTCACCATGCCTCTGAGCAGTGCTCATGCCAGCTGCTGGGCAGTCATGTCCCTGTGGGGGTGTGGAGGCCCAGCAGGCCCGGAACCAGGCAAGGGCACACCTGGCCAGGGAAGGAATCTGCTGCCAGAAAAGAAAACAAGAACTGCTGCCCTGATGCCTTTACCCAAATAGAAATGAAGGTGCTAACAATAAACTAACGTAAAAGTAAGGGAAGGAAGAAAAGGCAAGAGGTCAGAATGGCTTTTTAAAGGCCATCTTGGCTCTGCCAGTCCTGGCCCGGACACAGGGCCTGCTGTCAGATGGTGGAAGTGAAGCGGCCACTCCCAGGCCGCAGCCTGGGCTTTGATGTGCTGAGGCAGCACCTCGCCGTGCCCACACACACTGCCTGCACAGGTGCAGGGCCAGGGCATTTGCTTCAGGTGGTGAAGCTCTGGCCATCACCCTCACCACACACCCATTATGGTTAGAGGCAGCAGAGATAATTAGGGACAAATTGTGAACTCTGTTGCTGGAAGGATCTCTGCAGGAAAGGAATGCCCTCAGCAAGGGCAGGCATCAGCATCTCCTGAGGCACGGCAGAAAGTGAACGAGAACCCGTGTGTCCTGCTTTAGGTCCCAGTGTGCAGACCCTGGCAGCATTCAGGTTGCAGAAGGACCAGGTCCTTCTATTCTGTTAGCACAGCACTCTGGCAGAAGTCAATGGTCCAAGGCTTCCCTGACCAGGAAGGAGTAGGAAGCCTAGGACCCAATGCAAACACAGCAAAAAGGATGTTTTGGACTGGCTCTCAGCGATGCCTGTGCTATCAAACGTGTTTGGCAGCTGATTGCTGGGTGACATGAAACAACCTCACCTCACCCAAGCACAGCAAAGCTGCAAGTCCCTTTGTCAGCCACTGCACAACTTGTGGGCCACTGCTCACTGATTACACATGGCGCAGCAAATCCTCCAACCTGCCAAACACAGACACCCAACCTCCCTTTCCACACAGCTGATGTGGTAAAAAAGTCTGTTTTATATGCTCACAGAGCAGCACCTTTCTGAAGTGAGAAAAAATACCATTTTCCAGCTGAAAAAAACAAGCTGCCTATTAGGGAACTGACTTGCCTAAACTCATAAAGAAAGCGAGTAGCTTACTCACATGATAATTACTATTATTAGCAATAATTAATATGATTGACAGGCCTGTTACCTTAGAGGAATTTCATTCAGGGATAGCGCAATAATTATCTCATAAACAAGAAGCAGCAAGTTATCACACAAACAGCATGGCCTTCACTATTTTGGCTTCTACATACTGTGTCTTACAAATAAAGGCAAAAACACACATTCCTTTTGCCCTCCAGAAGCATTTGCTGAACGACAGCGTTGCACACAGTCAGACATGAAGCTGTGTACCAGTGGGTGCAGGGCCTGGTAGGCTGGGACAGCTGCCTGAGCTCCATCAGCCAGGCAACACAGCTTTACTTCTTGAGGTACTGGAGTACCTCCGGGCCTGTGCAGCACTAGCCTGTTCCATGGAGCTGTAGCCTATTATTGTCAATCAAGCAGAGATTTCAAGTTTTTTCAAAAACTCGCATTGCTTTAGCCAACTGAGTCAAGTGCCTGGCCAGCTAGACAAGGTAAAGACATCCTGCCCACTGGTACAGAGAACCTGCTGCTTGGTTTTCCTTGGAATGACTGAGCACAGCCAAGTCCGGGTTACTATTTGCTTTCATAATAGTGAAACAAAAGTCAGAGTTTCTAACAAAACTTGAAGCAACTTGCAGATAGCTCATTATAATAATAATGAGCACTTTTAATGAGCAGCCTAGCAGAGGGTTCACAAGTATGGGGTTTCACAAGCACTGTGCTTCTTTCCTCTTTTAGCTGGATACCCACCTTGGCACATCCGCCCTGTCAGACCAGTTTTCGGCAGCAGCAGGGAAGAGGCTCGGTTTCAGACCCGACCGGAGCAGCAGCGGGTCGGCCAGGACTGTGCAGAGGGACCACACAGGTCCAAAGACATGGGCAGAACACCGCCCAGCCTGCAGCCCAGGCACAGACATCAAACATCAGCTGTTACAGGGAAGCCCTTCTTTCCCTGAGTGCTCTTTAGCCTCGCTTACTGTAGAAAACAAACCTTATGCACTCAAAGTGACAACACCTGCCCACCTACTAACTTGTTGATGAGGTAGAGAGCTCCAGGATAACAAGGGTCCATCACATCAGGCAGAGACCTTCCCAGTGAAGGAGGAGACATTTCAGGTAGACACTCTACTACTTAGTAAAAAGTAAGCCGGAAATTACTCTGTTCCAAGGAATGATCACAATCGGTGTTTGCAACCAGGACAACAAACATCCAAAAGAAAGCACTCTTTTTGGAATGTTCTTTTAAAATATAAAATCAGGAAAAGCTCTAGATCTTTAACATATATTTTCACATTTAACCAGTTTGAAAGTTTCTGGTATTTAAGTGTGCCTAATAATTACTTCCTGCACAATTTTTATGTCCTGTGTGCTGCATCTAAAAGGAAGGAACAGGAGAACTGGTGCTTTAGCAAGGGACTCAACTGAAAGATTGGGCTTGCAAAAGGAAAAACGACCCACAGTTGACATATGCTGTCCACAACTATTCTCTCCAGTCTCCACAACACTTTGCTGGGTGGTGAAAACACACCAGCCAGGAAGCCAAGATGGGGTAAAACTTTTTCCAACAGTTTCAAAAGCTGCTCCAGGCCCTCACGGAACAAAATGTGAATCAGACCGGGTTTTACAGTCTCAAGGAGAAGCTCCAAGTGCTGAAAATGTCCTGCTCCTTCCCCAGCAGCGCTGAAAGCATCTTCAAAGCCCTTCTGGCCGCTGCTAGCAGTGGGGGATTTGCCTACGGGGAGGTGAGTTTATCAAGTCACAGCCTTCAGTGGTAGATCTCCAGCCTCACACGGGATGATGCAACCAAATCAGGGGCCGACCCCCCCTCTCCTTTGTAGAACAGGAGATAGCCACGTCTCACTGTCACAGCATGGTTATTAGAGCTAATTACTGTTTGCAGCATGCTTTGAAGTTGAAAAGTGCCAAGCATTATTATAATATTTTAAGTACTTTGATGATTAAAAACATGCAACTGTTGGGTAATAATCATGATTTACTAGTATTGTAGTGTAAGCAAGTTCATGTGAGAAGTCTGCATTGTCTCAGTGGCTGACGCTACTTAAAAACAAACAGCTCCCCTCTGACATAATGGGAATGCTGCAGCAGTCTCAGCCTCGCCTCCCAGATAACGCCCGGCGCGTCCCTGAGACTACCAGCGTGCTGAAAAAACACACCGGCACGCTTCCTCGCCATCAGGAGCTCCGCTGGGGTATTTTAGATACATGTGCCTCTTGTAACTTCATGCTGGAAGGTTTCAGCATTAGGCGGGGGGAACAAAGCGCAAGATGACTAATAATATCCTTTTTATTTCTCATGTTACAGCTGTATGGAACAAGAGGCCTGTATTTTACTCAGAAAATGTAATTAAAACCTCCCGGTACAGAGCGCAATCGAAGAGGTCGGCTGTATTGCTGCTAGAGATAAGAAAACTTCCTTCGTTAAAGCAGAGCTAATTAAAAGCCTGAACAGCCAAAGCTATCGCCACAGAATATTATTTGAGTACCTGCTATTCCTGTTTGCTGCAGACATGCCTGGGTAGGTCTGACCACACACGAGCACAGACCTCGCCTCTGCCGCTGCTTCTCCCATGGGGGCACGGCCCCCCCCGGCCCCGCGCAGGCAGCAAGGTGCAAGACCAGGCGGGCGCTGCCCTGCTGCGGCACCTCTCCACCAGCTTCAGGCACAGCAGCGGCACTGAGGACGTGCTCAAGACCCTGGCACAGCCCAGCGCTGCTCCCAGGAACCTTGGTGAGGATTTCCACACTCTCAAAGTTCTGGTCCACAACTCATGCGGCTTTCTGAGCACGTCAGCCCCTGGCTCTTCATGCCTGACTGACCAACGGATTGTGCGTATCTGTTTTATTTAGCGATGTTAAACATGGACCTAATTGCTTGTTAACAGCTTCAGATGCCATCTCTGCAGCAACTGATGGGACATCAGCATCATTATTGGTCTTATGTTAGCATCCTAAGAGAGCCTCTCAAAGCATTCAGACGAAGTGAAATGTAAATATAGAGGAAGGATTAATATACAACATTTGTTCAAATATTTCACAGCTCCTTAAGAGAGAAGGGAAGTTCCCACATATTACGCCAGGGCCCCATTTGAGTGAAACCAGACTAGTCACAGGTAGCTGAGGCCGAGCAGCAGTTGTGTTTGCTTGCCTGCTGTCCTGCAGCCAGAGCTGCCACTACAAGAAATTCGTCACCTGTGGGTCCTATCACGAATCCTGCACCAGGACAATTGGTGCCAAGAGATCTGTGCTAGGTGCTGCAGACACCATCACGATAGCACAGGATGCCACAATGGGGCCCCCCGTCCCTAGCATTACACTGAACTTTCGGGTGCAGATGCTGCAGCTTTTCTTGCCATGCAAGGTGCCAGCCACTCTCTGAAGAGCATGTGTGCACTCTCTGAAAATACACTGCCACTTAGTTTGCCTTGTGATAGCTTCAGACAGATTCGGATTTCAAAAATGCCAGGTTAAAAATTTAGGTATGCATTTTAGCGACTGAGAAGCAAGGACCAAGAGAACCCAAACGTTGAAAGGCGAACGCAATATCCAGCATCTGATCTGTTCTCTGTAAACCCTGAGGCCAGAACACTCGTATGTCTGAAAAGCAGAAGCTAAAAATAAAATCAGAAGCTGACACTTCAAGAGAAATACCAAGTTTTAGAAACATGGAATAAAACCTTGAAAATATTAAAAACCAACAACCCATTTCTGTTACATCCTCTACCAGTTATCACAGGATAAAACCGATGCTGAATTTCATCCAGGAGAAGTATTTTCTTTCACTAAGTAGAGGAGACTCATCTGTCCAGGAATTAAAGATGTGCCAGAAGAAAACAAAAGCTTCCAATACTTTTTATTTATTTGTTACAGTTTCTCCTTGACTCACATTTGAGTTTGGGCCTGCAGTTCTCCACCCCTCCCTCTGGTTTATGAGGGAGATCTGCACAGGGATTTTCTTTCCTTGGGGTTTCTGCTACTCCACCCACTAGAAAATGGGGAGCACCAAGGCTGCTTTAGCTCCTGAATAACTGTTAATTACATTTTTCTTCTTCATCTCCTACAGGGGACTTGCACAAAGCCACCGAGCAACGTGAGCACAACCTCTCCACAAGTAAGAGCCGGGTCTGCAGAGCCCCGAGCTGGACCCGCGGCCCCAGTTGTGGGGTGCAGCCGCGGGGCAGAACCTCTTTGTACTGGAGAAGGAGCCACCGCGCAGAGCTGCGCTCCAACTTCACGCCCTGCAACTGGGGTGGGTGAAATTTCCATCCCCCCCCCCCCGCCCAGTCCCCTCCTCACAATGCTCAGTTGGTCGGGCTTTGTGAAAGGAGGGGTGAATTTCTAGGGCTTTCAGGGTTTTTAAGACAGAAAAAAAAATCAATGCCAAATTCCTTTGAATAGAAGATACTGCGTGTTGGCAGAAGCCACTTTTCACAGACTGCAGCCGTTTGAAATCTGAAACACTAAAAAGTGGCTACTGTGGATGTGCTGTATTCTTCTTTTCAAAGCAATCTGGCACACAATTTTGGTCCCCGTTTCGGGACCCAATCCTGCATTCCTTTCACGCTCAGACTCCCATTGACTTTAAGGAATGCAGGATTGGATCCTAAATGTGTGCTTTACTCACACAATAGCTCCTCATGGTTACGATCTATTGAGAAAGGCACACTTTAAAAACCATTTGGAATTGCAGGCTCATCCACCAGGCCAGAATGCTTGTAAAGATCTTCCATTATTTCAGGAAAAATGCTTGGTGTGTGAATTACACACACACATACATTCACACATTTTTCTGGTTTCAAGCTGCAGGCACAGCTTAGCTTGAGATGCATCAAAATATTTTGAGCTGGCCTGATAGCTAATAAAGAAACCACGTGTAAATTCAGTTTTCAAAAAAAAAAAAAAAAAAAAAAAACAAAACTCCAGGGAAAAAGAAAACACTAAAGCAAACATATAAGCAGCTGAATCTTTAGGACGGTTTTTCAGAGAACATTTGTAAAGCCTTTAAAGACCTGCACTGGCTAAGACAAAACAGAGTCTTGCACTGTTATTTTTGAGGATGCTGTAGATTGAGTTACGAGGCTATTACGATGCAAATCTCAAATGTACAAGCTTTTTACTTGGCCATAAACACAAAACAGTATACATTGTCCTTTCAGAAGAAAAGGTTTGCTGCTAAAATAGCAGAAGCCCTACGTAAATAACCAACATTCTTTCTGACTGAGGTCACTGACTTGGCCTATTCAATTCCGGGCTAGTCTGGGATTTGACAATCTAAGCAGGGGAGAGGCCCTTTCCTTTTTTTCAAAAGAATGCTGGGATTTTATTTGAAATTTAAACTCTTGCAAACAAAAGGTGGCATCGTATGCTAGAGGCCTATGAAGGTGGAGTACAGGATGTGTATTGTTTTCTCCCTTTACATAGATTCTTTTGGGAAAGAGTATTCAGAGTCTGTGAACAAATTCTAATCAAATATTATCATCAGGTAGGCAGAAATAGTAAGATATGAATTAACAGCTTTAAGAGATTAGGGGACATACTTTTTAAAAATATGGGTCCAGGGCAAGTATAAAAATTTGTGTGATAATTTAAAATAATGTATTTAAAACATCTTTAAAATCTTAACTGAAAATCCCTCCATAGCCTAAATTCCTATACCAACTCTTATTTGTATGCTAAAAAATTACCTCTTGGTGCAAATTAGCTGTGACTGCAAAGTAGCATCCTTTTCCATCTGTCTCAGGTTGGTCTGTCCTGAAAAGGCAGATGGCAGTTAGCAGTTTTTCCTCCTGGCTCCTCTTGCCCTGCTCTTGTCTGGGCACTCACAGAAGTACCCCCCTTGAATAAAACAAGGACCAATTCTTCTTTGTGCTGCTAACCAGGCTCTGCGCTGCCTGCCGCAGACAGCTATGCTAAGCTGACTTTGCAGCTGGTGTAAACCGTCACAGCATCACTGAGTTCATCACAATTTATACAAGCTGCAGACCTGTCCCAAGGTACTATCTTCACCAGAAAGAACTCCTGTCTTTGCTATGTGCTAGCTCACATGTGGTAAAATCCAGATGAAAACAAGGCACTTTATCATTTTGATGTGTTTGTAGCTCAAGGTAAACTCTAGACTCTCTTCTGCAGTTTACCTTAACCTGCCATGATGTCAAAATGAAAAGCTTCATTACCTTCTCTCGGATTTTGCCTCATGTCAGCTAGCATGCTGAAGAGAACATCCTTCTATCCAGAAAGCACCCTGTTGCTGCCAAGAAGCCTTGCATTTGTGCTCATAGGTTGGTAACGTGTCTTGCTCTGACCACTGTGCAGCACTCATCACCACCAAAGTCAGCAAGCCCAGGACTGGGTGGAGAGGATGTGGAGGTATGTTTCTGCCCAACCTAGCTGCGTGACACCAACTGTCAGTCTCCAGCAGGACTATGTAGATAGATAGCTAACATCTTTTGTTACCTTGCTGGAAAACTCCACCTTTCTTGGCAGAGTATCCACAATCTCTGTGCCATGTTTACTCTACTGTGGAATTCTCTCTTCCTTTCTCTGTCCTCCTCCTCTGCTGTCAGGTTATTTAACCAAAAGGTTACTTAATGCTGCAGGGACTAGAGGATCTCTGACCTTGGTATTTGGGCAAAGTGTTCCTGTGCAGACCATATTATAAACTTCATAGATACTTTCAAGCTTCCATATAATTTGCAGAAGTTAAAATTTGGCAGATGTTTCCTTTCTTTCCCCACTTATGTATTTATTCTATCCCATACCACCCATCAATTCCAGGGTTAAGGCATAAATTATTTCCATGGAGCTCTGACAGATGAACTTACGTTTAAAAGGAGCTGGTAAAAATGTAAGCCAAGCATGTATTTAAAAACAGAAGTGCAACAGCCTGCAGTGATCTAATAGCTATTTTTGGCCTATATGTATTAACTGATACATTAAAATATATTTCTTTATAAGCTAGCAAGCAGACACACTAACAGAGAAATGTAAAATAAAGCTCCAAATGTACGTGAATTAGGATTATTTTTTAGGGCTGGGTTCACAAATGCAAGTAGCATCATAAACAATTGAAAAGTGACACAGATCACTGGGTAAAAGCCACTGGAGGCCTTCCCACCACCCAACAAGCTGGAAGGGAAAGGGGCATAACTCTGCCCCCAAGGTAGCTTCCGCTGGGGGAAGCTTTCGTGGCTCCATCACAGACCCAGCTTGTTATCAACAATGAATTCAACTTTTCCAGCTGCTGCCTGTGAGCCGGGACTTAAAAGAGTACTTGTCTTATCACGCTATCCCAGGGGTCCCAGTGTCAGCCCATTCTAAGGCAAAATACATCCATCACCAAACCCCAGTCTATTCCAGGCCAAGTCTTCCCAGCTCTGCAGGACACAACCTTCCCAAGCAGCCCTGCTAGCCGTTACCCACGGAACGTGGTGGGTGGTTTTATTTAAGCTCCACTAAGAACCACCGCAATGGCAGCAGCAAGGATCCCTCCAGCACAGCATCCTGTCTCCAACTCTGGCCAAGAGTGGAAGCTAAATGGGAAAGAGCCTTAGAAGGAGGGCTCACACCGGCTGATGCGTTCCCAAGAATAACCTCTCAGCTTCCAGCTACCAGCACTTAAGGCCTTCCTGCACCGTGGGTTGCATCAGAACTATTATGTTTAATAGCCTCGCTGGACCAATCCTTCTTTAATTTGTCTAATTCCTCTATGAGCTCATTTATACTCCTGGCCTCCACTGTCCCTATGGCAGTGAGTTCCACAATTTCATTATGCATTGTATGAAGTGTTCCTTTTTGTTTGTTTTAAACCTCTGCTGATCTCAGCTTCTGGTGCTTCCTGCAGAATGAGGCAGCCTCTACAGCCACCAGACCAGAGAGCAGCATTGTAAATCAAACCCTGAAACTTCAGTCTTGACCTGCACCCAGCAATGGACAAGGTGCAGGCCCACAGACACAGCTGGTATTTTTATCTAGTAGCCTTTTGAAACTCCACTAAGGCCCTCATTGTACAACACAGAAGTGGACACATACGTGGAACTGATGGTCCCTGACTCAGAAACTTCTCGCTGCGCGCGAGCTCCCTGCGGGAGGTGTGACTAAGCCACCACGTTCTGCATGGCCTCAAGTTCAGGAACTGTCTTCATGAAAAGTGAACTGCTGTACTCCACACTAGAATTAATTTCTATGGGAATACAGCCAAAAGAAGAAGCCACTGTATTCCAGTAAAACTAAACGGAGGGAAAGGAAAAAAAAAGGCATTTAATCCCTTCTGCTATCTGGACATTCAGAGCAGGAATCTACCAGAGACCTGACAACTACCAAAAGTTAGGTGAATGAGGGCACTGCAGACCCCTCACCATTGCCACCAGTTCCTTCTTGCAAGTCCTTATTCTCTTTTTCTTTCCAGTTCAGCCTCAACTAAAAATCATAGCTTAGCCTGGCTCTGAAGAAGATGATTGGAAATGTGATCAAGAGCTGGTACAATGAAACGAGTCAGATGGACAAATATCACCCCTGCACCAAGCGAGATGCAGCATCACCTTCTCTCCTACCAGTTTATGCATAAAAGTATGCTGAACACAAGGAATGGACACAGCCCAATCCTGTTGCAACATGCAACAGTGCCTCAAGGGAGATGAGCAATTTCCCTAAACTATCTTGAGTTGTCTCAGAGAAACAAGAATGGATTTGCACAGAACAGTTTACTTTCTTCCTCCCAGTAGCATCGTATGCGTCAGCACCTCGCTGTGAGTAGCATCAAAGGGTGCTGCTGCTGGACCTAAACACGCTGGTAGTGCTTGAGTCACATCCAACACCAATGGCACCCATGCGTTTGTGAAACGAAGCTCACAACGCTCACATTCTCATTCCAAGATAAATCTCTGCAATAACATGAGATTATTGAGATCAGCAGTGCCTAGAGATGGCATCTTGAGCAACAGCTTAAATTCTTTTCTTCATGTGATAATGGAAGTTCATCATCTGTAAAAGGGGAACTACATACATTCTGTCTGAGCACCAAAACTACTAAGAAGTCTTAGACAGGTTAGTACTAGACAGTGGGGAAAAATCTAAATACTCTCAGGATGACAAAGCATTAAAATGTTCTGCCAGCCCTGAAGCACAGTCTTTGGGTTTAGATTACTTAGCAGGAAGTTTGAAAGAACTGGACAGAGAGACAACTCTTCCCTTGTTCACACTAGTGAATGATTATACTGATGTTAATAATGTCACTCCACATTTATTCTGCATGACTTCAAACAAATCTTGCAGTATCTTAGATGTGTTTTGGTGACACTCTAGTATACTTTGCTGTTGACAATATACAATTGAAAACTATAATTGTACTGAATTACTGAAATGAAGAGGGGCTTGCCCAGCCAATTCAAAATATAATCAGAAAACTGCCCTCCCAAACGGCCTGTCCTTGATATTTTGTGGCAGCCTGACCCCAGTTTCCTGCACAAGGTCACATTAAAACTAAAAGCGCAAGCAGATTCCAAGACAGAGCGCTGAATAGGTAGGACTCCTGATAACACACTTGCTTCTTTTGGAACTCAGGTACAATAAAGATATTGTTCCTTTAATGCTTAGATTTCCTTTTAAGAAGTATGTGAGGTTTCAGCCAATTCTCCCCAATGATTAGTTCAGGATGAATGTACTTAACTCAGGATTCAGCTGGAAAGAGCCCAAGTAGATGCAATCAATTTTCCACTAAATCCACTTCCTTCCCCGCTTCCCTACCCAGCATGAGACATCAGCTTGCCACTACAGCCAGTGGTGACTAAGACGATGAAAACCTCTGCCTTCATCCATGCTTATATCAAACTTAGTTATTCCCTCTTTTGATTTTCCCTGGTTTTCTGTTTTCTCATGTCCCATTCAGTAGCCCAAACCTTGGGCTGGAAGACTTTGGGTGGAAAGGCAGCTATGGAGCAAACCACAGACACATTGGTTGCTATAAGCACCAAGTTATTCCTTATTCCCGTACAGAACCAGCTGTAGAATTTCACTGATAAATGGCAACTTTCCCCTTTGCACATCATTTACCCAAGGTTTTACTGTGCCAGTTCTGTATGCCTGCATCTAAGCTGTCCTCTCTCCCTGTCTAACACCGAATTATCTTCACCATCATCGTGTAAATGCCACAGTACTTCTGAGATATTAGCCACTGGTCACTTTATTTGGGCCAGCCCCATACACCACTGCCTGAAAAACAACAGGGATGATTTGCTACTAGAATTTTAAAAAGGTAAAAGACATCTTTTCTTTTTTCAAAATCAAGGCTTAGAAAACACAATGTCTGGCTCTCATCTACATGCCTTCTTAAAAGTTTAAGTAGACAGCTTCCAACCTCATTTCTCCAAGTGTATAAACTCTCCTTTGTTGAATAACTTGCAGAAACAGCAAAAGAAGTCCTGCTGACTGTGTATTCCTCTAGAACAGCAGTCTCCAAACTTTTTAGATCGTGCTGCCCTATCATTAAGAATTTTTTGAGCATGCACCCCTAACGTACATATACTTGTTCATAAATTATATAAAAAGGCTATGAAATTCTAAGGTTTTCTTCCTGCAACCCAGTAGATCATTTAGCACATACCCCCAGGATGCATGCACCCTACTGCTCTGGAAAACACTGGGTTGTTAATACTGATCCAGCAAATTGTTTCCATAGGTCTGAATTTACACTGCTGTGGTTCCTAACATCAGGAATCCACTGACTCACTCTAAGCTATTTGCATTATTTCCAGGAAGAGTTTTGCAGGGACCGCAGTTGGAAAAACGACAGGGCAGTGTATCCAGGCAGCCAGCAAGGTAACTGAGGTCCTATGACTGCATCCCACCCAATGTTAGGAACATGCCATACTTGTGATTTCAAATGCACCGATAGACAACCATTTACACACAGCAGACAGTAATCAAAACCGATTGCTAAATCCATCCATGGTTTTAAATCGGTATTAATCAGACGCCTTTGCTCAGGTACAATTAAAGAGCTGGCAGACCTCCTGTCAGCAGCTGTATTCCGCACGCAGGCAAGCACTGAGTCACCTACACCAAGCCAGCCATCTGCGCTGGCAGACACCAGCAGTAACTGGTGATTTTATTTCTTCTTACAGGAAAAACTTTAAAAGTATCTTTCCTCAGTTTCTTTGCCTATTTCTTGCCTAGCTCATCATTCGCTTCCATCGTTATTATTCCAAACAGTGCAAATTCACAGGACTGTGGCAAACAGAGTCGAGGCTTGATAGTTTTAGGCAAGAAAAATCAGCCTGGGGGCTTGGGTGGGGGGAAAGGGAGAGAGAAGCAAGCCTCAGGAGGGAACCAGAGCAGGGAGCACTGCAGGAGGCAGGCAGGGTGCCGGGACAGCTGGGAGCCTCTTCCTGAACACGGCTGGGCTGCAGACGAGGGATGGAGGAAGAAGCAGGGGAGGGCAGGGCTAGGTACCAGCCAGCTGAGTCATGGGGGAAGCAGCAATCAGAGCAGATAGGGAGGTAAGGATGCGGTTGGTTGGGGCCCTGAGCAGAAGGAGAAGGAATAAGCATTTTTTTTGGTGCATCAATAAAGGGAGCTCGTGTAGACAAAATAGCAGGATGGTGCACAAGGCAGCAGGGTGAGCCCTTGCAGAATGCCCAGCTCAGATGCCTCCACGCCACCATCACTCCATGCAATGAACAGGAAGAGGGAAGAGAACATTTGTGAGACATGAAACCTGTTCTCATGAGCCTGCTGCTAATGCCACGAGGCAGTGAGTGCTCTCAGGGGACTCTGGAAATGATTTCACAAGGCCCCAGTAACCTCACAACCAACCAAGCTTACCATGGGGTTTGAACGCATCTCAGAGGCCATGGCTCCATCAGCAGCCTCTCCTACGCCCTCCTCTCCAGCTCCTCCCAGATTGCATGAGGCAACAGGAGTACTTGCAAAACGGCTCAGCAGAAATTCCTTTGCAAGCATAAACAATGCTTACTACCTCTGGTAGGCTTCCACATCTCTTTAGTTCCATCACACAAATTAAAAGCTAAATGCAAACGTGCTGAGCTACACCTTCACCTGTTACTCTGCTCTGTGGGACGTGGCACAGAGAGGTAGGAGCAGACTTTGCCATTTCAGCTTGGAGGGCTGTCGTTCTGTCACCCAAGAACAGCACTGTCACGGGCGAAATGCTGAAGCGCCTGAGCCTCCACGGCCCCAAATGACAGTAGCAATTCCTCTGGCCCAGGGCCACAGACCTGTTCCCTGAGCACTAAACAGCCGCAGGAAGAAGAGGAGGGCCAAGTACCAGGTACTTGCACAGAGCATTTATTAGGGGGTGCTGGCCCCAGCCAGACCGCTTCACCCTCAGCAGCCCAGCACCAGCTCGCAGAGGCGCGCTGATAGCGCAGCGTATCACATTGTCTGCTGGCTGCGCTCAATCAGATACTGGTCCTGCGAACTGCCAAATAGAGTCAATAATCCTATAAATGGAGGAGCACTGAGTGCAGACTGGACATTGGCCATGAGGGAGGCCATGGTGGGGTTCTGCTTCAGGTTTGTTTTTAGAAAGGAGTTATTGCACCTAATTCAGCACTGGGGGATTGAGTTTGCAAGCATGGAGATTTCTTATTTTTGTGCCAGTTCAACACAAGGCACCCACAGAGAAGCTTCACTCTAGTAAAACAGGAGTTTCTCATTAAAACCATAAATTAATTCCTTACTATTTCTGGCACTGCATTCATAATTAAAATTACTTGCTTTTTACACAAGAACAGGCTCACCTAGGGAGCACTGTCAGTGTGAGTGGAGAAGACTCCTGATGCTCTGCTAAGAGGTAATGCTGCTCCCCACAAAGGCAAAGGTACTTCGGCAGTAACCAAAACTGGATTTGGCCACGAACGATGATAAATCTAAAAAGTCCCAGTAGAAGTTCTGCTCAAAGGCAGGATTTTCAGGAAATGAGATATTTATTGGAATGGGAAAAAATGCTTTCTGGGTAAGATCAAATATACCAAATTTTTCTCCTGCTCTGTGTTTGGAGTGAGAGAAGCAGAGAGGAAACCCTACCTGGGTTATAACCAAGCTAAAGTTTCCTGAAAAGTCTAAGGATGGGAGATGACATCCACCACTGATAAATAACTCTGGAAAGTGACCTATAGAAGTCAATTTACCAGAACCAAGCTGGTTGTTTTATAACCAGAAGTTTATAAGCAAGCAAAACATTTGGCTCATGTCAAATACCAGGGGTCACCGAAGCACTTTCCTTGGTGCCCAAGGACAGCCCACTGCAGCTATAATCGGCCAATCCTCCCAAGTCCCGTCAGTTAAATGAGAAAAAAATTATGGTTGTTTATGTAGGCTTTGCGCCAAGCCCGTTTCTCTGATAAGCTTCTCTGGTGCATTTGTGTCTCACATCCGATTCAGAGAGTCCTCCAAATACTGGAAACAGCATTCCTTGGATACTTAAATTAAAAACACAATGTCAGGCTTGGACAGGGGAATGGGAACCCATGCACTAAGGGCTCTGGGAACAGTGCTCGGAAAACAGTCTTTTTTAAATCTTGCATTAGTCCATGTATTTAATGACATATAATCCTCAAAATATTCTTTCACAAACTGTAAATATGCGTTATTTGAGAAAGTAATTATTTTCAGTAGTATCTGCAACAGCTGTATGGCTTGGATGCCAGATACTACAAGTGGTTCCTCCCACAAATGCATCTATTTGTGATATAATGATTTCGGAATTTACATAACTTGTCACTGAACTGGTACTTCTAACTCAGGATCTCAAATTCTCTTCAAAATATTAATGAAATCAGCCCAGTATCACTCCTGTGAGATAGGCAGAAATAATCAGCCACATGGGAAAAGTCAGACAGGTTAAGTGATCTGCCCAAGATGACAACAAGGCTGTGGTAGAGTGGAAAATCCCATCCTCCAACTCACAGGGTGGATTTACTCCTTTGTGACCAACATGTTAATGCTTTCAGCTAAAATGCCTGTCTTTTGCTCACATCCCCTGCCAGAAGGAAGCTTGAAAGACAGAATGCTGAAGTGTTCCCTGTCCTCACATGTCCAGGGACAGAAACACCAGGTCTGCTGCTGTTTATTTCATAAATGTGAAGACAAACTATACCAAACTATACCAACAAAACCTTTTATTTTGTTTCGTACATATGGAGATTCTAGGAAGCATGGTTCCTGGACTCATAAGTAGTAAAAGCATTTTTAAAGGTGAAATGCAGCAGTGAAAACCTTCAATCTGTAAAATTATTTTGTAAGATAAAGCCCCGGCTGCTTTCTGCTGTTAAACACCAATGACGTTTCGGGCCATACAGATGTGTCTCCCTTGAATGAAGTGGTAAACAAGAACTCCTAAGGATGAGTTGGTAACCTAGTCTGGATAGGAGACACGGATGAGGTACACACACACACTTTGTTAGAGAGCACATGCGGATGAGGACAACAGCAGTAGCAAAAACATGCTTCCACTTCATGATGCCTCCATCAGCAAGAGCTTCATGAAACATTTTACTGACAGATCCTGTCCTACTTTGACAGGACTTGCAAGGCAAAGGTGAGAGGCGTGCATGTGGCCTGACATCCTGCCACCACAGTGCGGAGTATCACCAGAAAAAGGGACAGCAAGAAGTCCAAGACTAGAGACAGAAAACAGGCAACATGACTAAGAACAGAATATGATTTAGTTGAAAAAGTACGGGGCAGCTTGGAAGAGCAGCTCTGTTGGTGAGAG
Source organism: Cygnus olor (assembly GCF_009769625.2). Classification (NCBI taxonomy): domain Eukaryota; kingdom Metazoa; phylum Chordata; class Aves; order Anseriformes; family Anatidae; genus Cygnus; species Cygnus olor. Next base: position 9,958,967 of record NC_049180.1, on the reverse strand, counting down.
AGGACGTAGTGAAGCTTCCATGGCTGCAAAGTGATCATAATCTTGCTTCCTTGGTAAGGGATATGATGGGCTGCCAGCAGTCTAGAGTCTTTAGACCCTGGGAACACAGGAATCCAGGAAAAGCATAAAATACACATAACACTAGGCAAAGTGGAAAGTCATCGGGGTACAGTGAAATTTCAAACAGTGCAAAGGACAAGGGGGAAAGCTGACAATTTTCTGGATAAAGAGGTACTGACAAGCAGTTGAATTAAGGTCTTTACTAAAGAAATTTATTATGCTCATTTGAAATGAAGAACAAAAGATGCCCACACAGAAATAATAAAGTCTGAATTCTTCAGTTGTAGGGTAGGTGCATGCCAGAGCAAACATAGGCAGAGCGAAGGAAGAACTAATCAAGTGAGACAGAAAGCTGGCTTCCCCCTCACAGAAAGTGCACGTGAGAAAAACTGAAATCTAATTCTTCCAAGACACCAGGAAAAGGATCAGTTAATGCTGACCCACAAAGCACACCTCAAGTCAGCCCAGAGCAGGAATAGTGAGCTCCACGCATCCAAAGGACAGGGACAGAGGAATGAGAGATTGAGCCAAATAAGAAGAGAATATGCAAGGGACACACATTTAGAGGGGAGGTCAACCACATGAACGTGGACACGTTTGTGTACATGGACAGGTTTGCACATGAGGCACACATTTACTGGGATAGGCACTGGAAAGAAACTATCAGTTGTGGGAGAAGAACTGACTTACTGAGTGCTGAGGTGATGAAGGACAAAACTGATTAACTGGTACATGTAGACGTAGAGTTTGTTTATTGTTTAAGGAGTGATGATATTAAATTAGAAATTGTTTCAGCAGGCTAGAGTCTTCTGGGGTCTGGCTTTCAGATAAGTGACTGCTCTGAATACTGAAGTATTCACTAGCCATTTTGCAAAACACATAAGAACAACATCTAGCAAAAACCTAGATCAAAAAAATTAAATGAAGCAAACCCCTCATCTCCTTTCATTTGTTTTCCTTTTTCCACTTTTTTTCCCTCCCTGTTTTTCCCTTTGGTTTTAAGTAATACACTCAGAAGTTTCAGAACCTGGAAATAGGAAGCAGAAACATCTGTTGATAATGTCAGTGATTTCCCTGTGCTCTGTTCTGGATTATCTGGATTTCTTCTCCTTTGAGAGATGAACCCAGCAGCACAAGGGAATCTGTTCTCTTGGAGAAATTGAGACGTTTTCCAAGAAAACATTTTAAATGGGCAGAGGGAAAGGCAAGAAAGAGAAGAAAGAGCAGAATGGAAAGATGGAAAAAACAGCAGAGATATGGGCTTCTAAGACAATCAAGAGCTGCAGATAATAGATGTTGATAAGGAAACAGGGTAATTTTTGCAAATCTTGTTATGTGAAACAATAGGTGGCATTCCAAACAAAATTACGTAAGTGATTAGGTTCCCTCTAGTATTTACCATAGCTCTTACAAATAAAAAACAGAGGCAGAAGCCTTCTTAGAGTATATTTTTTGTGTTTTAAATATTTTCCAAACCCCGAAAGGATCATAGGCACTGTCTGTGATTGGTTCTATATTATTAATACAAAAATATTTTGGGAGGAATACATCTATGGTCAGTCAAGCAATGCAGAGAAAAGTTTCCATCATCAGTTGCCAGGCAACCCCCACCAATTAAAATAACCATCAAATACCATGGATTTAATGCTAGAATAATTAATAGCAGAATGCAATTAATACCTTTCAAGGAAACAAGGAGACAGACAAAACAGTGGCCAACTATTCATTGCAATGCCCTCTTCCAATCAGAAATGGAGGACTGAAATGTTTTCCATTTCTCTGTTGGCTAGCTACTCAGGAGAGCAATACTCTGTGTTAAGATAACTATAAACGCATGTGTTTATCTTTGAGCATCTGAGGTGTCCCCCTGAAAGCAAGGGCACAGGATTAGGCTGGTCGGATGAGCTGCCCTTAAAAAACAGGTCCCACCTTGCATTTGAACTAACTTGATGTAAAGCTGTCACAGAAAGGAAAACCCTTCATGACAGAGCATCTATCATCTGTAGAAGGGACGCAGTCAAGGGACCGGTCCATTTATCTGAAAGGCAAGCACTTACATACATCAGTGCTGTGTCAGACCAAGGCTTAGCTGAGGCAGAAAGCAATAGGGAACACTGCAAACTACAAAAACAAAAAAAACTATACCCACAGCTGACTACATTCTACACAGAGGAGAGTTTCCTCCATCAGTTCCATCTCACACATTTCTGATAACCCATTCCCCATCCTTTCTCATGTCTCTAAAGCCTGGAGTACTACCAGATTAACAAGGGCTAAGATAAAGGAAATATTTTCCTACCAGTCGGTACCCAAAGGTACTTGGGCTCCTACAGGGGCTGGTATCCAAGCCTGACTGTTAACTACCAGGAGACAAGATTACATTCCTTTGTTAAGACTCATTCATGGTTCAGAGTCTTGCGCAAAGTAAACCCAAATGTCTGAAGCCAGCTGTCATCTCTATGACTTGACTGCCCTTTTTTTTTTAAAAAAAAAAAGTGAGCACCTCCCTTTTGGTGAGTTTTGCATTAATGGGTACGTCTGGGACTGCAGCTACAGACATACCTGAAATAACTTTTCACTATCCATCTTGATAGGTGTTAGAACTGAAAGCACGGGGCTAAGTGCAGGCTGTAACTTATCCCAAAGACGCAGAATGACTCAGGCAGAATTCTGCACTCCTGGAGCAACGCTGTGAGTTGTCTCAGTTACACAGCTACGCAAACTGCAGTCATAGCTGCATATACAGCCCCTGAAAGACTAGTGCTTCACAAACCCTTTGGTCCTTTTTCTTAACTGAACTCACACCTCTCCCAAGTGTTTAGCTTTCTCAGTGAATCATTCCTCAAAATAACCACCTCACACACAGAGCATCAGGAGCTCCTGCCAGCTCCAGTTATGGCTTGGAAATCACCAAACATTCAGGTGGCCATAAACTCAATCCGAACACGGGGTCTGAGTCGGGGATGAGTAACAATTGCAGTTATGCAAGTTCAGGACATCCAGCTCTCACGCTCCAGGCCACGGGGGTCGGGGAGGAATGTTCCCACATGCACAGCACTGAATCACCCGCCAGCTTGTCTTCCCCTAAGCACCAGGTATTAGCCAATGGCTCTGGCAGGATTACAGACCAAAAATCCCAAAATTCCAGTCTGCTCTGGTCTGACAGTATGTGGTTAGAAAACTGCAGAGAGAAGTGTGCGAGGACATTAGCTACCCAGTAGACTTTCACTGCACAGCAATGTACCCCTTGAAGCAATACTCATTAGCTCCTCTGCCTTACACGTCCTCAGAGTGTTTTCTCAATGCCCAGAAGAGCTGCATGAAACAGCAGTAGGCAGATGAACAGATACTGAAGCTATGACTCAGTCACCTAAGATTTGGCCACGAGGCACTGAAGAGTTAAAAGCCAACAACACACATTTGTACCACTGTGACTACCAACCCATCAGTAGATGTACAATACAGGTAACAGATTTGACACTGAATTTTGTTTTATTCTACATGAACATTGCATTCACAGAGAATTTAATTTAAAATTCTGAATCAAGTATTGGCTATAGTGCAATCTGGATGCAGTGACTCACACTAGACTTATAAATATGCTGTGAGGGACAGAACAAATACGGATTGAAAACCAAAACAAACCTTCCACTGGGAAGTTTGCTGTTTCTTTTTTTTTTTTTAAACTCAGCTACCTTAAGATGTTCTGTGCCTTACCACTGCCAAAAGCAAACAAAGTGTCAACCAGGGGCAGCAAATACGCAAAAGAACATTTCCAGTGTCACAAGGAACTTCTCAGTACAAGCAGGGACACAATCAACCTTTTATTAATACACATTTACATACAGTAGCAATCAGTGGCCTCAGCAAGAAGGCAGCTGTTGTCTCCAAGATGTAATACAAGTGTAAAGAAAGGTTGCATCTACAGCCATGAACTGATTCCCCTTTCACACCAGCTGGAGAGCATGGGCTAATTCACAACTGTGCTTCGTACCTTCAGGGCAACAATACCTACTGCTACAGTCGCTCCACTTGGACCTTTTAAAATGAGTGTGCTGTCATCCTTCACCGTAACCCTTCTCTTAGAGCTTGTAGCAATGAGGTTGGGGAAGTCTGGACAAAGGCTAATGCTGATGCAGCAGCAGCACTGTCGGTAATCAGCTGAACTGTGAAACCTTCACGAGCTGTCCCTTAAAATGAAACTGCCGCAAAAAAAACCCCCATGAGTTCTCCAGTCTAATCAATACCTACTAGGTAAGAAATGAGCTGCATACCTTCGGGATTATACAGTTTGCTTTAGGCTTCTGATTGATCTTGCAGTGATTTCCTGTGCCTTAAAACCAGTGGCAAAAGTGCAAATTAAAGACGAATGGCATGCTCAAACATTTGACTTCAAGAACAGAATGTGTCCCTGTTTTTCACGGTAAAATACATCTCAGCTTTTTGAGCCTGAGACTTCAAACCCTTAGCTCTGCAAGTACCACATGGAAGTAACAAATATCAAACTGGTACCTCCTCAGCACAGAAATTTATCTTTACTGCAGTATCTACAATCACTGCCACTGGATTAAAATATTCAACCTGAAAAGATGCTGTGGGAGGCACTATGATTTGAGCATTGTTCTGCCCCCTGAAACCTAGAGGTGCCTGGTAAGTTATTTTCTATAACAAGCAGCAAACAGATCCTATTAATTCCTCCAACCAACCACCCTCACTGAGGGCATGCAAGTGACCTGGCATTATTTTAATTATCCTTCACAAAATCCTGTCATGCTCTGAAATACTACCAAGAGGAATTAGATGATGAGCTTTTCAGACATTTTTCAGCTCTTGTCTACCATAAGTAGAATTTGCAACTGAACTCCTGCCAAAACTGAAGTTTTACACTTAACGGAAGGGACAACGTATACTGTTGCCTAAATTCATCTCTGTTATTTAAGATTCAGCAAAGCATGCTTACATATGAATAATGTAACTTTTTCAAGCACATTTAAGCATTTTGCTGAATCAAGGCCTAAAAAGAGGTTTCACTGGTGTTAGAGCTAAAAGAAGATTTGAATCTACATTTAAAAAGCATCCTAACAAACTTCAGTTGTTTTCTGTAGGAAAACTATCTGAGGATAGTGATCTACATTTAACTATTTGGTCCCAGCGAATGATCCCATTCTCTTCAGGAATTGTGTGACACATTGACAGGCATCAAAAAGGGCAGCACTGGGTAAAGCCCTGTGCTCCCCTTGGAAGGCACAGGATGGCCCATTCTGCCACACGCTGCCCTTTTCAACCACAGTACCCTGGTAGATCATCTTTAGCACTGAAACCAAAGTTAAACTTAAAGAGATACCTAATAAAGGAATCTGACTCTGCCAGAGTTTTGTTCTCATGGTGTCTTCCTATTTATCTGCCTAACAGCACTTGTCTTGCTGAGCTGAAAATACTCACTGCTGAGCACTGAACTAAGGCCCTTGGAGGCTCTCCTACTCATCGTCACATTTTAGTCTGAGTGGTCTCCAAACCACAGCTTTTCCCAGGAGTGCAAAATATACTTCATTGTTGTTGGTTAAATATTGGGCTTTTATCTAAATCAAATGTCTTCAGGTACAGAATTTTCCTTCTTTGTTTACTGACTTACTTTCTAGATCTGTTATATTCCAAGGTACCTGCTATAGGGTAGTTTGGATCACTCTTCTTATTTAGAAAGAAATAGAAAAAAAGGCAAGCGTGTAATCTTTATCTCAGATTTCCAAGTATAAATAACAATCCACTCAGAAACTGTCTTAGGCAACCACTAATGTACTCCTCTACTCTCCCGTCAAAGGCATAGACCGTAATGGCCAGGAGGAACATTAGTCTGTGGGATGTGACTTCCTGCCTAACAAAGGTCATTAATTATCAATTATCACTCAGTTACCTGTGTATTGGATCCAAAAGCTTGGCTCAACTTAAGACACTTTCCAAAGGGACATTTGGTCTTAATTTGAAAGCACCGAAGAACACACAATCTGTCACTTATCTTGCTGTTTTGTTCCAGCAATTAATCATCCTCCTTATACAAAATGTCTCTGATTCCCTATTTGAATTGTGTAGTTTCAGCTTCCAGAAGAAGTCTGTCTTGCATTTGCCTCTAGTATGCATGAAACCACTTCCTAATGCTGTTTCCTGGTAAAAGCTGATTACTAGCTCCAGCCAAGTTCCTCCCCCTTTATTATTTCTAATACTCAAAATACACTGGACTCTCATGATTATCTTTTCTCCAGGCTTTTATCACCTGCGTAACTCCTCCTATCAGATCCTCTCCAATTCTTCCTCATCTTTTTGAAAGCCAGCATGAAAACTCAAGCACAGAAGCCTCAGCTGGGTCTCACATTCAAGGTAAAATGTCACATTCAAGGTAAAATGAGCCCCTCATTCATAAACTCCAGTACTGTGAGAAGCTCATGTTCAGTTTCTCATACGAGACGTCCAGTAACACCTTCTCAGCAGCACATTCCAGGATGCAGCTCCCACAAATGTGACCTGCATGCCTCATTCATTCCCAAGGTCTGGATCTACCAACTGCACTGCCCCAGAAGTTAATGCAACATCCCCACTCTCGCTGTGCTCACTTTGATACTATTCAGGAGCAGAGCTGAAAGGAAAAACTCTGCTTTTGACTCACAGTTGACCATAAGTTTTGATCAAGTATTTCACCTGCTGCTGCTATATTAACAGCTTAGATACCTTCCAGTGCTTAACATAAGAAAGGCCCCACACGCTCCCCTTTCATCAGGTTTGTATTGGAGGTTGCAGACAGAAGGAAATCCAAGCACTTCTTGCTTGCAAAACCTCCTGGCAGATAATAGCTGTGCTCTCCAGCCCATGAACAGCACAGCGAGAAGCCCAGAGACAACCTGGAGCACTGTTTCCTCATGCGTGTATATGACTGACTCACAGAAAGTGGTGTGAATCACAGAATTCCACCAGCACGGTGGGGTGAGGCAGAGTTACACTCTGAAAGGGCATGTCTCAAGTCGCCCTGTTAGATGTACACTGGCCACACACAGCTCGCCAGGATGGTCACAAAAGCTTGATGTACTTTCAGATAGTTAAGCTGGGATTGTGTTTTGCTGTTAAAATACATTCCCCAGCCCTTATATATTCTTCTGGGGAAGAGTGTGACACTTGTGTACAGGCCCCTGTGGCAACAAACACACATCCTGGCTACTTTTAAAAAGAGCCTGCCCCACAGAGGAAGCTGGAATTCACCCATGCAATTAGGCTAGGTAATGTTGGTGATGAGTGGATAGATATTATCCGATATCATATTTTGTAATCCTTTGCTAAGCAGGATGCTGAAGCACTTCGTTTACTCTGGGAGCCAACAAAATAGCTACTCATTCAGTGTCAGGCTTGAACAAAGTTATGAGTGATCCCTGAAGCTCTGAGACAAGTTTATTCTAGAACCTGGTAATGGTCCAGAGCGATTTATAAAGGTCACTGAACTCTACGTTCAGGTTGTAGGTTTCTTTAAACAAATATTTACTTATCTGTACAAATCTCAGGAGAAAAGACAAGACTTCTCCTTTCAGAAGTGAACTTCACAATGGTTCTTTTCATTATAAACTTACTTAGTTTTATGCCAATAATCTTTTACTCTTTTTCTAATCCTTAATTAATCCTTTTTATAAACAATTCACACTCAACACATTCTGCTCATGGTAAATCTTTTGCTACGTATATTTATCACAACAAGATCTTCAATATCCAGGCAGATACTAACAGCCTAAGTAAATGTGTGGCTATATCAAGGAAAGTTACCTGACTCCTGAAAATGCGTTCTCATACTTCCCTTGAACTTGGTGGGGAGTCTGAGAGGGCTCGGCACTTTCAAAGAAGACACTGAGAAAGTTTCCAACTTCACTTTAATGCCCAGCTAAAAGGAAGCACTTCTGAAAGTGCTGTCCCGTATTTTCCAAGCCCTGTTTTCCCTGGCAAAGCCATGACTTCCTCAAATCACAGAGTGCATCACTCTTACATTCAAATCAAAAAAAAGGAACCTGAAAAGGTTCTGAGAGTAGCATTGGAGACAGTGATTTAACCACACAGCTTTCCTCTGAAAAATCAAAACATTGTAATAGCTCAAGGGGTTTCAACTCATAATTTCTGTTTGTTTTTATCACATTCAAACATAAGAAAACAATTTTTGAGCACTACATACACACAGAAATTACAAATGTGTGTTTGATTGGAGCTGAATTTGCAAATAGAAAGTGAGGGAAAATGGGTTTGGCTGCACAAATTTTACTGTTTTTCTGTAAAAGTAATAAATATGCATTACAGTTTCATAAACAAGTGATTTAAAGTACATAGTGCTTATAAAAGCCAGGTTGAAGCCGTCTTGTAAATGCAGCCCTTAAAACAACCAAATACTACTTTTTTGGCCTGTCACTTAAGAAAAAAACATTGAACACTTACAGATGGTAAATAAAAAACAACTCTTGAAGCTGGACTCTTGCATGGGAATTTTGCCTCAGGAAACAAGCAAGATGAGGTCTCACCTTGCACACTGGTTGCTACAGGAATATGTACTACAAAAGGAAGCCACTTAATAAGGCTACAGTAAGTCTGACTTACCACAAGAGCAGCACGTGAAGCAGTTGGTATGATAGAGGTTACCCATTGCTTGGCAAGCCTGGCTCGCTCCATACACACCTTTTCCACATTTTATACAGATACCTACAAAGAAGAAACAGAACGAACGTTAGAATTTTCTGCAGCTCCTAAAACCAGCTCTGGGCCATTGATTCATGGCACTCACAATACCCTCAAATCAATGAGCTCCTCTACATCAATAGATTCAAGTACTCAAGTCAGCAGCAGGCAGCTTGTGTGAAATAGATGCATTGAAATTAACCCAAAATAAATGGGGGAAGTGGAGGGGGGGGGCAGAGCCTCTGCTGGTGATTCAACACATGGAGACTGAGGCTGGCTAAACACAGAAATCCCACAAAGACAGGTGAAATCACAAACAGAACAGATCTACATGGCCTCTGGAAATAACTAAATTTGCTGAAGAAATAATCTAGTGAGACCTTCATAACTAAGTGCTCCACCATATTACATTCAGTAATCACTAATGAAACAACAATCAGGTCCAAAATGAAAACATTTCTTCTCTTTGACCCTCTCCAGAAACACGATACATCAGCAGTGCTGGCCCATGGTGGAAGCCATGCAGCACAGGGACATGGGTCTTTGTCCGTTGGATTTAATAATTAATTTTCCATGAACAGTAATAAGCAACCTCATAAACATAACCTGGGAGCTTACAAAACAGAAGAGCAAGGCATCTGCCTTCCTAAGGGCAAGAAGCCCATGTGGCAGTTTTGCAGTGGGGTCAGAATTCACCTTCACTGCTTGAGCCTGCTCTTGGTGAAGCTGGGGATGCCTCTCATATAGTCTGCAGGAGATCAAAGTACAAAGAGCCAACACAGTGCTGGCAAATTCAGCTCTTAGTCCCACACAGGGCATTCACTACAAAGAGGAAATGAAATGCTGGAGAATCTGCATCCTTCCACATACTCAGGAGCATAAGTTTATCAGAGATGCCCAGTGGTCTCTACTGTCGCTGTACAGTACATCTCAAAACAAAGATGTGTGATTTTGGAAATACAGTAGAAAAAAAAAAGGGTTTTCTGCCTCACACAACTTTTGAATGAAGCTGTTGTGCTCATGTGCTGTTTGAGGCCCTCTTTCTACAGATGCATGCACTAATACACTTGAAAGTCTAGCAAATCAAGAACTAAAAAAAAAATCAGGCTTTAATCACCCAGAATTTTCCCCTGCTGCGCTGTGAACATTTTACATGCACATGCATTCACATACACGCACAGAAGATATAAATATTTATATAACATTAATATATTATGAGCTGGTAGAAACTTAAATAGCAAAAAAAAAAAGCCCAAAGTTAATTAAAGTTAATATTGTCAGATACCAATGTCCCAAGCTAAGCCTGTAACCCTGAACCAGCTGTCAGCTATATCCATCAGTTCACTGCAAACAAAGTGTTGGGAAAATATTCTGGTCCTTAGACAAGCTCAGCTCTGACACAGGACATGGAAATTTCAGCATATTTGTTGCCTCATCCAAGGCTGTTATGTCTACTTATTTACTTGTAGCCAAAGGTTATGAAAAAGGTCTGCTATTTGCCATGAGTTAATGGTTAACTGCTGATGAAAGATGGCTATTGATTACTGGGGACACCGATCAGAAAACGCATCCCAGCACCAGCACTACAACCAAACCAAGCAGCCAGAGCAACCCACAAACCTGCTGTGTCTCCTCACGTGCTACAACCCATGACAACTGTGGTCCCTCCCGGCCTCAGAGAGAGGAGAGACAGAGCAGAGCAGACGGCCTTCACTTCTGAAATGAGCAATTTCAGCATAAGGTCATGATACAATATTTGTCTACTCTTGGTAATGGAGCCAGAAGGGAGCTCTTTCAGAGCTCCCCAGCTGTCTGCACCTTTCTTGCCCATCTCTTCACACCAAATGTTTACCTAAGACAGATGGCTATTGCTAGCCTGGCTGGGAGGTTACACAGAAACCTACCTTTTCCTATTTACGTCTGATTTTACTCCGAGGATAGCAGAAATCCAATCTGTAATTCTTACATCTCTATGAGTTCTCATGCACTAATCTACTGCAGCCACAAGCCTCTTTGATAAATTAAGTTATTGCCTAATTTCTTTGCCATTGCTCCACTGAACCGTCAGAAGCAAAAGGATTTATTGTGAATGTTAAACTTACATTGGCCTTTGCAGCAAGTGGTTTGTTAAGAGCAGCTGTCAGTTTGTTAACTCATTTTCTCTAAAAGACCAGTCATTAGCTCCAGGAATAAATGACCACAGAGACCATTAGCATACTAAGAAGGCACATGTATAATTCCAAAAGTGTATTTTGGAAAATATATACGCAGCTGTGGTGTGAGCATACAGTGAGCTCATAACTGCCTAGGAAAAGCACTGATTACACGGCTGTTCAGGTCTGGTTTTCCACCAGTCACAGCCCAGACCGCACATTGCAAGCTTGTGAAAGCCTTGACATAACAGCTAAATCACTTTTTTTTTCCAGGTTTATTTCCAAAGCTTGTTAAACTGCCTGTGAAGAATGTTCTGTTACAGAGCAAGCACGTCTTATTTCTGACACCTCACTTTACATGACTTCACATCAAGTGTTTCAGCCTTCGTGCAACTCCTTACCCCTCACACTGCCTTGACTCTAAGCAGCCAACAGTTCCTCCAGATCCTTAGCACACCAACTGCTGCATTTTCACCCAGGTCTACTCTCCTACAGAGCTGGTCTCTCTCTTCAGCTGGGAAAAGATGTTACAAGATCTTTCATATACATGAATTCTGCATAAAGGTTTGCTCAGCTGGAACAAAACATTGCAGCCTTCTTTAGCTGACGTTTCTATCCTTACACAGTATTTAACTAAAATTGGAGAGAAAAAAATACTAAACATACAAACACTGTGGACCTCAGCAAAAGTTCATCAATAAAAAAAGCAATGCTAGAAGGAAGGAGCTCCCTGAGAGTCCCTACTAGAGTTAGCTGCAGCATGTTGCCTGCACTCCCCACGCCTGTAACCAGCCCACTCCATTGACCTTGACTGTACCGTACAGCAACAGAGCCACCAGAACAGCAATGCTCTCTGGCTAGCACACACATTAGCAAATCCTGATAAAAGCACCACAAGAAAATAAGACAAAAATTGTAACCTAGACATGTATTTTCTGTTGCAGTCAATGATTTTGCTCCAAGACCCGAGAGACCATAACATGACCCAGTATAATGGGCAAAGGGACCAGCAGCAACCTAGAGAAAACATTAGAGCTATGCAGTAAGCCTGCTGTAACATAGGTGTAAGAGTTCCTTGCAGTAGCCTACACGTTCTAAGAAGCTCACTTTGAGACCTAGACATCAAGTTCTGGGATGATCTTCCTCCTGACAAGCCTTTGCAGTGTCCTTTTGACCATTCAGTACAGGTTGCGGACTGGTACCTCATACAGATTTCACCTAGTTTTAGGGAAAAGGCAGTAGCCAAGAGGTGAGATGTCCTACATATAACAGGAGATGTATAATAACCTTTTGGCTAGGCTTTGTCCTCGTGCACATGTGGAACTCAACCTGAGCCTAATTCCATCCTCACTTAACCTGAGTCAATGGTTTAGCACAACTACAAGAAAAATGGTACCATATGGCCCCTCTCGACTTCAGCAAGCAGCAGTTGCATGAGCCAGAGGGAGAATCTGGCTATCACATTCCCTGACAGCACGCCACAGCTCAGGGATGAGCTGCAGCTTTACTGCCTTACAGCCATACCGTATCTCCAGGATAAGTGCTACATGCTGCCTACAGTAGGAAACAACCATGCCCTGTCGTCAAGAGTTATGGTAAAGCTAAAATTAACAACTAACACATGGCACAGATGAATCCCTCCCTGCCTCTGCAGTTCCGTTCATGCTGCAGGGCTGGGAAGAAGGTGGGTGAAATTTACCCTCGGGCTGCTGCAAAGTCCCATTTTTTCTATTCTCACAGGGAAAGACTATCTCTACAAACATCCACAACAAATTTTCTATAATTTTGGCTTACTCAAGATGTGGGGAATGAAAACCTACAGCCATCAATCAGGAAAAACAAAGAAACTGAACTGCAGCCAACTGTGAAAGCGGGACTGCGGAGGGGCTGTGCTAGCCGTCCGTGAGCCACAGACCACTGGAGGCATTCCTCCAGCCTCTCACACCTGGGCAGGTTTTACACAGGATGTTGTTACTACCTTTAATAAATATTCTGCTAAGAAGCTGGGTAAATATGGAAGCATCAAAGGTGCCTTGAGCTGGCCAGCCATGCTGTGCTGCAGCGCTACCTGCCTGAGCTGACGGTGGCTACTGTGCAGACATCCTGGGCTGCAGCAGCTCCGGATGCCGTGAGGTGACTTCAGCAGAGAAAAATGCTCCCTTCCTTCCAACAAACACAGGAGGAGGGATGTTCCAATACACACGTCATCCCCCAGTCAGAGTCTGATAGAAAAAATAAGGCACCTACACAGGACATGGGCAGAGGCTCTTCGCAGCAGGCAGGGAGGAGCTGGGAACCCTCTGTACCCCGGCCCTTGCCACCACCGGGAGCTCTCACCGAAGGGCTTGAACTTGTCACCTAGCCCAGCAAATTTTTCAAGGTTTGATTACCCAACATGAAATCTGACACATGCAAGTTAAAAAATATACTCTGGACACACTCAGCAGCAACATAATTGCACGAAGAGTTGGGCTTAGCCTTTTTGGGATAGGTATGAGGGAGGCACCATCTGGGTAAGCTACCTTACCCGGGGAAGCTTTCCCCCCAGGGAAGATCAGAAGAGATCACAACTTGATTTAAAGTTGAAAGTGACAGACTGAGACAAATGGGAAATGCTCAGGTAAACTTTTTGAACTCCCTCCCCAGGCACAGCCTGTCCACAGCTGGAGCCCCAACATTTCGTGGCCGGGAGGGACCTGGCCCCAGCCAGCAGCACAGCCTTGGTTTGCACATACCCACACACGGGGCTGGAGCAGGTTAAACTGGGGGGGGAAATGGGCCACCAACACCACCTAATACAAGTCCCAGCTTAAGCGAAACAAGAGCAGAAAGCTCCTTGCTGTCATTATTAAACTTTATTGACATCGTCCCCAACCTAGTTTTCCTCCTCACAGAAAGATCATAAAAATGTCATCAGTAAACTACTCAGGCTCAAGATACCTACATACCAACTTGACAAGATCTCTATCACTTCTGTGCCCTCATACTGCAGGAGGCCTTACTCAATTTACAGGTTTGGTACAGAGAACTTACTCAGAAAATGGAAATTAGACATGAATTTCTGTCCAGTTAAAATGCGACGAAGCTCACATTCACTGAAAAGTTTTGTAGAAGCAAACTATGTTCAAGTTTCAGCTCCTGGAAAAAATACCTTCACTCTGCCTGTTACTTAACAAGGCTGTGGCTTGCACGGAACAAAGCTGGTGGGAGAGGTCAAAGTCAGGAAAGGAGTTGCTGGGACCAGTTCCAGGCACAGCACTGCTGATCAGGACACTGGAGCCAAGCTTTACCTGCCTGAAGGAATCTGTGCTGCCAGCAGGTCAGCAGGGCTTGGCATCTGCCTATTCCAGCCTGCTTAAATACATCGGCTGTTCTGTTTGGCTGGAAACTTTCCAAGGTTTCAGACATAGGGTGAGGTGTTGGGTGCGAGTTTGAAAAGACAGAAGGCTGTAGAAATGACTCTGGCACCACCCTCCCCGACTCTGTATTTTAGCAGCTATAAACTCAGCAAATCTCTGTGCTGGTGAATTAAACCCTGGCAGCTCCAGGTCAGCATCGCAGAGCGGGTAATGTCATGGGAGCCAGTATCAGCTCTGATTAGCAGCTGCTGGAAACTGGAAGGCTTTTGTTACTGTTAAAGTAGATCCACCCAATCACGCAGTGAAAGCCTGAAGCTAGTACAGCAAAAGCTTATTGCTTCATACAGTATGTGAAATTACTGCTCTGAACCATGAAATTACTGACACTATCTGCACAGAGTTCATCCTGCCTTGGCCACAGCCGGCGTGCCTCTGCATAACTTTCTTTTGTGCAGATATCTAACTCTGCCACGGAGCCTCGCGACGGCACAAGGCATATCACAGGGCTATTGTTCTCCACAGTGTTTTACTTACACTGACACTTGGTTTACAAATATTCATTCATTTCTCTGCTTCTTGATTTAGTGCATGGCAGTTCCAGGATAATTTATACTTCTCACTTGGCATTTATAAAAGGATCTTTTGCTACTGAGGCAACGAACTGGAAGACCAAATAGTTCTTGTGGGCTACATTACGATCTGTGCTGCTTTGGGTTGCGTTGTCTGATTCAGAACTCAGCTGACTGCTCAAGCTTCATGCCCAAGTTGACAACCACAGCTAGAAGCACAAGGGGACTTGCAAATAATTTCAACTGCATTACTGGGAGAAAAAAAAAAAACTGCTTCTAAAAGCACCTTGTTATTACTGGGATTATCAAAGCAAGGAGATGTACAGCTGTGAGCAAAGCAGAGCACCACTGGGAATGACCAACTCTTTCAGGGAAAGTATGTCTATAAAACCCCTTCCACATCCTATTCACCCTCCACTGCTGAACACCTCACTGGACACGCATCCTATCATAGCTACATTTACAGGGTTTATGTGGGTGCCATGCCACACCTACCTCCAGCTGTTCGCCAACACAAGGCATTACCGTCCCTTCAGATCCACCAGCAGAGCTGGTTGGGTCTGCTCCCAGCCATCCAATTTCACCCCAAAGGGCCCAGGTCAACAAGACCTTTCAGCTTAAAATGCTTACCTTGGCTTTTTTCACCTGACACATAGTGAAGCATGAACACACAATTCAGACCGCTTGAGGAGTGGCAATTTCCAGCACAGTGGTAGCAGCGATCAGATGAAAACAGGCTGAGGCCAGCAAAAACCTGAGCTTGTATGACTGCTGGCAGGGAAGGACACACCACCGCATCCAGGGGCTGCCAGGTAAACCTGACAGAGAGGCATAGAAGTCACCCATAGAGCAGAAATGACTTATGCTCCTGAAGACCTTGGTTTCAGCCCAGAAAGATCTAATCCAAAAGCTCCAAAGCAACACCCAAAGCTCCCTGGTGCTCCTGAGCACATTTCTTGTTGGGAAGGTGATTCATGAGAGTGCTGGGGGTGTTCAGCAAGTCATTTAGCTTCCCAGTCTTGGCTCCTTTATACAGGAAAGGGGAGCCACTGACACCTATGCAGTCTTCAAAGAAAAGACAGTTAAGCCTTCTGAGATAACACTGGAGAGATAATCAATTAAATACTTGAGCTCCAAAGAATCCATACAGCCAAGTAACAGTGACACTGAAAGCACCAACAGTGCAGCCCAAATCCGCTGAATTACCCAGCATGTCAGACCTAGAAACATCAGCTGCACACAGGTCAAGCTGGAGAGACATTTCATTGCATTCTCCTGACATCGCCTGTATGAGTCATCACTAATATATGGCAGAAAAAGGTCATATATTACAGCTGCCTTCCTTGACATATTTAAAATGGGTTCATGATTAAATAGGGAGACTAGTCAAAAAGTTTCCAGGTGCACTTTTCTATTTTCTTAGATAATGGTCTATTTCCAGAATGAGCATGACATTCTGGAAAAGGCATGACATTATATAACCACATTGGGTTATAAATTCAACAGCTCCTTCCATGAGCGCTACCCCAGCATTATGCACTGACATCAGCCCCGTACTTGTACCACCTACCCCGCTAAGGTGCCACAGTCATTGATGTCCCCTTCCAACATGGAGGTTATCATTTCCAGAACTATAAACAGGTTTTCTTAAATAAAAAGCATGCACATAGGTAAATATTATACAACAGTGTTTAAAAACACAGAACTATTCACTCAAGGTAAGCTGGAAATCACCTAAAAGCCTCAGTGACCTTAAATACAAACTGGTTGGAGGTTTAAGTCATTGCAAGTGAAGTGACTCAAGGATGCTTTCGAAACATGGTGGGGAGGGTGGAACATACCTTCCTGTAAGGGCATCCAAGGATAGCAATTTCAGAAAGTCATTTGCTGTAGGCTTCTCACACCTCCAACTCATGAAACGTTTTAATTCTAAAATAACTATTCTGGCAAGCCCCATTTTCCCTGCCCTGGCTACGGTGAAAAGCTTAGTCCTTCACCAGGCAGTAAGGCCCAGGGAGGAGCTCAACGCTAGTGCAAACAGTGGAGCTCCTCTTCCAGCAGGACAGGAAGACTCTCAGACCATAAGAAAAAAGCCTGCCCTGATCTAGCAAGACAAAAACCCTGAAGACAGCTGGTCAAATACAGCACTGGCAACATGTAAACAGGATATTCTAGTTTTGCTTTCTTCACCTCCCTATCCCCTGGGAAACAGTAACACTAAATGCTATATATACAGGCTCATTTCCTTCCTATGGATCCAACTGGAAAAGAAAAAAATATCAGAAAAATGAACATACCGCCAACATGCACTGCAAGATGAGTGAGTCTTCTACAAACCTGGCCAGTCCCACACGTTTGGCTGCTCTTCAGCACAGACCAAAGGCATACAAGTAGCATTGTTTAACTTTTTGTGTCCGTCTCCTGGTTGCAATGATTCTTACCAGAGGACAATTCTGAGCTTGCATAACCATGCTAGACCTGAGCTCAATTTCCATCTTCTGTGACTTGCTCTCCAAAGCCAGACAGCACTGTTTAGACCCTTAGGAGTGAGAAAATCTCACTTCACTCAATAGCAGCCTTTCCCCTGAAATGGGCAGTGTTGGTGCAATAGATGAGGCCATTCTCCAGTGATGGAATAAAACCAGCTTTACAGCTCAGTACCATATAAAAAAGAAGCTACACAATGTAAAGTACTGATGGTTAACTTTGTATTGGCATGATTTCTGCTAGGTCAGGTATCAACTGTCTGGACTGCTTTGACTTTTTGCTGGATCAGGTATTGCCTGTTCTGGATCAGGTAACAGTCTGCTCTCCAGCAGCTGGCATGAACTCTAGGGTACGTGGTCTGTCTGGCTATTTCAACAGAAATGTGAACACACAATCTATGTCCAGTTTAGTGCTGCTAAATGATCCAGGAATGCACAAATATCACACTCAGTAACATCGCTCTTCGCCTGCTTTGTCCCTCACTGTCTCACTCATCTTGATGCAGAATAGGAGCAAAGTGGATATAAAAGGTCAGAAAATGGGGAAGAAGAACAGAGACGGTTTTCCCAGATGAAAAGAGCAGGGAAATAGACATGGTTATAGCATTCAACTAAATTTTGGTTTATTGCACACTTTGGTCTGTGTTCCCCATCTGTTCTGTACCATCTCCCAACTAGTGACAAACCATCATCCAGAATTACAAGACTGCAGGCCTAGAACCTCGCTTGGTTTTGCCACCACCCAACTTTTATGTTCGCATGGACAGACTGGTGGCAGAAATGCCTGGGCTCCTCTGCAAAAACTGGGCACAGAGGAAAAGAAGTACAAACCGCTGACCGTGTTGTCTTAGAAAGGACGTTGCAAAAGAAACTAACTACAATGTGGTTTCGGCATAACCTGCTCTTTTCACCACCTGCCCACTGCACCTGCAGCTAGAGCCCGGCCCACCATGTCTACAGAGAAACCTGCAACTACTTACCGAAGTGCTAAGCTGCTTCTGTTAAAGAACATGTGTCCTGCAACAGCAGCTTGGCACAGAGATGGCTGATGTCGAAGTCTATTTGCTTGAGGGATGAGAGGAATTACCTTTAGAAAGGATCCCTGTGCAGAGCCCTGGTAAGCTGGTGCCTAGTGAGCACTGTCTTCACAATGCAGATGTGGGCAGCTGCCAGCCAGCCCTCAGTGCTGGGGACCCAACCGCACATCACAGCAGGTCTGCTCCAAAACTAGCACCAGGTGCTCCCTCCATACTTACCCTACATCCTCTTAAGCCAAATTTTAGAATGAGGACTCCGTTTCTCATGAAGCAGGATGTCAGGCAGAATCAAGTCAAAGTAGCGAGCAAGGTGTGAGCCTTCTCTCCCAGTCCTGACACACAGCACAGAACCCCAGTGCCCAGACAGCTCCCGTTTAGTGAGCAGTACATCAGCTCCACCCATGGCCACCAGATAGGAAAGGAGTTGTGGCTTCATTTGTAGCAACACTTACAGAAACACTACCAAAACAGAGTGGAGTAAACACCTCTCAGATAATTATTCATTAAAACTATTTAAAGGAAGCAAAAAATGCAAAACCAGGGAAAGAATGAGCAGACAGAAAAGACTGAAGGGCTAGAAAGGCAATTTTCCACTTTGTTAGTTTCAGTAAGAAGTCTGCAAATAAATGTGAACTTACATAATTTATCAGCCAAACCTCCCCTCTGTTTTGAAAGGTTACACAAAGTGGTGAAATGTTAGTTAATTATGTCTTAGAGGATCAGCTAAAAAGTAACAAATGTGTAATGCTCTCATAATTAAAATAATAATAAAAGTCACCGCTTAACTGATATGAGAAGGCTCTATTCATAGCAGCTAAAAGGAACATTCATTCCTCTTTACATCATCCCTTCAGTGTTATGTCTTGATAAAATTTTCAACAGCAGGTGAAATCACTAAAAATTGGAACCTGTGAAAAAGTTTCCTATCTGGTTTTAATTAACACACTCAGCAAAACACAGAGGAGCAATAGAGAGTGGTAACCACTTCAGCTGAGCTGTCTGTTCATCGTTACAGAGCAGGTGGAAACCCCACCAGTGCCGAGCACTTCCCTGCTATTAGAGCAGCAGTTCACATTCGGATCGTGACAAAAAGAATGAAAGATAATTCACAGCTGATTATGATCAACATAGTAATTGCTGGCAGTCTTAAGTTTCAGAAGGGTCCACCTAAGAAGCGGGCACTATAACCACTGCTGCTGAGACTGACTGAGACCAAGCCAGTCATTCAGGACCAGCATGCGAATCTCTCAGTTGTGATGCTCGTTGTCACTTGCTAAACACTGCAGCACAAACTAACACAACCATTCCCTTAACTTCAGGTAAGTCCTTTTGGAACCTTTCCTTTCACTGTATCCACTAAGAAATAAATTTGTAAATGTCCCCTTAAAAAAAAATCCACAAAACTTCTATTGAAAACTAGCTAAAAGAATTAGTGTATTTGGTTTTGTTTTCTCATTGATTACTAGAGCCTTTGTTTCCAGATGAATCCAGCCTCTTCTGTGATTATATCCATGGAAATAAGGGTAGCTTTTTCTAAATCAATGAAGTCTCTCTACTGGGCTGTCTTTGTAAGGTTAAGAGCAAAGTACAGTCATTACTAAGCTGGTGCCTACATGTTCCCTGCTTCTCCTACTGGTGCTTTTGAGAGAAGGATTTTATTATTTTGGGAGATGAGTTTTTGTCCAATGTATAGAAGAAATCATTGTTCAACCTCCATTAAACAGATTCTGTTTCAGTCTAGTATCATACACAATATCTCCTCTAGTTATTGTCCACAATAGCCAAGAAGAGAGATGTTTCCTCAAACCAAGAAAAACTAAGCAATCAGTACAACTGGCTGTTGTTCCGAATTGATTTTCATCTGATAGCTTCGATCCCTACATTTCCTTACACCAACTGACACATTACAAAGATATACAGTGTGAAATAGGAGTTAGCTGAGCAACTTACACCTTACTCCCCCCCAAAAGTTAAAAAAACTATGTTCCTCTACACCGCTAGTTTTAAAACTCAATGCTTTACTTGCTGAAACATAATTAATACCCAAGCATCTACTAACAGAAAGACCTGAAATACTGGGTGTCTCCCAACCAACGATTTCTCTAGCAACTTCTTTCCCAGTACAATATTGCCCAGAGCACTATTTGCTATTATTTCTAAGTGACCTGATCCAGGAGCCCTTCAAGAAGAAAAAAAACTTGAAACATTATTCCTGTTTAGAATTAAGCATGTGGACTGTTCCCTGTTCAGATCTACATTCCAGCCATCACAGAAAAACCTCATCTCCCTCCCCCTGCCACCCCTGCAGGCACAGAATTCAGTGCCCTGGTGCTGAGCTGCAGGATAGAAACCAAACATGGGACTGTTGGGTATGAAACAGTCACGCTTGTGACAGTTTGTAATAACCATTGGCTAAGAACACCAATTTAAAAGTTCCCCAAATGCACACGCCTGTGAGCTGCTCAGTCACAGTGGGTACTCCCAGAGTGACTCCCCCTCTGAAAAGCTTTCCCCCAGCCCCAATTCTGCACGCTTTTTCCTCTGGTTTCCCAATACCACGGCAAAATTCACAGCAACCTTGAAGGACCAGAGCAGCTACCTCCTTGCAGAAGCCACAGCCTTTGGCCCGTACAAGCCTTTTTGCAGGTTCAGAAGGGACAGAAGTTAAGGTAGGGTCGGCTTCCACAGAAAGGATCAGAAGAGAGTAGGGAAGCACCATGACCATCAGGATCAGCTGGCGCATGTTCTCACCCAGCTGCACAGACTGGAAGCCCCCCAGGTGACACACAGCACTGCAGGGGAGCAGGGCAGCTGGGCCCGTGACTTCCCTGCTCTGCCCTGACCCACAGCAATGGCCTTCAGCAGCTTCTCAGCTCATCTCCCCACCTGCAGAGCAGGGCTCAAAATTCCCTGCACGGGCACACTGTGCGGACTGACCTAGTTGGAAATGAAAAGCCCCTAAGCCAAAACACTCATTATTCACGGCGTACTTTGTCCAAAAATTGAAAGAAACCCTGCTTCCCCCCAGACCTCGTGATGCACCCTTTCTCTGACCCCACAATAATGTACCTCTAGGCTTCCCGATTCTGCCAGTCCTTTACCAAGCCAAACACCCAGCAATTTCAAAGGAAGCTCTGCTCATGAAGGACTCTAAGACTTGGCCTAAGCTCACGAGCTAGTTTTTTTTCCCCCCTTCTCTTTCACAAGCTATGGAAATAAATCGAACCCAAGCGAGGCAGGGTGGCCAGCCAGGGTGAGGCCACCACAGCAGCCGGATGGGCCCAAGGTGCTCCTTCCCCACCGGCGTCAGCCCCAGCAGGCAGGCGGGCAGAGCCCCTGTGAGGCGAGAGCAGCAGCAGGGAAAGGCAGAGCCTCACGCGCTTGGCACCCCAGGAAGCCGCCTTGCAAGTCTGCACTTGGAGTATCTTCAAAGTATTTTCTTTGTGAGCAAATGCAAATTAGCCTCTGGGGATCACCTCTTTCTGGACTGGTTCTTCACCAGCCTGAATCCCTCCCAGGTGTGGAGCACAGGCTGAGGAAATGTTTTCCCAAAAAAGTAATGTCTGTTCGCTCTTATACCCCGTGTAAGGCTGTTCCAGCCAAACCCAAACCACCTCTTCTCTTTTCTCCGATACCTAAGAGGTCAGGGAGGTAGTGGGTGTTTTATGTATGTTTTGGTTGTTGCTTTTTGTTTCAAAACACTACCACCACAGCACCCTCTGGCACTCCTGAGTCCTTCCAGCCCCCAGCACAGTGGCTCTCTGAAGCTGCAGGGCTATGTAGGACTTGGTCAGTGACTTATGTCACCACCCTGCCAGAAACCGCAGCAAGGGGCAAACCTTGCTTTGTAGCTGCCCTGTGCAGCAGTCACACGCAACTCCAAACCCCAACGAGCACCAAACTTGCCATGGATTTGATTTTTCTCCTCTCAACAGAGCAGTGACCCGTGTTGAAGACATTGCTTGTGCTGGTGCCAGGAAGCCTTGTGCCACCCTTGCAGGCCTAGTACAGGAATGCTCTTCCCCTAAGCTCAAGTACAAAAATAACACTTGGAGAGTCTCCTTCCAGGACACACAAAGCAAGAAGCTTCTCTCAAATTGTTTGTGAAACAGTATTTGAATCCACACCTGACAGCCTCCAAAAACATCAGGAAAAACTAAGCATCAGTGAGCAGGACCACTATTTTGCTGCAAAAAATGCAACCAAAGGAAAAAAGGGCACTAGTACCCAGAGCCCTATCAGTTCATTTGCAGCTCAAGCAGCATCAGGTGGCTCTACATGACCATTTGCAAACCAGAGACCAGTGTGTCTCCCATGTCCATACACCATCAGCCATGCCCATGGCTGCTCTGTGCAACCTCTCCAGTGAAATGAGAAATCTGTTTTTCCATTAAATGTTTAATTTTTCACCTTTTCATAGTGTTCCGGTGTTATTTCAGACTTCACATTTAGCACTGCTTACAAGAAATTGCTATCTAACACTAACCTGTCCACAGCCAAACTACAACTCCCCTCAAGTATGACTGCAAAACCTCCAAATGTTTCGTAGATTGACTGCCAAAAAAAAAGATGCTGGTAAAAGGATTAAAAAAAAAAAAAGAGGATGGCTGGGCATAATAAAAACACCCAAAAACACTAGGTGTGACATTCTGCTAGCAATATGATGTTGTCCTTGCCATTAGGACAAAGTTACCCAGCTCCAAGTATTTGCTTAACAATACTCTAAATAAGCACCTCTGAGAAACCGTGCAACAAAAGGCCATACAAAATCACCGCAGCAGCTGACAGAGGGCAAACAGGGACAGCAAAGCAAGAGGATGCTCAGAGCCCCCACTCTTACCAGCTAGCAGGACCCACCCTCCACATCCTAGCCCCCACGTGCAGCTCAGCAGCACCATCTTACCCTGTCCGTGGGGGTTTGCCCTTGTTATGCAACAGCACTAGGAAAAAATCGCTTGTCTCACGTTTTTTTCAAAGTTAAGTCACTAAGGTCTGCACTGACCCAGTGTTTTTTCACTGGAGCAAATGCATCACGATGTGAACCACTGCCGACTTACAGAGCTGCACCACAGAGGCTCGGCCCTGCTCTGGCCAGGGACAGGTAAACCCAGCCAACACACTTTCTAAGAATACCAGCTACTGACCTACACTTGAGAAAATTACATGCTTATTTCTCAAACCAGCTCAAAATCTGGACTCCAACACACTTGATTGTTGCACAGCTCTGTTTTCTATTGAGTGTTTAGATCTGGGAAACATGGCTTTGATTAAAAATGGGCAATCCACCAATTACAGAGAATTTTCACATAACTGCTTGGCAAAAGAAGAGCTGCAGCAGCATTAGCCATTCATTAAAACTTCTCCTTTGCCTCTGAGAACTTAGGTGTTTCCCCCCAGCTATCCCTGAATATTGGGATGCTGAAGGTTGATAACATAGCAACTGCCACAGCGCGGAGAGAAACGCTGAGACCCAGGATTTTACCACTTACAGCTCGTTCTGCTTCCCAGTATAAACAGCAGTTTTGTAAGTCTCAGCTGATGCTGGGCTCCAATACTTTTTGCTGCCTTTTTCATTATTTTTTAAACATAACAAATAACATTCTCTTTGAATTAATTTAACCCCGGAGAGGTGGGAAGAGTGACAGGTGAGGCAGTCCATGGGGACTGTGGATCTGACGCTGCTGCATTTCATGTCCATGACAGAACGGGCAGGGCAGTAGCACATGGCTGGCTTAGCACACCTCCTTTGAGCTGAGGAAACCACAGGTGAGTGACAAAGTCTATTCGCTATCCCCCTGCTCAGAACCATTCCCCCCGTGATTATTTTCCAATCATTCAACATCTGGTCCAAACAAACGAATTTGAGCAGGAATTTCACACCAGGAACAAAGACATCAGAAAACAAAGATCCTGCTCTAACAATACTGAAGGTAACAGGCACATGCACGATGCCAGGGAAATGGGATCAGGCCACAGGAGCAGAGACCTGTCCGCTGCCTCAATTCAATCAGGTCAGCACTAGATTACAGTTAAAAAATTAAAAAAAAAAATCACTTCTCCCCAACAAAACCCCTTTTTAATAAAGGTTTCCCACCAATCACACCCTGTACATGTACTAAGTTTTGCAAAGGCCACGCACAGATTCTGCACTCAAAAATTAACCTCAAATTAGAGTTTAATTTGGGACATCCACAAACAGTCGCCTGGCCCTGTGTTTCAAGTACAACACCAGGCCATGCTGACCCCACCAGGGACCTGCATTCAGAACTGGCCTTACCCGAGGGCTCTTTGAAGCCCTACAGACTGGGACCACCGGCACAGAGGTAACATTTGAGGGGACATTGCAGCAGAACCAGTGATCTGCTAGTCCTGGAGCTTTACTCGTGGGAACCCAGCTCTGTGCAAAGCATGTGCTTTGGGACAAGGCTGCCGCACAGGAGAAAGGTTTATGCAATGACCGCCAGAATGCAATGGTATTTCCCATGCCTGGGAGAGGCCACAGGGTCTCCGTGGACCACAAGAAATATGATCCAAGCGAGCCAGAGCAATGCAAAAGCATCTAAATCTGCACAACTGTCAAACTGAATTTAGGAATGGCTTCTCTTTTCTCTTTATTTTAACTTTGAATTTTTTAAATTTTTTCGAGTGGCCACATTAAAAGGGAGAAAACATCTTGTTTTCACTTTCCAGAAGTTCTGCGGTGTTGTAAGTGAAACTGTTCACCAATTAAACAAATGTTTGGATGGCCAGGAAACCATCTGAGAATCTCCAACAGTTCTTCCACAATAGCTGTCTACTTTTCACTAAAACTATAAATATGTTCTGAACCGAAACTCATCTTGTTTGGCCAAATTCTTAGAAAAGCAATGGTGTAAATCCAGGCCTGACCTTCAGTAACCTGTTAAATGCCTTGTCATTGCTCACTGCATCCATTCCCTAGCTATTTCGTAACAATACATGGTATTAATATTCTTTACAGTTGAACACTACCTTCCCTGCACTTCTCCCAGTATCTGCAAATATGCGTACTAACCCTCACAACAAACAGATGCTTCTGAGTGTTGCTGTCTGCAGTTAAAGGCATTAGAAATAATCATCTCCCCCAAACGCATCCATGGGTATTTGCGTTGTTATCCCAACCAGGTCATATTCCTCTTCAAAGTCATTTGACTTCCCATCCCTGGAGTTTGCTTATCTTCAGTACCAATTTCTCAAGTCAGTGCTGGAAGCCACGTTCACTCCAAATTTACTTTTCTTATGAAGTTAGAGCTCTGGGTGACCTCTCCAGGTTTGGGACTGGGGAATTACCTCTGCTTTTGCTGCGCGCGAAGCAGGAACTTTCTCCTCATAGGAGCCTGAGGAGCTCTGTCACTGCTGGGTACAGTGTGCACATCATGTGCACAGGAATGCCCTAAGCCATGCACCTCAATAACCAAGCAGAACGGTCACACAGTGCCTCGCCCCCCACCTCCCCCAGGACTTGGAGCTGATGTGGTTGTTGTAGAAGAGGCTCAGGCTCCTGTGCAACCAGACCCCTTCTTCCAAGCCATGCAATAGCTGCCACTGTTTGTCCCCTTCTCAGGGTAGAGAGGGTCAGGGCTCACAACCACACCGAGCAAGACAACAGCTAACCTGCACTTGTCAGAGCACGTGCACCACTGCAACCCGACCTATACAAAGCTTTAAACGCAACCATCTAAAGCTTTTGTGTAAAACCTGCTGAGGGGAACTCTTCCACGATCTCAAATTTGGAAATAGGTGTCACTAGCAACAAATCCTTGCCCCATTTGAACCTCGCACTGAAAGTCCCTACATGTTTTATATGCACAGTAGTTCTCAGCTGAGCATTAAATGAGTGTTTGGGCTCTGCTGTGCTGTTGTGCTTTTTTTTTTTCCCCTTAATGAGTCATAGGCCTTTTCTTAAAAGTTTGCTGGAATACATAAACATGACATTAGAGATTTAGTAAAACCGCTCCAAGAAGCGAGGAATGAAGTTTCAGATGATGCGAAACTCTCCAGCTGGAAGAGATACACGACACGCTTGGCCGTTCTGCTGTGCTCCTCTGTCTCACTGCGCAGCAACAAGGCCACACTGATAGGAAGTTAAAACAAACACGGTGAGGTTAATAGAAAGAGATAACACACACCAGACCAGAAATATCCACTCTGATGTAGCAAGTGGGACAAAATCCACATCCAGAGACGGAATCCACACAGGCAAAGTGAAAAATCACATAAAAATCCAACCCAAACCAGATGTTTATTGAATGATTAGCAGCACTGCTGCTAATTTTAAGAACTAAAGGCTGGTCCTGCTCCCAAATAAGCCAACAGGAATCCTACTGCCAGCCTTGGGAGCCATCACACCCTGGAAGAATCTCTGAGCTGTGCCACATCCCAGACCCACGTACCACTGTCCTGTCAAGACTCAAACCTTGCAGGCTGTTGAACACAGCCCTCCGATATGAGCCTTTTTAAGCTCATAATAAAGCTTGCTGACACCATGCGCATTCCTGTATTTCCTTCTTTTTTGCTGCTTCAGTTTTGCTTTACATCATACATTCCCACCCCTGCCAGAGAAGAGGCACTTTGTCCGGGGTGGGCATAAATCAAGCACCACATTGTGCTCTGAGCGATGCCCAGGTTCTCCAGGCACAAATTAAGAAGCGATTTTGGACACAGCTAATGCTGACAGCAAAAGTGCTCCACCTTGGCACGCTGCAAGACAAAACGTGTACTTTGAGGCACTGCAGGAGCGGCTGCACCCCCTCTCCAACCAGCAGCACGGGGGACGTGTGGAACAGGGTCCCACAGGATGCCAGCACCTTCACCCCGTAAGACCAACCGCCCCAGTGCCTGGCTGGCGGCCAGCGCTCCCCTGACAGCACCAAAGGACACCGCGGATCGCACCCTCTGCGAGTGCCTGAGCTTGGTCCAAAACAAAGGAGATGCCCCCAGTGCTGCACGGCTCCGCGCCCTGCCAAGGAAAACCCCAGACCACAACTCTGCCAGGACACCACAAAGCACTGCCCCGTGGCAGCTGTGATAGGCAGGAGGCAAAGTCCCCTTCCGTTTTTGCAAATATTTTTTGGTTTTTAGTAAAACAAAACTTTCTAGATCAGTGCTGCTGATTTATTTTCTTTCCATTGCTGAACCACCCTTTTAAACATCTGAAAATGACTTTACCAGACTTTTTGGTTTTAATCGTTTGAGTATTTGGAAAATTCACTTGCTTTGAAGGCCTTCTAAACATCCAACATGGCTACAACAGAGACATTTATGTCCTAGTTCATTAACCATGGATATTAACAATGCCCAAAGGATGCCAAAGATAACAGACTGGTATCTCTGCTGCTGCCACCAAGCCAGCAACAGGCGCACGCAAACACAACAGACATCCTCAACACCCACTTCAGAATTACCTCTTCAGTGGAAGATTTCTCTCTGGTTGTATCACTTTTACATTTAAAAGCATCAGCTTCACCTTACTACAGCTACTTTGACAGCTACCCATTACTCCAAATTAGGGTCATTTTCCTTTTCTCCAAAATACAATTTAATGGATTCTGTGGCCACTCCTAATTCACCCACCATGGTGTACAAATCTCCAGTGCATGATTTGACACCAAACCAGGACGCCCACACACAATTCTTTGTAGAGGGTCAGGTACAGAGGCTAAGTAAACAACTGCCTATACCAGACAGGATTATTTTGACTTGGAATCCTGCTTAGGATGTTTCCTAAACCCCTCTAAGAAGGCACACCTGACCATTTTGGGGGGCAGAACACAACACGGGATGACAAGGGCGTTAAAAGCCTGTTGTTACTTCTGGGAATTTGAGTGCCTCTTAACTGAGGAATGCAATAGGAACATCAGAGCTTGTGACAGAGCCCTGAAACCAGGCAGATCTAACAACTTGCTCGCTGCTTTGCACAGCAGCCCCAAGACTCTACAGTCACCAGCAAGGCAGCAGGCTCCAAACCAAAGCAAACTGCAACATGGGTTCCACTCAGCTCTTACCTTTCTATATCCTATCTCCTTTCTGCAAGGCTATCGACTCTTTGCAACATGTGAGAAGTTTCTTCTTTGCATACATTTCAAATCTAAACAATCTCCTTTACTTCAGATCCAGAAAACTGTGTGTATCGCCCTGTGGCTCAAAACCAACCAGCTGCGATGTCCAGAGAGGTACACCAACATGCACATTTCCTAAAGCATACAGTGACAGGGAAGGGTGACCATTAAACCAGGACCTACTACACCATGGCAGCGTATACACCTGCACCAAGTCTGCATTGTACATCCAAACCTCTCTAACAGAGAGCTTACCTGTGGCAGCCCTAACGGAAGACACGGCAATTCTTGCAAGTCACCATCATCCCCTGCACCCAGTGCATCGCTAACACCGACTAAACCAAAGATTAAAAGCACAACCAACAAAAACAAGCAAAAAACAGTCAAACAAAACCCCGTTCCGAGTCAAGTTTTCTGCTACTGAAGGTAAAGAAGCATCGTCCCAGCTCATTATGCATGCTTCTGTGCAAGTTATAGACACTCAACCTGCCACACATGGTTATTGCTACCCATGATACAGACATTTAGTACATAAAACTGTACTGCCTGATGTCTTGGTACAGGACTAGTGACAGGAAGGGGACTCCTGGCAGCTTTGAGTCTCCAGGATGCTACTAATTTATAGGTACCTCAGCATCTCTCACTGCAGCTCTTCTTTCACCTCCCCCAGTGAAACATCCCTCCCCTCCAGCAGGGCATGAACTTGCTGCATTCTGCCTATCAGATAGGAAATACAAGGGGTGAGGTGGCAGCGAGGGGGTGGGAAGCACCTGATGCGTAGCAGAGATTGGGAAAGGCACTTTCACAAAGGGCACTGCGCAGAAGTGCAAACACCGCTCTTCCCTCTAGACTGCACAGAGAGAAGACAACTCACTCTCCCCACACCTACGTAGTTTCACTGTACTTTTTCATCTTGTTTTTAGTCCAAGATGGTGAGACAATTACTAAATCAATTCTTGCATGGGATCCCACCACCCTGACCAAGATAAGCAGACAGCCCTCATTAGGTGATGGCTGCAGCACAGCAGGGGCTGCCAGGAACACACGTCTGCTGCCTGTGCCCCTCTGTTGGCTCTCCTTCCATTTCTGACAACACCAGCATAGCCACAGGACAGAAATCTTGTCTGAAAACAACATCCCAATCAGCGTGACAGGGTGACGTTTCCCTGCCCAGCAGATGACAAGTCACAGGTTTACAGTCAGTCCCAAAAGGATTGCTCTGACTTGGATGGGTATGCCAAGATTCAGTTTTTGCCTTAAACTTTCTTTTTCAACACCTAGCCATCAGCCTGAATGTTTCTGCAAAGTAAATAGAATTTAAGCCAGCGCCTGAGCTGCTGACGTTCTAACACCCACGAACGTCCTGTTGACACCTCAGAATGCACATTCAATTTTAAACATCCCCAAAACACAGCTTTGGCAGTTTACCTCATTGCATACAAAGCCCATCTGAGAACAGTTATGGAATTGAGTGAAATTACTTTTTTATTGCTTCTGTTCTCAGTGTCTGCCAGTAAACTGAGCACGCTTACTGAACCGTCAGTACCTTGAGAGGGGACGGACAGGAGTCTCCGAGAGTTTAGGATGAAGCAGTTTGGGAAGAGGTAGCTGTACCTGCTTCCCCTGCAACACGAGCACAAAAGCTCACCTTCTACCAAGGGCAGGCTGCTGCCAAAGGAACAGCCTCAGCCTCCCTGTGCCCTTTGTCTGCACCCTTGGGTCAGCCCCAGCCATCTCATTCACCCCTTCACATGGTGAATCCAGAGCAACTCACGGATCCAGCCCAAAACAACCCTTCCTATCTCCTTCCTTTTTTGCAGGCTTTCTTTTCTCCGAGCTCAGTGAGCACGTGGCTGCAACATGCTGGTGGGAGCAGTTGGAAGTGGCAGGGTGCTACTTCTCAGCTGTGCAACTGGGAGCAGGGCAGGCGCAAGGCACTTTTTGCAGCATTGCTGCTTTTGGTCAGACTAAACCAATTGTGTAATGTTTTCCTTCTCTCTACAAATGCACTGAAGCATGCTGGAAGAAAGAGTAGGATGGAGAAGGTGAGGCAGCAAAGCTCCCAGCACAGCACTGCTCAGAGCCAGCTGCAAGCCCCGAGATCTGCCAGGACACACCGTCCAGTTCCCTCAGAGCCTCTCCAATGCTCAGATGTTGTCCATGCCCTGATCACAGGACACTTCAGCAGGTCCCCAAGGGCAAAGCCAGCCCAACAGGGGTGCTGTGTCTGGGCAGTGTTACTAAAGGACACTGGTTCTTGACCCTTCTCTCTGCGTCCTTCTACTAAGGCTTCTGTGTTCTGACTTGGGGCCGACACCTGATCCAGAAGTGCCACCTTGCCCATCTCATTCCAGAAGAGGAAAGGGCAAGAGCAATAGCAGCAACAGCAGCTTCATCTTGTATTTATCTGCCCCAGACTACGGGCTCCTTCTGAAACAGAGCAGTGATGTTTGGGAGAGCAGCCAGGACTGCCAGCACAAGCATGGTTAGGGGAACACCCAGACTGACCCACAAACAGAACGAATGCAGGGTACAGTTATTCTTCCTCCAAACAGGACTGGTTAGTCACTTGACCTCAGATTCAAAATAACTCACTGTCCAAATTTTGGAAGTTGTATTTGGATGCAAGACAGAACACAGTGGTCTGCAGACAGCACCGCGTGGAATAGCCCTCACTTTGAATGGACAAAGTAAGAACCGCTGTATTCTTTCCTGGGGGCAGGGGGATGCAGAGAACACAGTAGAATTACATCAGTGTCACCACATGAACATTTATTCACCAGGCAATTGAGCTCATCTAATTAAGGAGTATTAAACCATCTGCTCTGTTGACTATGGGCTTAACATTTCTGTTCTCCATGGGCATCACAGGGCACTGCAATTGCTTTCAGAGTGTGTCAGACACGAGTATGTGTGATGCTAGAAATGAATGCATTTCTGCTCACTTCTTTTTACTAACATTAAAAACTTCTCAGAAAAGTCAACCTAAATAACCTGCTCCTGTACCTGTCAATAAGCAGACTTCTCCTTGTCTCTGTCCCATCTGCCTGCAGTTGTACCAGACCAAACCCCTACATGCTCACTCAGCCAAAGCTCAGCATTCACTTCCATGGGTGATCTGAACCAGAAATGCAGGATCAAGCCCACCAGGATTTACTAAAACCTTGACGACTTAGATAAGTCAGCCCTCTTCTCTTACAGCACCCCAGTTTTCTGGATTTCATCTACTTCTAGGGTGCAAGTTGTGGCAGCGACTCTTTCTGCCGCTACAACAAATACCTATGGGGCAGCTGGTATGCATGTTCCCAGACATAAAGGCACAAGCTTACTGCCGATCCGACACAGGACACATCTGCCGAGGCTTAGGGCATGCTGCAACATGTTGCTAGAGAATATACATGCAAGTAGTGACACAATAGGTAAGTCCTTATAAATAAGAAAAACCCACCCACACCACAGATTCCTGAGGCTGCTCCTGGAGCCCCTGATCACACCCAGCTTCCCTAGCCACTGGAAAAGCCTCTCAGAGGGTCAGGACAGCTGTAAGGTATGTTTCTTACTCAAAATGCCTTTTAGTTCTGTCTCTCACTGCACACCACTGATATTTTGAAGGTAACATTTCTTGGTGTTAGCACATTAATTAATCCCCCTCCACCCCTATGTGGCTTCTGCACGTACTCATGAGTGACCCATTATTGACCCCAGCCGGTGATGGGCCTGCCAGCACCTGAAGCCCCACACCAGGTGCAGTGGCCCACCATCAGCTTTCTTCTTCAGCCCTACACAGGATGGATGGAAGCACAGCAAGGCTGCCGCAGTAAGCTGGCACTGTATTCAGCCTCCTTTGTCCAGGCACAAGAGCTTGTAAAAACAATACCGCCACAGTTCACAGAAAGGCTTTCCTAGTAGGACAGGGCACCACTCGCTCAGCTACCTCAAGCGATCTGTCCAGGTCTGTCTCACTACAAGCACACAAAGCCATATAACTCTTCCCTCCCGCACAGAGCACATCCATGCTACACCAAAAGCAGCCTGAAACTTCAGTGTTTAAATCACAGACTGAGGTAACATGCATCTCCATCTTGAACAACACTTGTGCCAGTCGGGGATTGCACTACTGGTGCCCAGTCAGCACACAAAGGCTGAGGTACCCGTCCCCTCAGAGGCCATAGACTCGGCAGCTCCCACACACAGGGCCACTGCTGGGTGCTGACTGAGCTCCTCATGACCCCGAGCTCCTCATCTCCCCAGGCCTTGTTCTCCCTTCTCTGACAGGAGTTCCCCCCCACAGAGCCCACAGCCCCAGTTCAAGCTGCTCCCAAGGGCTGCCCAGGTCCAGCTGCCCTACCCAGCCATCGCCTGGCTCATCCCGTCCCCAGAGGAACGGGGCAGTATTTGTACGCTCCAGGATTATCTTTCAAAGGCATTTTTGGCCTTTTTCACCCAGTACAAAATAAAAGACACAGGAACTTTGACACAACTACAAAGCATGTTCACATGTTTCAAGAAGTTGCTTTTGTTCTATAAAGAAGCACTGAAGATACCCAGATGACTACCGAAAAGCTGACACCACCTCACCAAGGACAGACAAGTCTGCTCTCCCCCGACCTCCCCTCACGTGCCAGGGATGACACCAACCCCTACCAGACCCGTGCACTGCACGGACCTGCAAGGCCTCACGGGGTGGAAACAATGCTGGGATGCCACAAGCACTCTGAACTAGGACAACGTAACTGAATGAGGCACAAGAACTGCTTCGCCAGCCAGGCTCATTGTCTTCAACAACTTAAACATTGTAGATGGCCTGAAAGTATGATCAGAAATACCACAGCCTCAGGAGGCTGAACTTTATCGATGAAGGCAAATGAGCAAATCAGCGTGAACCCCAACAGCTTCTGTAACACTTCAGACAAGTCTCCTATCTGCACCTGGAAGGGAAGGAGTCACAAAGCCTATCAAACTGTGCAAGAAATAGAAGATAAAACACCAGGTACGAGGCAAAGTGCAAACGCTTCTAACACCAGTTAGAAAGACAGTATCTGTAGTGAGCCAGCTTTCTCTTGCAATGACCGGAGGCTTCAGTGGGTAACTGGCCCAGAGCAGTTCTGGGCATCACACCCTCACCTTCCCCAGAGCTAAAATCACCCAGCTCCAGGCAGGCCCTGCACACCATCACCTTCTAGCCGCTCACCCCCTCCAGGCCCCACACCCTGCCTCCCCGAGCGGGTCACTCACCGAAGTACTCCTTCTTCATGTGCATCTCCAGCTCCTTCTCCAGCTCCAGCGTCAGCGCCTCCAGCCTCCTCTCTGCCTGGCTGGGGCCGCTCTCCCGGCTCGGCGTCACCTGGTAGGGGAGCTTGAATTTGGGAGCCGAGGCCGAGCCTTTGGTGGGGCTGTAGGCATAGGGGGACGCGGCGTCGGGGCCGCCACCGCCAGCCGGGTGCTGCTGGTCGTGGCGCGGCGGGGACTGGGCATGGATCTTGTGGTAGCCATCGGGCAGCTCGGGCACCACGCAGTCCTCCTGCAGGCCGGGCCCCAGCAGCGAGGAGCGGGGCGAGGGCAGCTGCAGCTCGGGGTAGGCGCTCATGGAGCCGCGGGAGCTCCGCGAGCTCTGGCTGGAGATGCTGGAGCGGGGGCTGACCACGGCAGCGCCCTGCACGCCGCGGCCCTCGGGGGGCCCGCAGAGGCTGGAGCGGGGGCTGGCCACGGCCAGGCCGGCGGCAGCGGCCCCGTCCAGCTCGGCGCCGCCCGGCGGGCCGTACCTGGAGTCCGAGTAGCTGGAGCGGGGGCTGGTGGGGCACGAGTACTGGCTGGCGGTGCTGGAGCGGGGGCTGGCGTGGCGCTGGTCGTAGCCCATACTGATACCGCTGGTGCGGTTGCTGCTGGGCTTGCTGCCGCCGCCACCGCCGCCGTCGTAGCTGGTGAGGCTGGCGCGGGGGCTGGAGTGCTTGCTGGTGTCGCTGGCCGTGCTGGCGTAGCTGGAGCGGGGGCTCAGCGCCGCGCCGTCGTACTGCACCAGGCTGCCGCGGGGGCTGCCGTACTTGTCCTGCCCGGGCACCACCAAGCTGGAGCGGGGGCTCGAGAACTTCTCGTAGGGCAGCGAGCACCCCGCGCCGCCCAGGCTGGAGCGGGGGCTGGAGAACTTGCCGTGCTCGGCGCCGGGGCCCGGCGAGGCGGCGGCTGCGGCGGGAGCCAGGCTGGCCCGGGGGCTGGCGGCTCCGTACTTGCCGTCGGGGACCCCGGCCGCCCTCCCGCCGCCCTTGGCCACGTAGCCGCCGTCGTAGGCGCTGCCGGCGGCGTAGCGGTAGCCCTCGGCCGAGTAGCGCTTGCCCTTGTCGGGGAAGCCGCTGTAGCAGGGCAGCGCCACCTCGGAGCGGGTGCACAGCCCCTCCTCGCAACACGGCGGCCCGGCGGCCGGCGGCGGCGGCTCGGCGCGGCCGTTGGCGGCGCGGAGCGGGGCGGCGGGCGGGTAGGCTTTGCCGCAGGGGGCGGCGGGGAAGGGGAAGGCTTCGGCGGGCGGCGGCGGCGCGGCGGTGCCGTTCATCTTGCGGCCCCGCTGCTCCGCCGGCATGTGGGCGGCCAGCACCCGCTTGGTCTCCTCCAGGTCCGGGGGGAGCGGCGGGTCCCGACGGCCGCCCCGGCCGTACGGTGCCTCCGGGCAAGGCTCGTAGAGGGACAGGTCTTCCAGGAGCTTGGTGGCCTTCAGTGCCATGTCCTCCTCGTACTTCTCCATGCTCGGCCGGAGCCCGGCGAAACTCTCCGCGAAGGCGCAGTCCAGAGCAGGAAAAGATTAAAAAATAAATAAGATAACAAAAAAATAGAAACCCGCCCCCAAAAGAAAGCCCCTCGACAGGGCACAGCCGGCGGGACGCGGCTCCTTCGCCGGCGGGCGGCCCAGGCTGCGAGCAGGCTGGGCGGCGATCACCTCGGCGGCATCCCGGCTCTGCACGGCTCGGTGCGGCCGGGCTGCCCAGCGGCTGGCGGCGAGCGGAGGCGAGGAGCCCCTGTGTCACTTTCCAGCCTTAAATAAGTTGCTGGGTCCAGTCAATGGCGCGCTGCGCGGAGGAATTTGCGCTCGGCGGCTCCCTGCCCCCGCCGCCCCCGGCCGGCCGCCCCGCGGCGGGGCCGCGGCTCCGGCCCGCACCCCCGGGCGGGGGCGAAGGCGGCGGCCGGTCCGTGAGGGGCTTCGCGGGGCGGCCGGCGGGGCGCGGGGCGCGGCGAGGCAGGGACTCCTTTGTGTGGGGCAGGAATGCGAGGAAGGAGACTGGGCGCTGCGTCCCGCTGGAATGTAGTTAATGCCGGAGCCAAACAATGATTTGCACCGAGTCAGGCGGGGAGAGGGCGGCCGCGGCGGCGGGGCCGGCGGCTTCCCCTCAGCGCGGCCCACTCCCGAGCGCCGCTGCCCAGGGCTGTCACCGCCACGGGGCTCGGCTGGGGGCTGAGGGGAGTCCCCGGCCCTGGGGGGGGTCCTGGTGCCGGGCGGGGGCGGCCGCGGCCGCGTTTCCCGCTCTCGGCCCTGACTGGAACTTTCGGCCGGGGCGCGCCCCCCGCGGGCAGGGGCTGAGGCGCGGCCGCTGCGAGCGGCTCCCACCTGTGCTGGAGCCCCGGCACCTGGGGGCTACTTGTACTTATTGGCTTCGTTTTTAAATAAATAAATAAATAAAAGCAATACCGGGACGCGATGAACGCGCCGTGGCCCAAAGCAATCTGCGAATTGACATGAGCTTGAAAAAAGCTTGCTGCTGTTTGTGTAATTTTGCGAAAGCTTTATCTGTTGATCCCGTAACAAACACGGCGCTGCTTGGCATTTACGTTTGTATACACACAGCAGTCTGTCAGAAAACGCCACCAAACAGGCTACTGAGCTGAGACCTCCGATGTGAAACTGTAGCCTACAGTTAATTTTTTTATAAGTACAACTCCCTGACAAGCATCAGTGTTGACCTCAGAAACGCTGACGAAGCCTGAGCAATAGGTACCTGAGCAGTGTCAACGCAATGAGAGAAATATGTTGCAAGTTTGTGCTGCAGGTGCTCTGTCCCTGCCAAGAACATTTTATCCTGTTATCATACCTAATTAAACATTAAAAGCAACTGTGTACTCGAAAATGTCCCCAGCTGTGGAGGGCAATTGATTGGCAATCTGTTTGTTTGTGTGTGCAAAAAAAATAATAATAAAAGAAAGAAATCTAGCAAACCATCTAAATGTGCAAAACCAGCCCTGAAAAGCAAACCTGTTAGACATGGAAGAGGCTGTTCACTGTTGATGTGAACATATGTGTACATCAGCAACCCATCTTGGGAGTCAACCACTTTTCTGCTACGTTTTCACATCTCCAGCAGTCTCATTACACTTTCTGCTGGTGTCACCACATGTTTCCAGAGGTTACTTTCCAGAAGTAACATCTCACCTCTGGTATGCAGGTCCGCGACCGCTGAAAGCACCTCTTACTGTAGCACATCCCGGTGTGTACCGCCGCGGTTCCAAACAACATGCAGCGCAGGCCCTGGGCGATGGCAGCAGAAGCCTCCTGGCGAAGGTGCCATGGCGCTGACCTGGATCACAGCAGCATTTCAATTCCCCGCTCCATTCAAGCCTTGTGCTTTCTGGTGAAGCTGAGGCTCCTTCTGCAGCACGCACAGAAATCCCAATTAACTTGAGTGCTGAGCCAGGAACTCCTGCACAAAGTTCACTAAGGGCAGTGGGCATCTCACAGGCTGCTGCCTTCAAGCACGCGGGTGCTGAGCTCCTCCGTTTCTGGTTCCTGGGGCCTTTGCTAGGATGATCTGTCCTCTGACTGGCTCTGGATTACTCACTGACAGTTTTTATTAGGTTGTCTTCTTGTGAATCCAGGAGAGGCTTGTGGACAACCTGGGAACTTAGGCCATCAGAGCACCTACAGAAAAGCTAATTTATTGTATTTCATGTTTGTTTGTTTTTTAACTTCTTAACGGTAGGTAACTCTATTATTAATCAAACAGGGTGTGGAGAGCATATCCTGAGGGGCTCTGCCTGTGTGCTTGCACAAGGAAGGATTCTGAGCAGCTGTTTTTAGGAGCCAAACAGTGGGAACTGCGGAGCTGATGCTGTGTGAAGTCAGAAGCATAAGCTCAAGTGGAGGAGCTTGTTGTCCTCCCATAGCTCTGTCTTCTGAGCCACAAATCAGCCCTCGTTCTGCCTCCAGCACAGTCTGATGATGCTGCTGCCAGCAGGTTGCAAGTTCCTACAGTAAGCCTCTCGGTATGTAAGTAGTTAAAGCACGTGCTTTCTTTAGTATGAACTCATGGGAAAAACATACTGGGGACTGAGAGAGTCTGGGGAATCTATGGAAATAGCCCTTTTTAGTAAGCAATTTGGATCAAACGATAAAAATCACTTATGTTTGCTGTTGAAAGCTTATGCTCAATAAGTAAATCCTCAAAGCAAGGCCCAGTCAAGTCTGTTGCAGCCCTGGGCCAGAGTATTCCTGCACAGTGTTCCTGTCTCAGCCCTACAGCAGGGGCTATACTACAGACCCGCTCTTCTCCAGTAAATTGTACTCCTGTCATACACATAATGAACATAACATTTATCCACACTATAGCCACAGATGTAGCCCACATGGGTGAAATAAATATGTTTGCAGTGGTACATAACACACTCGAGCACTGCTGCATTTCTCATAGAGGACCATATGTGCTGAGCTGTGCAAACAAGAAGTGTAGAGTTTAAACTGCTGTCGCTATAATAAGTACCCCCATCATTCTCCTTACTATTATACAAAAGAAAAACCAAAGTACTAGGCAATTACAGCTTGATAGTCCTGACATGTTTTTCTCCCCAATTTGTTTAAAATAAATTTGCTTACTATTTACAACCAGATGTAAATATGTATATTGCAAAAAGACTTGTGCAACTAACAACATGAGCTATCACAGAGTATTATAAAAGATGAACTCCATTTCTTAATTTGTTGGGGTAATCCTTGTGTCTGATTTTAAGTTATATCAGTAAAACAGATATTAAGGAAAGCCAGCTGCTTCTGTTAAATAAACTCCTTTGTTTAAGACTTAAAGGGAGCAAAAAAGCCAGGTGGAGTTATTGATCTGTGAATATCATCCGGCTGGGCCTCACAGGCAGTACACTTCTGTTTCTTCTAATTGCCAGTGCCTTCAAGAAATGCTGGCCAAACCAACAGGCAGGGAAAATTAATGGTCTGCTGGGGATTATGTCTCCCTGAGTTGCAAACAGTTTATTACCAACAAAGCAGAGAATCTGTAGATACAAGAATTCACTGGTAAAACCTTGGGCCTATTGAAGACAATAGAAAAAATCCCACTGTTGCAGCATATCTTATAACATGTCTTTACTGTGACAATGTAGGAAGGAGTTTGTTGTCTGACTCATCAATTTAACAACTTGAAGCTGCTATGCAGATTTGCGTGTTGATTTGGGTGCTACCTGACATTTTGCAAATTCCCTCCTTCTCTCCCATAGCGAGAAAACAATGAAATCATACTCTGAAATCCACAAGGTAAGAAAGACTTACAGAGGTTACTGTTCTGTCTCGTTTTGAAATTGATTGGTTTCTTGGTGAAGTACGTAATGATTATTCTTTTCCTTTTTTCTGTTCTGAGCCCGATTAAAAAGAAATACTTGTGAAGCTCATACAAAAATTACATTGAGTAATGTATTTATTTTGAGAGAAGGGACTGAAGATTTTGTTTTCTTTGAAGTTGTAGTTGTATTGTGTTTTATATTTCTTTGTTTTGTTTGGGTCTTATATGTTAATTTGTATTGTGATATCTTTAAGTATAAGCAAGCTTGTTGGAATATGAAGTTTGGATGTTAATATACATTAATATTTGGGTGAATTGATTGCAAATAATGTTAATTAAGGTTATTCTGGCTCTCCAAAATAATTTAAAGCTAGACTAGCCACCTGACTGGAAGCAGTAGCCCAGGCAACTATTTATACGCTGTCAGGATATGAATGAGAACATCAAAAAGACTTCATTGTTTTATTTTTAGGACTGTCACTGTACCTTAACTTTTTTTTTTTTTAAATACTCATTCGCAGATCACAGTTTTTGAAAATTGGAATTACTGAATGTGTTTTAGGGCACCATCTTCTGGTAGACAGAACACAGCGTATTTGAATGGCTACCTTTGACTGCTAGACACAACTATTTAAAATAGTTTTCACTAACACTACTCTGCAGGCTTACGGGTCATTTCTCATTCTAAATCTGCAATAAAACACTATTTAACATTTTTTACATTCTTCGTATTCATTGCAAATGCAGCTATTCACCATGCTGCACAAATATGACTTGGGACAGACCCTGTAAAATTCCAGTCACAACAGCCACTTTGTGAACGTGCTATGTTAGACAGACAACATATGTCTAAGCACTTAAGACTAATACACCATTTATGTATCTTATTTCTTTCATAGCTTCATCTTCCACTTCTCTTACTTATTTCTGCTTTTGGCATTCCTGGCCACAGCAGCTTATTCGCTCATAGCTGGGAGACTGCACACAGCCTTAGTCATACTTCCCTTGCAATCAGAAGACATAATCACTGTATATTCAAACACAATCTATTAGCTTAAGAGCAGCTATTACATATGCATAAATACATAATTTAGTTGGCCAGTACAGTTAACAGTGCACCCACTTAATATGTTTAAGGAGTTCTTAGTTATGTAGATTCTTATTTCAGACTTGAAAATATGAAAAACAGAGACTTCACAGACCTAAAATTTATTTTGTGCTAAAAACAAAGTCCTGACAACAATATTGCAAACCATTATCCAGGGAAAAAAAAAAAACACAAAACAAGACCAGACTGCATTAACGCATTTAGTAAAGAAACAGAAACACTGCATGAGGGGCAGACTGCTATACATGTCCCTCTGTTCTGCGCTGGTGAAAAATACCAGACTAACTGTATGTGCCTTTTTATACCACGCCAAGAAACATAGAAGGCTATGAGCATTGACCTCCTGACCCAACAATACAAGGCACTCCAGCTATGGTGAGAAGAAAGGGGATATATGTTTGTTGAGAATACCAATTACATTTACTGTGCATGGTATTTTCTGTATAAGACAGTACAGAATGATAGCTGTAACACTTCTTAACTGAAAATAATAAACATATTTGCAAGAAGTAAGGAGCTGTTCCATAACCAATGGAACTAACAATGGCTGGTCTCATACAGGTCTGTATTCTGCATTCTTTGCATTCTCCAGCTTGTAACCTTTTCTCCAAAGCCCCAACAATATTGCAGTACTGTCACCCCCCTTTGGCCTGTAGAGCTCAACCACTGCAACAGTCTCCAGAACTTACCCAAGCCCTAAGCCATTACATGCAATACCTTCAGGTTCTTCCCATCATATTTGCCTACATTCCTCAACAGACTTGTCAGTGTTCTTCTATCTCTGGCACTCCTCTACAACACCTTTAATTCTCTTCCAGGTCCACCTACATACAGCCTTCTCCCTGTCCCCTTGATAATATCCCTAACTCCTGGCAGCTTCCCAGGCTTCTAGTTAGGTATCTCAGCTGCCCTCTTTCTTCCCAGCACGCTCCTGCTAACTCCAATCACTACTTAGATGGACAAAATACAGCAGGTGTAAGTGCTGCACCTAAAGGCTAAGTGTTACCACAGAAGCACTTTTGTGGGTCTCTATGTCAAGAGCCACTTACTTGTACAATTGCAGTAGCTTTGAGATCACTGATGTAGTTGCTTACTGTTTGCAAGTAGCTTCATAGTTTGTTGGAGAGGACTGGTGGGGGAATTCCTTAGGTTTCTTTTCTTTAGGAAATCATACTGAAAATTTCTCATCTTTCTCATGTGAATGAAGCTGTATGCTGATGAGAGAGATAACGACAGGTATCTAAAACAGTAATTTCCTACTGTTAATATAAAAAGTTATCAAGCTATTTCTAGGAGAATATTTATTTACTTGATCCCATACCTCCCTTATAGAAGAATCAGGGCCTCCAGATCACAGCGTTAAGTTGCCTCCTCCCAATCCCTTTACCTGTAGGTATGTACTCCCTGTAATCTTTTTAAGATGCTAACTCAGAAATAATCTCAGGCAAGCAGCAAATAGATGACTGACTTGTGTAAGATTTGTTGTATTACTTTCATCATAATTTCTGCTTTCTTCTAAGTTCAATATTTTAGATGCACACAATTGAAGACTTGTCCTTACAGCTGCAAAGAGAATAAATAAAACATCTCTATGTAAAGGGAAAGAAACAGAACAGGATGGGGGATTTATTTTCCTTAATTCAGTGTGTGTTTAGTTTTCTAATCCAAACTTAGAGCTTTGGGACAGTGGAGATAAAGCTTGAAGCATACAATATTAGTGGTATATACTAACTCAATCAAGGCCTATCTTACCTTCTGGGATCTAATAAATGGCTAGCAAGAGGTCTTTGTTGTAAAAGTCACAACCTGAAATGGCACATCAATCTGCTTGCCAGCTACCAGAGTCTATAGGCCAGGAAAGCATGAACGTCTATATTTTTTTTCCACATAACTACATACTACCCAGACAAAAGCAGTACAATCGCATATCTTAAACATATCAACATGTAATTGCTTATATAGCTAAATTCTATACTACCTTTCAGGCTGAAGCCAAATGATGATGCCTATTTTAAAATTCTCTGTGGTTCTCCAAAATTTAACCTAACCACTGTCCTGCAATGGTACCCCCCATCCAATATACAAGCATCCCAAATACTTTAATTATCTGAATATTGTTGAATTATGCTGTAACAGTAGTAACTTAAGGAATACAAGCCAGTGAGACTGAATAAAACCCCTCACACCTTTCTCTTTTTCATCCCCACATCTGTTGGTCTCATACGTTATTGTAGAAATCTGCTTCATTTCAGATCATATAACACTCAACTTCTAAGTCGAGTCAAACTCAAGTCAAACTAATGTGATAGTTACCAGTATTACAGCTTTTGCTGTTAAATTAATCAAAAAGAGTTTGAAAGCTGAACTACTGTATACAGATCTGTGCAAGCAAGGAAATTTCTCAGGTAGTGAGATAAGATCACGTTCTTAGACATATTATACGTGCCAGTAGCTTAGATAGAGCTTTCCCATGTCATAATGAGAATCTCATCCTATTACACACATAACAAGTCATCTGACAACTTATTTAATAAACCATTTTTTTTTATTTTTAGTAGAGCTTAAAGTGAAAATGTCAGCCTAAATTATTGTAAAATGTCATCAGACATTAAATTCTAATGCTTTGTTTACAGTGAAAACTATAAAATCTTCCCATTACAATGTTGAAAATTGTTTCTCTAACTCCTCTTATTTACATCTTTACCTCTCAGTCTTCACTGATGCTGGCCAAGAAGCAACTAACTCAAAAAGATTTAGTTTCATGGTAGAGTATTGTGTCTCCAAACAAGCCATTGCATACGACTATTACTACCTAAAAAAAGAGATAA
Source organism: Cygnus olor (assembly GCF_009769625.2). Classification (NCBI taxonomy): domain Eukaryota; kingdom Metazoa; phylum Chordata; class Aves; order Anseriformes; family Anatidae; genus Cygnus; species Cygnus olor. The sequence goes on along the minus strand of NC_049180.1, from coordinate 9,916,062 downwards.
AACATTAATTGTATTATAGAATCATAGTTTTGTATCACATTGACAATCTAACACTGATGAAAACCTGGCCTTTTACTAGATGGAATCAGATGCAGGAACTGCAGGAACCAAAACTTAGAAAAGGTGCTGTTTTTGTTTTTTACATTCTCTTTCTGTATGATTAACATTGTTTAAAATTCATCCATTTCGCAAACTGCAACAGAATAAATCTTGTCTGCTCAATTTCTCCACTCTGTAAGGCTATCACTGACTACTTATTTATGAATGGAAGCAGTTCTGGTTCATTAACAAACAGAAAGTTGAAACGTAATTTCAGTGCAGTGAAAGAAATGACAGAGTAATGCATTCTAAGAATCAACACTGATAGTATTGAGAGCTACCAAAGTAATTAAATAAATGCAGTAGGCTTTGAAATACTGTTCCTAAACATTGCACTTTTGCCCTAAGCACAAAATGTAACATACAAAAGACCAGTGCTTTTCTCTTTTTGAAGGCATGAGGTGCTGAAAGCATGTATGTGGTGGTGCAAATGTTCCAACTGAAGAGGCCAATAATTGATTGTCCAAGAAAAAAAACATTCACAAAAGTTTTATTAAAAAAATTCCCCTTTCACCTCAAACAAGTGAAGCTTAAGTTCTGTACTACTAGGTTATGTTTAGAAAAATGAAAATAGTACAGTAATTTTGAAGGCTATACATTGTAAAATCCCATAAATCAGCATAAACTCGGACTGTGCAAGCAAATATAGCAAGTATTTCAGATGTCATTTATTTGGTCCATCAGATGTACAGTATAGTAGTAGTATCTGAGTTTACAAAACATCAAATATAAATAACCTGAAACTGTAACAATACACAAAAAATTTGCTTCTTACATTGACATACCAGGCAGTACGAGCTGAAAAATTGGAGTAAATTAACAGTTTTACAGTAATGTACATAGTGCCAGTCGAAGTTTAAGAACACTGTTAAAACATGGCACTAATTTGCTTTAGTGAATTTTCTCCTTGTTCAGGATGTGAAAGATGTTTAGGACTGGACTAAAAATATCTTTCTTCAAGCAAAAATAAAAAATTTAGTTACTTAAATCTGGGCATCAAATGATGACCCTCTACTAAAACGGAGTATGATTTTTGTCCTATTGAATTATACCTAAAAGGTATTTACACAAAAATAACATGCTTTTTTCATGACTGTTTAAGCAAATACTTATCTGCAAGTATTTATAAACTATGCTTCTACTACATTTAATATATGGAATTCAATATGGAAAAACTTCTAAAAGAGTCTATTGAGATGACAGCTTTATCATCAAGAGAAACAGACGACAAATTATTCAAGCCAGTGGTTTGGTATTCCCTTGGAACGAAAGCCTTAGAATTAGTCTAGTTCTGGACATTTTTCACATCCCAAAATAATATGCTGTTACTGCATTACATTATCTCAATCATTTTGTCAAGGGGCATTTGCATGTTCAGTCTAACGCTATAATTTCATCTTGCTCCTCTGTCTGCTCCATACGCACTCTCTTTGTACTGATGCACTCTTTGTCTTCTAGTTTTCTCTTGCGGCTTTTATCTTCCATATCATCAACATTGCTTGAATGGCCTTCATCTTCAGAATCGATAATCAACAAATCATCTTGATCTGGAGCTGCAAAATACATGTTTTTAATTCCAATGGGTACTGTAAGGATCATCTACCCTCAAACCAAACTACATACAAGATACCTCTAAGACAACAAATATATCTTCAAGCATTCTTTATCCATACTTTCTTATTTAATTGCAAGAATATTTTCAATTTCTCTGAAAACAGTCTAAAACAGGCTTTTCACGTGGTCGTTTCCTCTTCATTAGAGGTATGGAAAATATTGCAGTAACTCAAAAGTATTCCCATATTTTTGGGGAATTCTTACACTAGCTAACGCTAATGCATTAGCACTTTTGCATGTACAGAATAGAAGAGTTGCATGCTACCTGCAGGAGTCCTTGAGAAAAGAACCCTTAAAAACACAGTAAGCACATTTAATCTCTCCTGAAACAAGTAAGAGGCAAGTGGAAATGACTACATACTTCTATATGTATCTTAAATAGGATCATATGACAGGCAAATGAACATCATCCAAAAACTCAAGACAGAATTACAGATATTTAACTTCATCTGTCACAACAATAAAACAGTACCATGTTTCCAGTACATTAGCTTTCACTGCTTAAATATCCTGTATTTGAGTTAAGCTATTTTGGGTATATTCAAAAGAACAGCCTATATTAAGAAAATGATGGTACTTCCTCCTGGGTAGCAAATAGCCTACTGTTTCTGTATGTTTATTTGTCTTTTTGCCATCTCTTGCTCAAGAGGCAAAAAACATTTGTTTTGTAAGCAGATTAATAAAGGTGTCTTCTTAAAATAACAAAATAAAACATGATCAAAGGCATCCAGAAAGTAACTTTTAATCTGTAGGGAGAAAGCAACGAATGCTTTTCTGTCAAGCAATAGGGTGACCATCACATAGAATGGGTCTAACTTTTTAAAGTGACTATTTAAATCACCATGCAAATGGAGTATTTAAGCTGACCACCCCCCAGGTACCTGCAAGTTAAATAATATCATTTCAAGGTGTATGTACCGAAAATCTTTGTAACAATCTTTGCAATCTTTTTTTTTTTTTAACCATTTACTATTATACATATACACAGAGGCAATTTATGTCTTTCTTTTCATGTTAGTCATAAAAGTGAAGTATTTTAATTAAACCGTCCTACTGAAATATTATTTTCTTTTATTTAAGATTGTTTATTGTGACTTACCTGTTGATGTTGAGGGTTGCGCTCCATCATCACTACCATTGGTAATGTTCTTAGATGTTGGTTCTGATGGTTTAGGGCCAACATTTTCAGGGGTGTCACCAACAACTTCAAATTCTACGTCTTTTTCTAGGTCTTCGCTGCAGAAAAATCCATATGCTTTATAAACAACCAGGTGAAAATAAAAACATGTCTTTTTTCACAAACAAAATATGTCATTCAAATTACTAGAGCACCCTGCAATTAGGAAAAAGAAAAATATGTTTTTTAAAAAAGGAAAAGGTGTTCAGCCCTTTAGAATTTGTGCTTTGTCTATTCACAAACACTATTCCACCCAGTGTCATGCCTTAAAACGCTTAGGAAAAAAAAAATATTACCTAAGCTTACTTTTCTTCCCCAATTTCACATTTCTATTCTCACTGAAATTGCAAGGTGTTAATTTCCTGTATATAACATTGATATTACTTATAAAGTTAAATAAATACACCAATTATTGACTTCTCTTTGCATTGCAATACCTGAACACAGGTAGTCTGGCAGATGATCTACTACTCCAGCAGGTTGTTTGTTTTTCAACAGCAGTTTCTCACTTGTTAGCTACCCCACAAGTAAATCTAGCTTTGCACTGTATTTTGATGTTGCCTAATGACCACATTATTCAGATAAACTCTTAGCAATTACTATTGTAATAAAATAACTATATCGATTCATTAAAAAATTCCTCTTTAACCACTATATTTTAGCAACCTGATCTTTTAACTGTATTTGCTAATTTAAAATTCTTAATTGGAAATTCCCTATGGAACCTTTCTACATATACACAAAAATATTTTTTTCAGAATCCTTACCTATGAAGCACGTTGATTAACAGTGTATAATCCTGGAGGAAATCATCTGCTTGTAGTCGAGTGCCATTTCGAATTCCAAAGTCTGATAATTTCCTGTGGTTATTTGCTAGAAAAACAGTGAAATAGTGTGGTGTATAGAGCTATTTATATAAAGATTTTCTTTCATGTTAAGAAATGAGTACTACTCGTATCTAAAAAGCATCAATACACATACCTTCTGTTTCTCCTTCTTCCGAAGAGATAAGGATAGTTCCTTTTCCATCATCTATTTGTACATCTGGTGCTACCATAGCAAATTTTTCTTTCACTATCTGAAAGGATGAATACAATTATTTAATCCATATCTGACTTTATAATACTTATTAAATAAATAACCTTGAATTATGCTGATTTTCCTATCTTGGCCCGTGTTCAGGCATCTGCTAAAGCTGATACTTTATTTTTTCGTTCCCATTAAAAAAAATTATCATCTTTTTGCTGTCTGAAACCTTAAGATCTAGTCACAAAAAGAATGTCTATGACGTCTGTTGTCTCACCTTTGCAGGGTCAGATGATAGGCTGAAACTTTTTTTTAAATACTTATCTCATAAAATGACAGAATTACAAATCAGTTGTTACTGTAACGTAGCTACTGAACTATTCACCTTAAATACATTTTTTTTCGCTGTTAGTTATGAGTAGGCTTGAAAAGACCAAAAAAATACAAAATATAAACATTCTTTCACATATACAAACACATATAAATAAGAAGCATACTGGCTAATCTAGCTTTTCTTGTAGCTGACAGAAATGCAGAGCAGAGCAACTGTTAACAGGTAACATCCAGTCAACATATATGGAACAAAAACCTAATTTCAATACTGTACAACATAAGTATCAAAACAAAAGCTGTAGCTAAGATTTAAAGTTTTACCTTGTCCTGGAGTGTTAACACAGTAACTTTGTGTACATTAAGTTTCACAGTCACTTCTGGCTTACTTGCACATACATAACAGTTAGGATTTGGTGGATCCAAAGCACAAGGAACCAATAGCTTCTTTTTGGGATTTGGCTGCTTGTTCAGGAAAATCTTGAAGACAGACAAGAATGAAATAAGTTATTCTGTAAGTAACAGCACTCATAAAACCTGTTTTCTTACGGATTTGTTCTCTTAGTCTCATAGGTTGTCCTGTTCTCTAATCCTCTTTGACACGCCTGGTGAACAGGAGAAAGTGAGTATTACAGCTAGTCCACAATGACACTTGTGCTGACTGACTACCTACTGCCAAACAGATCTGTAACATCAAACAGACGTGTTTCAAGTGATGTCAGTCTGGTTGTCTCTCCTATCAAGCAGCCAATTTTCATGAAATCAGAAGGAACTTAATGATCCTTGAGACTTCTACTTTTCTTTCTATTGCAGCTGAAGGTTCCTAGCACATTCAGAATGTACTGAAGTAGCAAAGAGTGATAGAGAGTCAAACTACACACTAGTAAAAGCAGGTTAAACATAACTTCAATAAATAATGAGTAACAAGAAAGTAAAAGTATCATATTCCCACTTACCGTTCTACACTGATCTATTTTTCCTGATAAAATCTTCAAACCCTCCAGCACTATCAGACCAGCTATTACTGCATTAGTAGTAGCTATAGCTGGGATAATATTTCCTGCCATTGCTGCAAAATAAGCAAGAGTATGCAGATTTTTAACAGCAAATGAAAACTACAAATTGAGATTATTATTTAAAGAAAAACAATATTTTATTCTTACACTTAATATCAAATCTGCTCTTCATATTCATACTGAAAACATGCATCCTGAGGTTGGCAGCAGAAGTGACAAAATCCATTGCAGAAGGGTCATCCTACCAAGAAGTTAACATAAAAAATATTTAAAAATCAAATTACACATTGGGAAAAGTTTGCAACACATGGTACAAAAAATTACTACCTTAAAAACAGATATATTTTTTTTAAAGGTCCATACAATATTCCAATTCAAAGTTTATGTACTTCCTCTTTCAAATGGTATGTTTAGACAGAGCAGTAATACTTTAAACACGCATTTAAAAATTGTATTTAGTATTTTAGTTTAGTATATTATTATTAATTTAGTATATTATTATTGATAAAATGCCTTGTATGTTCAAAATAACGTCTAGATACAAAACCTTACAAGGCTTTATGCTTAGTTTCAAAAACTTTTTTTAAGAAACAGTGTTTTTTTTTTTGTTTGTATTGTTTTTAATAACTGTTGTAACATCATTTTACTATTTTGTCAACACCCTATATTTACACACTGCTTTTTCCTTATGCCAGTGACAACTGACTACAGGAAGATCACGGTCTCTGGTACTAAGGGAGACTTGATTTGCTTCGTTTTTCTCCAGCAAAACTTGTAATACACTGCACACTTACTCAGAGCTAATGACTTCCAACTCAGCAGAACTCTAGCAACAAACGACTATGTCAGAGCAAGTTTTAGAGGTAGCTAGAGCAAAGGAAAAATGAACTGGCATTATTAAAATATTTTCAAAATGAAAATATTGCAACTACTTCTGAATTTGTGTGCTTTTTAAAGTTGGTGAATTGTTATTTTACATCACAATACTTAATCCTGACACTCAATGGAATACAAAACATATAAAGTATGTATATGCTTACTTATGGAGTTTACTTATGGAAAGTACTTTCAGTGATGTGTCAGCCATTTTTGTTCTTAGTAGTACTATTCTGGAATAAAACTTAGGAAGTCCAACATTTGTCTTATGTATGTAGAATATAACTGTTTCTTACAGATTCGGTAAACTAACCTTATCCCATATAAGCTCTGCTCCATCGCCTTTCTCAGCCAGGTGAAGTCTCAGGGTTTCAACACTCTTTGAAAATAAGTGTGCATAGCTCTTGACATCGAGAACCTGCTGATCTTTCAAAACTGAGGAGGATTCATTTTGTTGGTCAGATATGTTTTTCTCTTCAAGAAAAGGAAAAAAAAATAGTAAGATGAGGAATATTTAGAAATTCCACTGAAGTTCTCCCAAAGAGCTAATGATTTGCGAATTCAGAAAAAATAATTATTTTCTAAGTGAAGAACAGTGTTCTTAAACTACAGTCGCGCCAAGATTTAAAAAAAAAATCCACATTTTCTACTCTAATAGCTATATTATACCATATCAATAGATGTGCACAAGTTATAGCAAATGTAAATTTTCACCAGAAGACAACTTTTAGAAATAAATTCATCAGTGCATGAGAGATAAGGTCTCTGGTATTTAATTTTGTGAAATGCAAATTTTCTATGACTGATACCGAGTATCTGAAATAATTCCAAAACAGTTTTTAGAAAAAAAATATTTTCTATATTGTGAAAAACTAAAAATCTCCAGGAGTCATAATATGTTAAGTATCAGTACTCAACTGTGACAGGGAGAAAATGTATGTCACCGCGATGCATTAGGAGTGACTTACAAATAGACACCATGAGGAGGAACAATTACCTTGATTTTGTACTTCGGCCCAGTCCAGAGGCACTGGAGGCTTTCTTTTCCTCCACAGCTTATCCATGGTCAGCAAATATCTAATGTCATCTTTGAAAAGCTAGAAAACATTAAAAAAATAAAATGTAAGAGGGGAAAAAAAAGGTATTTTATTTTTATACCTCCTTTGACACTGAAAAATCAGCATTAGATTTCAGTTTTTGCTTTTCTCCTTGAAAATATTTAACCGAATACATAAAATCATATATTTTATATTTTCAACCCCACAGGAAAAAAAAACCAACACAGATTTGAAAAACTTATTATTCCCTGTTTCCTAACATTTACTGCAGAAAGCTGACAGTTCTCATTAATTCAGGGAGGGGGGATGTAAAATTAAGAAACAGCAATCCAAACAATGGCTCCATGTACCTACTGAAGCCATCTCTACAGCAATTCATATACTCTCCCCAAGATACTCTTACCTACATGCCAACTTATTTTCCAAGGAAAATTGGAAAATCCTATCTATCCTATCCTACCTGTCAACATGACATTCTATACTAGTTTCCTCTAATTATCACTTTTAGAAACTATTTAGAAAGAAAACTCCTAAAACAGTTTGTATTTTGTTATACCAGCATCTGATTATATACACAGCATGAATGATTGCTTTCTGGTCCTCAAACTGTTCTGATTATGCCTACTAAAACGCCTACAGAATTCAACAGTTCACCTTCTCACATTAAAAGTAATTTGAATGACTTTTTTCCCCATACAATATGGACAAGCTGTTGAAGTTGTCCATACAGACACAGATGGAATGCCATAAAACAAGACCAACACAACAGCAAAATTGGTGGAAGTCATAGCATAGTTGCATGACCGATGGCTAGTATTATGTGTTCAAACTGGGTTTTGACTTGACTTTAAAGCACCTCATACACTTCAAATAAAGACATTTATTGGGGGTAAAAAAAAATACCTTAGTAAAAAGCTTAACTGGATCGTATCCAGTTGATTTAGCCCACTCCTTAGTTGAAACACGTTTAATCTCACCATCTTCATTGGATGCTCGTGCTCTGGCTTCTGCTTCTGCTGGCTCCCCTATTAATGAAGTATTAACAAAATAAATTATTTCAAAAAAAAAAAAGAAAACCACATCCAAACATTTCCTTTAGTCAATAACCAAAATTATTCAGGGCCTATAAAATGGCTTTACTGTTCCCAATAAGAGCTAGATTAGACATAGTGCAACTGCTCCTGTTTGTTTCTACAACTACAGTCCACTAGCCTAACTTATTGCCACTTAATTCCTTCATTGGTGGAAAAAATGAACAATTGTTTCCTCTTAATTTTCTCCAAATTATTTTGTGATTTCATAAATCTCTATCCATCCTCTTTTAGCAGTCTGTTACTGGCTGAGAAGTCTTAATCTGGTTAGAGCTTCAAGACAGAATCAGTTCCTACCTCTGGCCACCCCTATCCAGAAAAATTCCATCCATGCAGATGCTATTCAGTCTCTGTTTCTTTCCCAGTCACATCCAGCAATTGCTATTTTGATTACTATTAAGCAGCAGGCTGATGTTTTCAGACAACTATTAAAATCTTGACTGAATGAGGAAATCAACTCAGAGACCATAATTTTATATGTAAATTTGTGAATGTTCTGCCCTTCGCCAGTACATCATTTCATATTAATATGCACCAAAAACTACTTAGTATTTCATTGCCTAGTCGTTCTGTATTGTGAAGCTGTCTGCTACTTTTAATGTTTAGCCATCATCTTTATTATTCTGAGTGAGTTTACTTAATTGTGTACGCTGAACAGCACTGGTTCTATCCCCAGTCTGAGAGATTCCTCTAATCAAGACTTATCTCTATCATTTACGTAGTTTATCCACTTCAGGATCTCATCCTTTTTTGCCCATGACATCTAGGCTCCTTTAGGTTCCTCATAAAAGAGTGCCCCCTGCAGATTCAAAATAGAGTAAACCAGATACACTTGTCCACAGGTTTGCCAATGCCTCCCAAGCTTTGCCAGTTTGACCAGCGAGTGATGGTATCCTCCTCGCAGAAGGCCTCAGCCCCTCTCAGCTTTGTACCCACCACAACTGATGCAGCTTCCCAGGCTATGTTAACGGTTGTACTTGATGATCTCTTCCAACCTAGATGATTCTATGCTCGTAATCAGCATTATAGCAACTGACAATTTGCTCGCTACAGATACAAAGCCTCTTGCTAATATGCTCACTACAGCTTAACCCTTCCTCTAATTGCCCTGATATCCTTCTTCAAGGAAGCAGCATGACGTCTGCTACCTTCAAGTATTCCAGCAGTTGTTGATTAAAGTGAGTTTATATGTCACTATCTTAAGAGTTAGCTATTCATTCAGGACTTCATGTAGGAACAACCTGTTAGGTGAATGCTATCCGATAAACAGAAAATCTGAAGAATCCCAGGCAGATCTGAGCTCCCTCTCCCAAGTCCACCACTCAAAAGGATCCAAAAGGAAAAGCTGCAAAGATGTTTATTCAACTTTACAGTAACTACAGTTACTGTTCATATAAAAAATAAAGAATAGCTACAAAAACATCACTCACAATGGGCATAATTCCTATGCAGATAAATGTGGAAGCGTTTCAAGCTAGAAGAGTTCAAACGTGATCTCTCTGTTTCCCAATTTGGCAATCCCTCAGCTAGGAGTGGAAAATTCAGAGTGACTACAAATATCACTCAGTTTTCAGTCCTTGGTTCAGAAGGCAAGCCTCCCAGCTGCAGGGAAGGAATTACTCCATCAAATCCAAATATACCAAAAAAAAGATGCTGCTCTGTGAAGATCAGTAATACCTAATTTTCACATCAAATTCACTTCTCACTTCTGTGTGCACGTGGAGAAGACAGCTTACTCCAGAGGGAACAGGAATCTCTGAATATATATAAGCGTATTCATCTAAATCATTTATCACACACCTGGATGTATTAACTGGCATTTCATGATTACCAAGCATAATGACTGTGCTCCTCACAGCTGCTCTACCCACACTCTCTCTGAAGAGAGCTAGTGCATGACAGTGACCTATCTTAGATTGTATTAAAAGGTTTTGACGACAGCTGAAGTAATCACTTCATTAATGTTTTAGGCTGCCCACAAGGGCTACAGTTCTGACTGCTGAAAACTATTATAACACTGGCATTTGGAGAAGGCTTTTTTTTTTGCACACTGGCCACACAAAGACCTCTGGTATATACAGTGCATTGAGTTAACTAAAAAAAAAACACCTTGAGCCTGCTTCAAACTTTTAATAAATGGTAGTATGAGGAAACTAAAGTATGCATGGTGTACACAAATATCTGTGCTGTAAACACAACCTAAATTCATATTGTCCATGGGCACTGTAAGTGGAATCCTCTTAGAAGAATGTGGGGTTGAAATGTAACTTTACAAAATGGACAGAAGTGAGTCAATCTGTGACATAAAACATTTTAGTAACAGGGTAAGTTACCAGTTTATATCACACTTACAGGCAGCTTCAGGATCAGCTCTGTCAGGAGAGACTTCTTGATCGGCATCCTCTTCTCCAAACAACTGGCTATATTATAATATAAAACAACAATAAGACACTAGATTTTCATCATGTCTGTTTAACGACTCAAATATTTGCTATCTGACATATACCCACTTTAGAATTCTTGCTATCAGAATGCCACTTCATACATTGCTTTTTCAATTGTTGGAATTTGTCACATGCAGACTTAACACTGACAATGCAAAAAGTCCAATATAAAAATTAATACAGTAAAACAGATCTATTTGACTCATTCAACAGTTCATCTATTTCCATGATCCCTGCAACCTTTCTCTCTGTTAATACAATTGTTACACTGAAAAATGTAACTTCCATACAAAAGCCAAGGATAAAGCATCCTCAGGCTACACTGCTCTGACAAACTTTTCTAGCAGATTTTATGTGAGATCAGAACAACAGCTGAGTACTAACTGATGTGCTATCTTTGTATAAAAAAAAAAAGCCAAAGAACTGGAGGTTTTCACTATAATCCACGTTAATTTTCAAATGAAGTGTGTCTTTTTTATTTCTTAATCTGTAGGTTTAGAAACCTACAGAAAGAGAGTGAGTCACAGTATCCATTTAAAAAAATAATAAAAAAGACAACTTACTTAAACAAATACTTGGCCCACACAATGCAATGGATAGGTTCCGATGGCGTATTTCGGATTGTGCAGCCTGGAAAAGTCTTCTGAGTTGGTTTAGGATGACATTCATAACATTCTGTCACTCCCTGGTGAAAAGTGAAATATTTACTTGTCACGCTGCAAAGGCTACTGATAGTATATGCTATTATCAGATGAACTGTAACTTTATCTCAGAACACCCAACACCCTGTTGTCTAAAATAGCCAATGATTTAAACTTAGTGACAAGAGTAACACAGAACCTAACCTTCTTAATAACTGTTACTTGTCCAAGGTAGCCTGCAGTGCCACTCTCTATCAGAGGAACATCAGCAGCCAGACACATCCTGTTCACATGGTTGCGGGCAGCTGCAAAGCAAGAGGTTGTAAAGAAAAATTTGAATAATTAGAAAAACGTTTGACTTCACCAAACACAGACTAGCCTCCTATGCACACATTGACCCTGAATCTGCCTTATTTTGCTATAGAGAGCACTATGCCTTTTTCACAAAGCCAATTTTCCAATTAAAACAAAATATATTGACACTATTAAACACAGCAAACAACTGAACAGTTATATATGTATACACAATGCACATCAGTTCCCATAAAGCAGTGACATAGCAGCCAATGTTTACTTACAAAGCACCTGTAAAAGCACTTACTACACTTTCAAGATTCTAGTGAAGAACAAAAATATTAGTCAAACTACAGCTGGCTTAAGAGGATGCTTGTTATTTAACTGACATTGCTTAAGTACTTATAGTATAACACGTTAAAGTTCTGTTCCTGTGAACAAGCAACAGTATTCTTATCTCCAATACAAAATCATAGTGAAAACTTCACCTCTGTTATCCAGAGCATTCATAACCAACGTAAACTGGCGGAAGAACTCTACGTTATAGTCAGGGCTACAGAAAAGAAAAACAATACGGCATATCAAAGTTGTTGGTTATTACGCCACAACAGAAACTACATATATGGAAAAAACAGTATAAATTATATACTATAAATTTAGTGCTAGCCTTTAACTACCCGCTTTGTCTTCTGCCCATTTTAAAGCTGCGTAAATGCATGAATTTCAGGCCACTGGAAGGAAACTTTTCCAATTATTATTACTATGACCAATGGAACAGGAAGACAATGGAAAAAGTGTTTATGCTGCTCTGACCTAATGAGTAAATTGGCTGAGCTCTGATCACTGACCTTAAACACCATCAGCTGAGAGTAAAATGAGCATACCATAATTACCCCAGCTCATCAGACTGTTAATAATTCATTATAGTTATATTTTATATATAATTGAATTATATCATAATTCAATTGGTTTTGATTGTGCCTCCATACCCTTAGGAGCCAAGATGAGAGAGTTTAAAATCTTGACACTTTAGTACCCTGACACTGCATTTTTCTGACTTAAAGAAGGCAGTGGCAAAGATGACTGAGTAGCAAGGAAATAGGATTAATGGTTTTACAGTTTCAGGAGAAGGATGCAATGAGCCAATGCTTCAGTGGCTAACAGCAGTATCAGAGCCGAAATCTTAATATTACAGAACATGACTTTTTTTTTCCTTAAAAAAGGACAAATATGCATTTAAATGTGGGAAATACGGCTAATGAAAACCTATATGATCTCGTACTTTACTAATTTGTTATGGAACACAAAGACTAGATTCTAACAGTTTAGGGCATAATAATATCATATGAGTGATATAAATATTACTTGGTTATCTATATACATACAAAGGATCTTGTTTTTTTAAATCATGGACTCAACATTCACATATGTTTTCATCTAATTATTGCTCATTAGGGCATCCTTACAGTGTAGAAATTTATGTAGTAAATGTTGCTAATAATGTGCAAATTACATATAAGCAAACAACTACAAATGTCAGAGTTTAAGAAAACTCATGCAAAATTCACACTCCTCCTACTCAGGTGCATGGTAGCCTCTTATTTACAGCTATTTCTTCTTATTGCAGAAGCTTTGTAAAGTATCTTAAAGCATTTAAATAACAGTACTTGAAAATCAAGACATGTAATTAGAGCTTAAAAAACAAACATACTTCATGATGCTATCATGGTAAGCTATAATATTAGCTTCTGGAGAAAACTGTAACACGCTTTCCTTGGCAACCTAGAAATAAAAACAAAACAAAACAAAAACAACACTTATTATTTCTTCCATCTTTCTAAAGAGACTCAATACCTATTGAGTATCGAGTAAATTGACTACCTAACAGATTTTAATACTTTTAAATGCAATGTTATAGACAGCCATGAGCAACCAACTAACACTTACCTCTTAACAGCATAAACAAAATTGTGACATGTTTCTAACAATGTCAATAAAAATAATACTGAATAAGTAAGACTTAAGCTTTGACTTTTTCCTCACCTGTGATTTCGATCTTCCAACATGTTTCTTTTGAAACAAAAACTGCCTGTTGAGATTGCTGACATCAATAGTATCCAAATCAATCTATAAACACAGAAAAGGCAGCCATTTCACTTTTACAGAAATAAAAGGAACAAAATTAATAATAGATTTTGAAGCAAATGTGATAGGATCTGTAAAGTTTATGCATTGGGTCTTTTTCAGATCTGCATACAGTTATTACATCTGCACTACAGCAACTGTAAAGGCACAATGATCAATTATTCATTTTCAGGAATCCATTCATTTTAAATAATTATTAACAATGGAATCATCTCAAAAATTAAGAGCTTAATGTCAACAAACTTTCTTCAGAACGAGTCCTTAGTATACTGCACACAAAATTTTGAGATACGTAGGCGGAATATTTAATAGAAAGTCAATAACTGACTCTCCTATTTACTGCTGGATGAAGACTGTAGTGAGAATTCATCAGGAGCACAGCGTACACACTCAGGAAATACTGAGGGATTCGGTCAGGCCCCACACAGGACTAGTCACCCTGAACAGAGCTCTGCACCGTGCTTCCCCAAGGTCCAGGAAAGGCTACCCAGCACACTAATTAGCACTTCTCCTTTATGTTTGAACATGGCTTTGAGCAACTGAAAGAGTAAACTGAGAGCTGCACTGTCATCTAATTCATACACTGCGGGGCAAGCTTTTATGATTGGACACCAGAACCCACTGCTTAAGTGCATATTAAAAAAATTATGAAGTTCACTTTAAAAAAAAAATATCCAGTCATGCAATCAAGATGTTTAAAAAACATACACAATTCATGAAGTACAACCTGAAAGTATGCCATGACCTTAATTCCCCTAAGAGCCATGTTTCTATTCATTAATATACTCACGTGAACATCCTAATTGCAAACGTCTTTGCTCCCCACCACAAGAATTAAGATTTATTCATTTCTTTGTTGCCACTATTTTTCCTTTATACTCACACTAGTCTTCTCATGCCCCTAACATTTTTAAATAGCAGGGGGGAGGGAGACAATTCCTGAGCCTCAGCAGCGTTTCCCCCAGCTCCCTGGGCAATGCCAACACCCTCAGCACCGCGGCACCTTCAGCTCTGTGGCGTACAGAGAGCCAGAGCATGCAGCGGGAGGTGTAAGCACGACCTGCTGAGGGGTTTCTCATCGGCTTTTCATTTTAGGAACCAAACTCAAGTAATGAGAAAAGGTATGCACACACTTCTTATTGAGGACCCTTTGCATGCAAGATCCAGGTACCAAGATTAAACTTACTGTTGTCTGAAGGAAGTATTTTTAATTTAAGGATTAAAAATTAATGTACTAAGCTGCAATAGCCTAACAGTTTTATTTCAAAAACTACACAAAAGAACCTGTGGATAATGAGCAAACTCATTAATATAAACTCATCAAAAATACAAACTCTTTCAGAAATGCATTATGAGGTACAGGGTGTTTATTACCTATAGTATCCTCATAACCAACTGCTATGGTCTTGCATCTCCTAAGTAAAACAATATTTGCCTGAATTCTACCTTCTACACTTCTACCACCTTTCCTTTCTTGTAAGGCACAGTCAGAATGCTTACACAGTCCAAAGCCATGAAGTTTGAGAACTTGAAGTGAAACTGATTAAGTGCATAATTCTGTTAAAACATCCACTCCCCAGAAAGCCTTTATTTAGCGCTTTAACTGGAAATGATAACAAGTGACTTAAGCTACAGCTGAAAACTGACCTTGAACAGTACTGCCAAGACCAAAAAAGCAAAGGAAGTTCTTCTCCAAGACAATACTTGAGACCACCAGACAACAACCAAAACTATGATTTAGCTAAGAATGATCAGAATTTGACAGTTCTTGCATCAAAACAACTTTACACTTTTGTAATTCCCATTTCTGTAAGTTAGAAGGAATATACCTCAAAAGTTCAGAGGAATACATAATTGTGTTCTTAATTTAGACTTGGATTTTGACTAATTTAATTTTGTTCTTGATTCACGAGAAGAAGGATGTTGCGTTTCAACAAAGCGTACTTAATAAAGTTACATGTTTCTGGTGTTCAAAATTGTATTTGTCTTAGTATTAATGTTTTGTTAAAAAAAACCTTTCAGTTTACCTACAAAAAATAAAGCATTTTCACAGTTTTAGAGTTTATTGGTCTGTAATAATCAAGCAAAACTCCCAGCAATATCACGAATGCTGACAAAAGCAATTTCTTCTACTGATATCAATTTTCCTCTTTGCACAACGATTCTATTTTTGCTCTCACCTTGTCTTTTGCCCATCCACTCCATGTTATCAAAACGTTACTCTCTTGCATAAAACACTGCCAGTAATATTTTTAAATTAAGATGGCCCTGATCCAACATATACTTAAGTTAATGGAATCCAACCAAGTCAGACTTGAAAGACAATCCAAAAAAAATCAAACTAAAATAAGGGAAACAATAAGCATGCCCCAATGAGATTTATGCTTAATGACTAACTGGAAAATCAGGAGATACTAAACTCTATTTCAATAGACTGCAGGAGCACACAAATGACACAGTAAGGTGGGTAAGTAAGGAGGAAAAAAAACAACTGCAGAAATCGCAGGCTTCTGCTCTCCTTTGTAAGTTTAGTTCACTCATATAACGTTAAAATTTGACAGGCTCTCACTGGCAGATTCAAATCAAAGGGACAGTATGGAATTACACTTTAGCACATCATACAAATCTTTAAAAAAATATTTCAGTAGAGATACCTGAGTTATATGAATAACAGTGCAAACCCGTAACCGGACTCCTCTGCCTGCTGATACAGTTTTAAAGAAAAGCTGTTTCTAATGAGCTCTGCTCAACAAGTCTTAAAGCAGAAACAAACTTCTTACAACCTGCCCCTGAAGCGGCTCATGGCAAAGCACTGAAAAGTAAAAATGTATTCGACCAAACAGGCTTGTGCTCAGTTTGTCCTCTCTTGACTTCTTAACATGAAATATGAAAATGCTTTTCAGGATTACTGTAAGAACGCAGTAAGGGGCTGGAAAGCAGGTCATTTCATTGCCATCCCCTCGGTTCTGCCCTTCCTGCCCCCACAGATTACCATCGGGAAGCAAAAGCGAAAGCAGCAGCAGCCCGCGGGCAGCTCTCACGGCGGGTTCGCGGGGCTGACAGCTTTACGGCCGGCTCCCCAAAACGCAGCCCCCCCGCGCCGCTCGCCGCCGCCAGGCCGTTACCTCCGGCACCAGCAGGGGCCGCGCCGAGGAGAGCCGAGCGGAGAGCCGAGCCCCAGCCCGGGGGCTGCCCGCGGGGGGCAAGGGGGCGCCCGCAGGCCGCGGCCCTTTGTGCCGGGCCCGGCCCCCGGCGGCGTTGGCGGGCCGCGGCAGTTTGAACGCACGCCGAGAACGCGGCGGGGCCCGGTCCCCCCTCACGCCCCTCGCGCCACACGGCGGCCCCGCGCCCCCCGCCCCTCACCACCCCCCCGGCCCGCACCACGTCGATGTTGCCGAAGCCGGTGAGCACCAGGTCCTTGAGCAGCTCGCAGCCGATGCCCCCGGCTCCCACCACCAAGAGCCGCGCCTGGGCCACGGCCTCGGCCAGCTCGCGGCCCAGCGGGCCGGACACCGGCGCGGACATGGCGGCGGGGGAACGGCGGCGACGGGCGGGCTCGGCGCGGCGGGGCTCGGCGCGGCTCTCCTCAGCCGGGCCGCACTCCGCACAGCGAGCCCGGCGCGCACCAGAGCGCCGCCCGCCCGGCCCCGCAGCGCCCCCCGGCGGCGGGAGGGCCCCGGCCCGCCCCCATGGGCGGCAGCGGGCGCCGCAGCTCGGGCGGGGCCGGACGGGGAGCCGCCGGTTCGAGACCCGCTCCCGCCCCTCGAGGCAGCCGCGGGAGGGGGGTAAAGCTCGTGTGGGGGCAGCTCCCCCAGCCCTCTCGGCCACCTGCCACGGAGGGAAAAGTGCATGCCTGGCACCCCCGCGGCGCTCAGGCACTCTCTAGAACTATAGTGTGACAGTTTTTAACCTAAGTTAACCGACTCACCTCTGAACGCTGACATGGTAAGCTACAAGTCATCTCTAGAAATGCAGTTTTGCAAAAACATTTCATTATTGTAACTCTCTCCCCCTCTTACTTTCTTAAAACTTCAGTAGATTAATTTATGCTGTGGCATTCAGCCTGTACAAAAAGCTTTAAGGACACTTACTTAAATTACTCCTCCATTAAGTCAATTAAAATACTGCAATTCAGCTTAAACCAACAGGGAGTTCACAGAAGAATTTAGACTGTTAACTAAAGCAGTATGATCAGCTTGCAAGCACTATGCTGCAGTAACACAGCAGGTGCTGTACCATTCTGTACCCACAAGAACAGAAGTGCTAACAAAAGCTTTCACTTTCTCCATCCCAAGTAACTGTCAGAGCTCATCTAGCTCTGCAAATGTAACATTCTTCAACGGAAAAACATACAAAAAAGCTTCCTCACAGGACAACTGTAGTTACAGCAAGGCCCTCTCAGCCACTGCCCACTCACTGAGTTTCTAATCTGTCATCAATACAAGTAAAGCAGATTTGTTTTTTTAAATACTTAGATTAAGCTTCTCATTGCTGGTAGTTTCTAAGAACTGGATCCCATTAGACTGATCAATGCAAAGTATAACAACAGAGTCCAGTTAGGCGACCTTTCTCCTTTACATTCTTCCTGTGTTTAAAAGTTTCCATGTTTAAGAGTGTAACTAGAATCCTGAAACAACCTCTACATTCCTGTTTGCACATGTAAACAAAGTAAGCAAGTTTTCTGTTGCTGCATTTTAGAGGCACCTTAACTTGTAGGTTATTCCAGGAAATAAGCACCATGACATCAAATCAATTTCATTTTTCATCACATTTCAGGAAAACTCTTGTATAATTACGTACTTTCAACTGCAGAAAAAAAAGAAAAAGAATAAAACAGACTTCCCATCTCTGCAAAGAAACAATTTATTTAAATAGTTTCTGATCAGGGTCTTCTTGTACAAAAAGAAATTCTTCAAGAGGGGTTTGATGATTGGCTGGCCAACAGCTTTTCTCACATGTATAAACTATAACAGTCCCAAATTCCACTGACAGATCTAAAAACAAAACAATAAAGGGATGTCATGTATTAGAAAAATTAGACAGTTAGTGGCTATTGCTTATTACTGCAGTTCAATCTTCCAATTCAAAAAGTATTTTTTCATATTCAGTCTCCTACAGACACGTCATTTTTTAATTTAAAAGATTTTAAAGCAAGCTGACTGAGAATTTTCAAAGAGCTTCTTACATGTCTGCAATTTGACAATATTTATTATTTTCCAAGGCCTCATTTAAAAGGTAATAATTACTCCCAAAGTCATGGAATTATCTATATTGTTGTTATGACAATTCACTAGGGAGCAAATGAAGCTGAAATCCGTGAATCCCTATAAACCAGTTACATCATTTGCTTAATGGAACCGATAATGGAAACATTATCTGTATAATCCATATGGATATACCTACCCGTATGTAACCTTTACAATTCTATGACCACTGTAGTTAGGCTTGTCAGTGCCTACAGCTAGCAAGAAACAATCCAAATTCCAGTTCACTGAACTTTACCAACAAGGTGACTGTTTCCGAGATATTAATTTAGCTAAGTCAAAAGCCAATAACCTGAATCGCTTTGGAGCATGCTGACCAGTGCTGGCATAAGTTGAAATTCAAATATTCTTTTGCTTCCGCAATTACTGCAGGCTGGAATATCTTCGTTAAAGTTGGCTGGAGGACAAGTTATGAATAAAGGCTGACCACCCCAGGAGTATCTTAAGAGAAGAAAGGAAAAAACATTTATTTTTTTAATCTAGATTTCATAGGAAAACACACAAACATTGTTAGGAACCAGAATCATTGCTTAAGTTTCAGATGAGTCATTCAACAAAAATTAAAGATGGTAAAGTTGGACCTTCTAAGGTCAACACCTGGAAAGTCTTAACAAAAGAGCTGGATTTAAAGGAGACAAATGCTTTAGATTGACACCTCCAAAATACACTGTACCTGACTCAATTAAACAAACTAGAGCTCAACAGGGATCCGGCAGCCCAGGAAAAATGGGGTTTGAACATTTGTGTCAGGCACCTATTGTGTATATTCACAATGCTCTTGAAGGGAAAAGGGAGGGCTGCATAAAGACTGTAACTAGCGATACTCATAGGGGTCACTGGATGCAATGTTTTGGGAAAATGGAAAATTCAAAGAGCATAATACTGCAAAATGATAGATCCAGTGGAAAAAAGTTGTCTGAAAATGTTCCTTGCACTCTCTATCAGTAATTTTTCTGTATAGTCTTTGACAGTTAATTAATGGAAGTTTTTAATATTTCTCATGTGCATAACCAGCCCTTCAGACTTTACCTCCTCATCAAAAAGGTACCAGTTAGTTCCACCTGGTTCTGGAAACCTGATAAACAAAGGTCATGTCACTAAACTGAGACAGCTTGACCAGATGGGTTGCAGCAGACTCTCTGGAATAAAGTTGTTAAAGACAAATACTTTGTATGATCCATGAAAATTATTGGTATTATCTCGTACTACAAATAAGTTGATTTGAACTCTGATATACTCTCATTCACAATTAATTCGTCTTTTTGGAAAGAAGTTTTTCTGAGGCTTAATCTGCTTTTTTCTAGGAAAGTAACCTATTTACAAGAAGTGAAGTCTACGCAGTCACGAGGGGTAATCATAAGCTGCAAATGAACTCAGGCTTTAAAATGAGTAATTTCTTACTTCAGTAACATCTCAAAGACTGAGACATAAGCAGTAACAGTAAGATTAGAAAACTTTAGAGGAGGAGAGAGCCTTGGAAGTGTATCACAGCACACCACTGTGCATTACACTTCCACCTCAAAACCATCTCTTGAAAACCTCTACACCTGGATTCCAGTAAGTCTTTAAAGACAGCGTGGGTCTGCTCTCATCAGGTCTTACGTTGAAGAAGGTCTCCTGTAGACAGATCGGGGGCTCTGATTCTGCTTTGCCTCTCATCCACTTAATATTTTGTCCTGAAAGTCCAACCAGGGACTGAAGTCTTATCACTCAGGCACAGTAACAACACTCTCAGCAAGTTTTTCAATTAAGAAAAATAAATATTTCCAGTCAAATAATTTATGTTGATTTACTAACAGTCCATATCTATGTTCTGTATCTCCCTGTTACAACCAGGTGATCAACGTACCTTAAAATCTGTTCATGACAGACAGATATTTTTTTCATAAATTTATGGAACATGTGGTCCCCACTTTTGACTTCACTCTTCTCATATTTTTCTTTATCACCTTCAGCTGCAAAACTATGAGAACAAGAAATGAAACAAGAATTTCAATACAGTACAATATGCATGCTTCAAATAAGCAGTGGTTACTATATATTCACATTAAAATAAATACACTAAAAATATACATATTAAATTAAGAGGCAGTTACTGTTTCAGCTTGCAGCTGAACATCCTGCTTCTAGTTCTTTGGCATCTCTTACTAAATGTTTCAGACCACTACATCTAATTCAATTCTACCAGATACCCGTTTAACCTAAAAAAATAATTCCTTTAGTAACTGCTCAGCAGTTGTCTTGTTTTCTTAATTATAAATTTAAAAGGAGTGTAATTTAAGCATAATCAAAGTTCTATGATTCCATCAACATTAAAAAAAATAATCAACAGAACACGACAACTAAAAACCATTCTATGCATATTCTGCAATTGACAGTAGCTGTAGTTATCAAAAAATTCAGCATTGTTCACAATCCATGGAAAGTCACCATAGACATTAATACAATTAAAAAAGAAATGGTCTGGATATTAAGTTAAAATTGAAAATATTTTCAGCAGCTACATCCAAAAACTGTTTTTCAAACAACTTCTTTATCAAAAACTCCATGAGTCCATCTGATACCATCATCCCAGTCTCTAGTTAAAATTGTCAAGTAGCTAAGCTCTTAAAAATGCAACTGGAATAAGAAAAGTTTTAGCCTTTGCTTTCAGCATGAAAATCAAACCTGCGCGCACCTTTCTGACATCAAATGTTCCAAATCAACACCCTCTCTCTGCTGATACTCCTTCCATAGCTCATCTGCATGATCTGTATCAAAGAAGCCAGCATAGTCTTCCTCATCCACAACACTAATGTAATAGGGACGGAACACAGGAGCTGAAGTGGCTGTTACCATATCCTCCCTGACTGGAAGATCCGTATCCAGGGAACCTGTCACATCTGTAGCTTCAGACAGGCAAAGCTGTTGGAACTGCGATGCACACTCTGCTTCTCTGGATGAGGAGCTGCTCGTCACTTCATTTAAGCCAAGCAGCTGAAGGGCACACACAGGAGATTCTGCTCCATCACAGACTCCCCAGTCATCTGCCTCGTCACACCAGTCCTTTGCAGAAAAGTTAGATTCTTGTTTCTGGGTAGGGGGAAGGAAAAAAAAGAAGAAAAACACTTTCAAGAGCTACCTAATACACTTCAAATACAGTTTTACTACTGTAATGGATAAGAGAAGTAAAACCTTAACCTAATGCTTAGTATTTTTTTGCCCGTTACCCTCAGAATACCAGGTACCACCATATGTGCTTCTCATAGCAGCACACTTATGGCAAAAAAAACATCTCAAACTGGAGAAATGGGGCAAGAATTAATTCGTGTTTTGCATGGGCTTGCATTGCCGTATCTAGGCTGTTGGCACAACTGACGGTAGCTGGTTTGGAGATATTTAACTGAACCAGTTACTGCACCACAGCAAGCTCAAAGAGCAGATACAGATGAATATAATAACAATAAATATCTGCACTATTTTTATCAGAATATAAACTCATTTACCACAGACCAAAATGTTATATTGCAAACACACCAGCTGAATAAGCATGCTTCCTGCCAACAGCATTAGTTTGAAAGCCAGCCTCCCCTTTCAATCTCCCTGAGCCAATATGCAAAGTTTAGGTTCACAGAAAAAAAATCCCGGAAATACTTTAACAATACTTGAGTCAGATAAACTAAAGTTGATATTAAAAAAAAAATAATCAATTTAAATTAGAAAATAAAGACAGCATCTTAAAGATCTAAACCTAAAGCAGCACAGTCCTTTAAAGTACAGTTGAAAAACAGTGTTTAGGTAGATTCAATCATTATGATATTAAATATCAATTTTAACCATATAATTGGATTGCAACCTCCACTTTAAAGCTACTCTAACATAAATCACAAGTAAGAAATCGATCTTGTAGTACGCAGCATGTAGCACTTGCTATACCTGTGACTGTGATGACTTCTCCACGTGACTCAAAACCAGCACGTGGCACAATTTCTACAGGGCAGCTATGGCTGCTTAAACTAGTACACATAGATGTGAAGCTCACCCAGCTTAACCACTTTTTTATTTGAAATCCTCCTTAACGCTGTACTTCACATGGGCAGACACCAAGAAAGCGGCTTGCTGGCTGTACCTGCTTTAGACTGCAACCTCGTGCCTCCTTTTCCCGAGTCTGCAAGCACTGGGAGCGCAGCACCTTCCAGCTTCAGCGTGCCACATGGAAAGAAAACAAGACAAGGGCGTTGAAGCAGCAGAGCTGCTGACCGGGGGGGTATCCGAGCCGCCAGCACAGCGCATCCCGCTCCCTCCTCACCTGCGGGGCTGCCCCCAGCAGCCCGTGCCGGGGCAGGCGAAGACGTTGGCGAGGCGGTGGCAGGGCAGGCCCCGCAGCGGGCAGTACACCTGCACCAGGTGCGCCAGGGCCGCGCCGCACGCCCCGCAGCGGGGCTCGGCCGGGCGCAGGGAGGGCAGCGCGTCCTGCAAGCCGACACCACGCGCACCGCTGGAGGACGCCCGCGGGGGCTCCACCGAGCCGCGGCCGTGCCGCCCCACAGCCCCGGCTCGGGGTAGAGCCCTCCCTCCCCGCACCCCTCCCTCCCCGACCGTACCGCTGAGCCGCCCAGCTTGTTGGTGGCCCAGGCCGGGGCCTCCCGGCACGGCCCGGCCATGGGGGCGTCGCGGAGCCCCAGCAGCACGGGTCGCCTCCCCTCCGCCATGGCACCGCAACCCAGCCCCGCGCTGAGGGGAGCTCCCACACGCATGCGCAGGCCCGGCGGAACGGGACAGGAGGGGGCGCGCGTTGCCTGCGGCCGCCATCTCACGACGTGGCCCCGCCGCTGAGGTGGGGTCCTGCCAGGGGATCCTGTCAGGTGATCGTGTCAGGGGGTGCTGTCGGGGGATCCTGTCAGCGGTCGCCCAGCTCCGCTCAGAGGGCGGTGAGCCCTCGGCAGGAGGGGTGAAGGGCAGAAAGTCACACCGCCCCTGCAGCCCCCGGAATCGGGTCTGGCAACGAAAGCTGGAAAATCCAGGCTGGGGGACTTTAAGTAAAAAACAGGGCTCGTTTGTGGCTTTTTGAGTGGCACATAACCACAGCATATACACAGTAGTGTTGAAGAACAGCCAGTCGTGTACTATCTATCTAGATTACGTGCACTTCTTTACGCCCACATCCAAACAGGCCATTTGTTTCAGTATAAAGGAAATCCTCCTTCAGATGAAGACATTACATGAGCTAAAATTACCTGAGGTAATATCAAGCAATTACAACATTTTGAAGTTACACAGACACTTTTACTCAATCATAAACAAATTTGCAATATAATTATTTTTTTACTCAATCACAAGCAGACATTAGCAACATAACTTACTTCAGGTTTTTAAAGTTTTTAAATACCTTGACTACTTTAAATCAGAATTTTATAAAACACAGCTATTATGTATTCCCTACCTGTTTCTGGGTTCTGGTTCTGCTTCCATATCCCAAGCACTGATTTATTTATAATGTGGAGTTAAATCTGTGGGGAAAGAAACAGGAAGATTTATGTTAATCTTAGTCCAGATAAGGACATAGGCATGTGTGCAAGACTGCTGTGAAGCTTACTGCCCTGGTAACCAAGATGCTGTAATGATCGTGGCAAAAGAAAACAATTTTTTAAAATCAGATAAGGCCTTGTTTCAGCTGAATAAAAAAGTAATTCAAAGAAAAGGTACTGGTATTGGTACTCAAGTGTCAGGTTTAGGCTCATGTAACTAATCCTTTATATATTTTATGTATCAGCAAACACGGCTGTCACAACTAGGTAATCTCTACAGAAATGGTTTGTGTTATTACAAGTTAATCCTAAGAAACCTTGTAACCACCCCTAACCAACCCTTTCCTGAAATCGCTGCTGTGGAGCACAACCTTTTGGGTGAGTGATCTTCATGAACTTCAGTGCCAGACCAGTTAGCTCTGCTCTGCTGCTTCACATGCTCACTTTTAAAGGGCTTCACCTGCCCTTTATTCTTCCCTTGCTTTGGGGCAGTAGGATCCAGGTAACCAGCCTGCTCTCACACAGAAGCTGTGTAGCCATGGGCAGCACTGCTGCCAACAGACCTCATGCAAATGGATAGGAAAACCCTTATAATTATGCAAGCTGCTGCTTTACCATATGACATGTACATTTGTACCCTGAACTCAGCGGTTGGTGTCTGTGTGCAGACCATCCACGCTCTGCAGCTTTGCCTCTTAAGCAAAGTACCAAATTCAGATTTGGGCAGCCTGAAACCAAAGGCCACCTTGCTGCACAGAGTAGCTTAGGCTGCCACCTCACTCCCTGGACAGCTGAGAAATGACAAATTTGCAAAAATTAGAGAAGTCCTTGTCATGTTCCCAGCCTGTCCCTCTATTGCATACAGCACTTTGTGCACAAGACAGCCAGCCATGCAGCTAGGCAGGCCTCAGGCAGTGCAGACTGGAGAGGGAGGTATCCCAAGGCCAAACCCATCAGTTCCACCCTGTCCTGACTGCACCTGCGAAGAAAGAGCCCTCACAGTTCCCAGTTTGCACTTTCAGAAAAATTCTTTGTTTAGACTTCCTAGTGGCTTTCACAATACCATTTTTGAATTAGCCTATATAAGTTAGGTGAAAGAAATCGAAGTTCCAAAAAATCAAAAATAACATTTATTAATAACAATTTACAAAACAGGAAAGCAGGTAGAGATTTTGTCTTCCTTTGTGAGATGCCAAGCCCATACACTCCACAGCTGTTTTCTGATGGATGCTCTGCTCCTTACAAGCTATTTCCACATAAAGAAAGTGGAAAGAGGCTGTATGAATGACAACTAAAGACTCTTCCGAAAGAAGAGTGGAATGAACATACAACATATTCTGACACTTAAGACATATTCTGTATACATAATTTATTATGGATTTCAATATATTTGCCAATTTTCCCCTTACATTCCCCCTTCTCACAGGAGTATTATTCAGTTTTGATATCCACTGAGTAGATAGCATTGGCTCAGTCTGCAAGATTGCAGGTTTTTTTTCCCTGCTTGCTTCATTAAATAGTGATTTATTAAATAGTGATTTTTAGTCCCACAACCATTCTACATTTCCATTGAATCTCTCCTTTCACTGTGATCATGACAACAAATTACATACTAGTGAGTTAGAAAGTGATTATTAAACTCTGCATTCTGACAAACTAATGTTTGACTTTACTTCAAGTTTTAAAAGGAAGCTGTATCCTCTGCAACTCTTATAAATCTGTGTGTTTTCTTCTTCTGTCACTCATTATTTGTTCTGTAAGCTGCATCCAAAACTTGATTTTACGTTCTTTCAATTTCTTCGCTGCCTTTTGTGTTAGGTCTATTTCCAGGTATCTTTCATCCAGATCATATTGAGGCCAATGTACCAAGCCTTCTCCATTGGGATTTCTGGAAACAGTATAATGAGAAGTTAGCTTTCCAGTTGCCTATCAATTGTGCTCTGACTTCTCAGGCTGAGATCATTTCAGAAAACTAACAGGAGCTCAGATTACGTAATTCTAGTACCAGAATAGTTGGATGTTTTTATCAAAATGCTCATCATTGGAATAGCCAACATTAATAATTCCCATTACTTTGGGACCTAAACCTTGACTGCTCTTGGATTTTTATTTAATTTTATTTTGTTTGGTTTGCAGGCTAATTTAAAAGTTTTTTTTTTTCTTGCAGTCATTAAGAATAGAAATTATTTGCTTCAATACTTATCTTAAATTCTGCCAAATGTATAGGAACTACCATACAAGTATTGCCATTATGTTTCAGGCAGCACAGACAAAACTTGAGCTGTAGTTAGCATTATGATTCTCACCCATTTCTAGCAAAGTTAGTCCAATATTTCATAACAGTTCTACTAAGTTTTTCTTCTTCTTCTGTAGCATTCCCTGCAAGTGAGAGATGAAATAGCAACATTTAAAAAATAATCAAAAAATATCAGTTAAATCTATTCCAATAGACTGTAATCAGTTCTGTAGCAGGGGGTGAGGAGGTTGGACTAGATGATCTTTAAGGGTCCCTTCCAACTCAAACCATTCTATGATTTTACTCGTTACTCTGGGCTGTGGGAGTTTTACATGAGCAGAGCTCTAGGACAGAAGAGCAGATGAATGATTTCATGAGAAGTAACTACTACTGAAGACAGAAAATGCTTATTTTGATTCCAATATTTCTAAAAGATATTCTATTCTGAAAGCCCTCAGGTAAGTACAATTAATAACAATAATGTTTTAAAAAGAATTATTTAGCAAGCATGGATACATCACCAGCTAAGAATGGCTTTCCAAAGACAAAGGCAATCTCATCTGCATGATCTGCTTTTACAAACTCTGGTACAACACCTGCAGCTGAGCTTGGTCGATGCTGGAATTCATAAAAGTAGACTGGGTTGCCAGCATCTAGTAGAAAATAAAATTAAAGAGAAGAGTGCTAGTGTTCAAAATGTCTGTCATCAAAGATGATAAATTTTCATCACAAGCTATTTTGATAAAATGAAAACACTATCAGTTCTTTTGATAATGAAGTGTGATACACACTGTCCACATACACACCCAAGGACATAATTCTATATTTCTTCTAATCGATGCTGAATAAGAGACTCACCTCTGTGGTGTCTAGCCACTTCAATGGCTGAAAAAACAAACAAAGGATCTGCTATTGAATCAAGAAGGCCATCTCGCACCTGAGCACGGTTCTCTGCAGCCGCTATGTATTCATTGTATACTAGATCAACAACGTCAGAAGTAGCACCCTGAAATAAATAATAAAGATACTTTTTATAATGACAATGAATATTAAAAGGAGTAACAGCATAAACTGAGCACGCTACCTGCATGTCTATGGCTAAACCCCAAACATTACCTTCTTTCAGAGGAAATTCCCAGCTGTGCCAGAGTGCATCTCCAAGTTCAGAATTGGGAGTTACACCATTACCAGGTATAGATGTTCTTAGGGGAAAGAGGCTTGCAAGATCACAAAGGATGCCCTCAAACATCTTTAGATAAGTATTAGTCAGTGATGCTGATAGATAATGGTAGTCTGTTCTCCCTTCTGTGGAAATAACTCTCTTAAGAGAAAAGAAATCCAGCAGGATTTCATAAAATTAATTTATTGCTGCAGATGGCCATCATTTACTCCCTTTCAGAACAAGCCTGTGCTCTGCCTTTCCAAGTTCATGATACATATCTGTGGCTCTGAATGACCTATTGCAAGTACTGGCTATGTTTATCAAGTTCTTAATTCTTACATACTAATCTGCAATTTTCTATTTTTAGTAGCTTCAGGAGAGCTCAGACAAAGCAGAAAACTGAGAACTTTGCAAATTACAGGGAAGGAAAACCTCAAGTGCCTAAATGTAGGTCTCAGTGCCATTTTAAACATCTCAGGGTATCCTTTCCAGTCTCCATCTGCTGCTTCAGAAAGGCCCGTATGTTCTACAGGTCTTGAGTCATACCTGCCAGTACCATACATAGCTTAGATAACCCAGGGTATCCAGAATGTCACAAGAGACCTATGCTTAACTAACTGCATTACTCCTGGATTTCCACAGAACTCCTTTTAAAAAAGACGGGGCATTTAGAACATTTTCTGTGTTTATCAATCACTAGCAGCAACAGGAATACACCATCTGTGCTGTCTGTTTGGGAATTATTGTCCCAAGTTAGGAAGCTGTCAAAAAGAACAGTCTACTTTTAAATATATCCCTCCAGCAGTATGAATACAGAACCAGCCCAGTGAAGAAGGAGCACTGAGTTATTCTGGAAATGGTTTCTTACCTTAAATGATGATGCTAATGTGCTCTGTAACACTTGACGTGCAACATCTTTCTCCAAACCTTCTGTAAATTCAGGAAATTTCATTATCTGCGTGACAAAGAAGCTATGTATTTATTAGGAAATCTTATATTAGCAAAATTATATATGAATAAAACCATTATGTGTCTCTTACTGTAGGAAGTACCCATCCAAATTCACAGTTATTTACTCCTATTATGTATGGGACTGCATTGATCACTTTTTCAGATAGTAATTGCCTGGGACTCTTAGGAAAAAATACACCATCCAGAGATGCACTGATGAACATGGGAGGCTGGAGAAAAACAAACAAACAAACAAACAAAAGAAAGCTTCAAGAGCACATTATTTTTTTTTCTTCTAGAAAACATCTTCATATTTTTACTATAGATGCAAAGCAAAAGAAATTAAGTGCCAAGTGAAAATATAAGAAGTACTAGTATTCAAGCTCTCTCTTAATTTTCCTCATCAGATTTTCTGCACCAGACAGAAAAATTGTGAAGATTAGCATTATATTTTGAATATCCATGAAGTATAGGTGATATCCAATTTACACTTCTTCTTAGGTATTTCAATCCCAGTATGAATGTGTGGAGCAGTGAGGGAAGAACTAACTTCTGTGTTGAAACTGCAAATGAACAGGGAAGCCAGTATAGTGACAAGAAATGTTGAGTAGGACATAATATATGATATCAATTAATGTTCAAATTCTCCAGGAAAACTTTTACGTTTCAATATGCTCTTTTCCTTCCCTTGGTAGAGCATGACAGCAAACACATGTAGCTCAAAGTCCATGTAGAATTAAAGGGAAGTAACCTGTTCACATTCTTCAGATGAGGTATAGCATAGTTGCAATGTTGTTGTATCCTGAAAAGGTGAAGAAAGAATCAGATGTTACATTAAACTAAAGTTCTCCTAATATTACAATACGCATACAGCATACTCTGTTATGACAAAATTTGAAATGTCATTTGAATGCAAGTAGTATAATTTCACCTACCATTTTTAGACTTATCTGTTCTATCTCTGCCTCAGTTTTTTCTCTTAAGCACTCAACCAATGCAGCTGAACTGGATTTTTCACAGCCAGCTGCAGCAGCAATTCTCTGCAATTAATAAAAAGAACAATCATGTTTTAATTTACTAATTATCCATATGCTTCCCACAGAAGGCTCTTCTGTGTCACTGAATCTGAGAGTCCAATGTGTGGCAGTCTACATTTCTCAGAAAGGACAAGCAAAGCTAGATACATTTCAGCTGCAGATGCAGCGAATAGGGAGCTCTCATAACCCTTCATGTTGTGGGCTGAGCAGAAAGACAAAACATACTCTTCAAAACATTTTCATACAGTACCAGACCAAGGTAATTGTTCTGGTAAATATGCTGGGCTGAGAAGGCATGAGCATAAAGGAGCTCAAGTGATCCATATTCAGAATACAGACATGTAGATGATAACAAAGAGCATGCTACACCTTTCTTAATGATGTATAGTTTTTTGGGGTAACATTATTTCTCAGCTGTCATTAGAGAGACAGAGTTCATCACAATATTGCCTCTAATACAACCCAGATTAGCAAAAAGAGGTTTCTGAAGACTTTTTTCTTGCAGGTGAAAAAAATGGGTTGAAGTGAGCTCTTCTTTTTAATTATAACCAAATTGAATAAAGTCTTGTTTCTTTGAGCACAACAGGCATCAAACAGGAGAGAAAGACAACAGTAGTCAGAATCTGGTGCCATTTTCCAGCCAAAAATTACAGCTCAACCTTTTCTAAAGACATAACATGTTACAGTATTTCTTTACATTTCGCACTTGTTCCCTGCCTTCTCTCTCTTGCTTCCTCAGTCTTCTGCTTTCACTCAGACATCTGTGGATATTTGCATATTTTGAAAGCAAAGACTCATTAAGTATGTATTATCTGCACACAGAAATACTATCTCTAGTGACTGCGATTGCAGTTTCACAAGAAAAAGGTCTAGTGCCGCTTTTTAGAATAAACCATTTAAGGTATGCAAAAATATCAGAAAACAAACAAACAAACAAACAAAAAACCCACAAGATACCCACCTGTGCTTGCTCCTCAGGCTGGTCAGTGAACAAAATCCTGATTGCAGTACCACTCTCTGAAATGGCCTTATGGAACAAGCCCTTTGCCAGAGGAGTTAAGACCTGAAAAAAAGCAAGAACAAGCATTACAAGCATTACAAGAATTACATTCTGACCACTGACTTAGAATTTCATTATCAGGAAATGCCTTTTAAAATATTTTGAAAACAAATGTCATAAGATTGTTATTCTGTAGACTCTGACCATAATTCAGCTATGCAAAAGTCTTTGGCAGTAGTATTAGGGATAAGGAGTTCATGCCTGCCTCTTCAACTTCCATGGCACCTTGCTTCCAAGACTTCATGGAACTACACTGCAAGCCAGATATGGAACAGATAACTATGTCAAGGATAGTCTGGCTGTGCTGCAGAAAGGGAATAAACAACTATTAGACAGAACGTAGGAGGTTAGCAAACAAATTACTGCTGAAGTGCATTCATCACTGAATCCCAGGCTCTCTGTGTGATCTGTAGCAAATTGTGAGAGACTGGAAAAGAGGAATCTCTTAATCAATATGCTCCGTGTTGC
The DNA here is from genome assembly GCF_009769625.2 of Cygnus olor. Taxonomy (NCBI): domain Eukaryota; kingdom Metazoa; phylum Chordata; class Aves; order Anseriformes; family Anatidae; genus Cygnus; species Cygnus olor. The sequence continues at coordinate 9,884,566 of NC_049180.1, read as the reverse complement.
TGTAAAAATTTTGCATCATCACTGAGTCATAAAATGCCAGTCTAGTATACATATCATGACTACTCACCTGGGTTATTTTGCACAAGTGCCTGTTGCAGCATACAGGAAATGGGCAACAGGGCTTCCTCTCAGAGAACTTTTCTCAAAAGGATAAATTTTGCAAAAGCCAAAAACCCCAGAATTCAAATTAGGAGATGATGAATAACATCTTGGGTCTAAACTACAAGATTAGTGTATGAAAAGAACCTTTTCAACAATCAGAAGCTGCATTGATATCACATTGTATTATAGACCAAGGTGATGTGTGGTTTACTATAAAGCCCTACCTTTTTCTCTCACTGATTTTTCATTAAGGTAATAAGAATGAATGTGGACAGTTGTTTTTTTTTTCCTTAATTAATTAAAATTCATGACTGTTGTGAACTTACAAGAGCAGAAACACTGACTCCTCCTGCAGATTCTCCAACAATGGTGACAGATCCTGGATCTCCTCTAAAATGTATGATATTTTCCTGAATCCACTGGAGAGCTGCTACTTGATCCAAATACCCCCAGTTACCACGAGCATGCTTATCACCAGTGCTAGAAAGAAAGAATATGTTTAAATGCTCGATGTAAGAAAAAAGGTAGAGATAAATACAATCTGAAGTATAAGAAATCAGCTGCAAAAGAGCCTCTCTACATAACTAAAAAAGAAATGGCTGAGATTAGAGTATCAGGCAAGACCAGATTTTGAAGCAGATTTGGGACTTGTAAATTGTTCCCAACTTGCATGTGTAATTAAGATACATATAATTTATTTGCATAAGCAAGTATTCTACATGTCTTGTCACAAAGGATTTGCACATATAATTTTGGAAATCGCTTAGCAAAAACAGGGATAGAATATCTTACCTAAAATATCCAACAATACCTAATCTGTACTGAATTGTTACAACTACCACATTGTCAAAGGCTGCTAATGCTGAACCATCATATGACGAAGCTGCTCCAAAAACTAGTCCACCTCCATGGATCCATACAAAGACCTGGAAAGGAAAAAGCAGAAACAATTCAGCACAGGTAAGAGCTCCAGTGATATAAACTAAATATAGTATTTTGTGCTTTCACTCCCGAGTCTTTCAGATTAAATTTCACAGACAGTAGAAGTCTTTCTAAATGGAGGGTAGCAGCCTTACAACAGACATTGATTTCATTAAATACTTAAATTAAACCAGTGCCCCGTGACTTTTCACAGGTGTTTTTTTTTTTTGGAGGAAATCAAACATTACTTATGTAAAGTGTCAGTAAGATTTTACTTGTAAAATAGGAATTTTTTTTTGTATCTGCTAAAGCTCAATTAAATATTTAGTGGTGGAAAGTGTGTAATTGGATCATCATTAGAGAACTGCACCTGTAAGTCTCCATATAGTACAGGTTGTAGATCTGCTGTAAAATTATTATAATCCTTTGGAAGCTTTTAGAAGTTTCAAGTTCTGGCTCAATTTGTTCCATCAAGTCGCAGAAGCAATAAAGTTTGCTAGAGGTTTTACAATGATTTTGCTTACAGGCAGCTTCTCCTGTTCTTCTGTAGAAACGGGTGTGTATACATTCAGATATAAGCAATCTTCAGACATTTGGAGACGAACTTTTTCTTTTCTATTAGTAATAGCATCTGAAAAATACTGTCCTCTTACTTTGTCTTGTAGACACCTGAATAAAAGAAAAAAAAAAAAAGCAACAGAAATAACTAAAACCTCAATGGTACAAAGCATAGCTTTTATGTACTTCAAGTACGAATCAGAAACCTATCTCTAGTACATTTCTAGATTGCTGGAAACAGAAAACATAAATGTTTTTTCACTGTTAATATATTTTCTTCCATTGACTTGGTGTTAGTAAGCTCTGTAAAAAGGAGTCATGGTCTACAGCAGTACACAGTGACAGGCAGATATAATTTTGCATGTTTCGAAATATTACAGAAATATACCTGCAAATGGATATGGCTATAAATTACTTAAATGAAAATGCAAAGTAATTATTTTACATCTGCAATAGTTTTTTTGTATTGCAATTATAGATATCAGGCTTGAGTCACTCCAAGAAGGGCGCTAGTACAAGTGGAATAAGATATTTATAATATAGTCTAGAACTGGTCTGTTTCTTAGATGTTCTATTAAGCATGTGATTCATTGGACATTCTTTTCTTCCAATATTTTATTCCAGCATTTCCTCAGCTTCTTTCTGTTTCTGCTCCAAAGTTACAGTTTATAAACATTATTATGTAATGGCCAAATGCTCCCAAGATAAAACATTATTGATCAAGTGATGATCCATATTAGTTCATTGCTGATGCCCATTAGACAGCACTTTTTAATAAAAAGAGCAGCTTATAAAGATATCTTTAGAAATGCCTTCATTGTAACAATTGCAGGTGGTAGTGAGATGACACCAAGAAATTTATCTTTGTGGATTTTGACCGTCTTGCGTATCAGTGTCCTTGAACTGCATGTAATATAAAATCATGACAAAGACAAATGTTTTTCTCATTGTCTTACATTGGTGGGTAGGAAGCAGCATCTCTGACACCTTTCCATGGCTCAGGTGGCTGGGGTTCAGAAAACCTTAATGGTCCAACAGGAGGCTTAGCAAAAGGAAGTCCCAGAAAGACATTTACGCTCCTCTCAGCTGCATTTACTTTGACTTGGTACCCTCGGACACTCCCATAGTTGGTCACCACTTCTGGTTGTTCTGCTTTTTGTCCTGGGGGATGTGTACACAAAATTCAGATAATTGAGTGGCCTATTGGTTAGTAATTGAAAAATTTCTAAGAAATTTAGCTACCTAAATATATACTTTTTTTTTTTTTTTTTTTTTTTTTGCCTAAACAACTTATTTTCAAACATAAGGCTTCAACAAACTCTATCAGTATGGATGACATCATTTCAGCCTTCATTCTGATTGTGTTTGTGTGTATAATCTCCCTCAGGTATATCATATATATTTTCTTACTATGCACACACATTAATAATTGTGTGTAGGTTGTAATCCATTTGATCCAAGTTGTTAAAAGTTCAATAGACTACTCTCATTAAGAAAAGGCATTTCCTTTTTAATATATGGATCTGTGAATGCACAATATATATTTGGGACTCTCAATAGTAGATACAGACAAAAGAAAAAAACTTCTAATATACCTAAAAATAGTCTGGCATATACAAATGGTGTAACATTTAGGTAAGATTTATTTTAATTCACTGTGAAAATTCTCAGTATCTAATTAAAAACATGGCACATTTTGGTCTTCTCTGACTCAGCAGACAAAATTTTGCAAGAGGAATTTAATTTTACTAGTTGTAAAAACAACAACAACAAAGACAAATGCCTGAAAATAGATCACAAAGAAGAAATGAAGAACTATTTGCTATTCAGACCTAATTTCTGTGCAGCAAGGTTGAGCGCCCAGGTCCTCAGATAAGGCTGGGATTCCCATAGGTAGTCTCCTCCCAGAAGGGAACAGTGAAAAACATTTCTGAAGCTTACCAGTAGCTACAAGTGCTGTAATCCCAGCAGTGAGAATTAAGGACAGCAGCATGTTCTTTCCAGTTGCCATTTCGCATGCTAGTCACACATTTACCTCCTCAGTGTATTGCCTTTAATACTCTGTGAAGTATAACTGTTACGCAAGACAAACACTGATTAGTTAAAGCATTTCTCAAGCTGTGAAACCAAACCAACTGTGGCCAGCCTGAGCAACTGCCCTGACTGTAAGCCACTCCCTTCAAGGCGAGTGCACAGCAGCTTGTATGTATATGGGAACAGCGAGACCTATATGAAGAATGTCTCCACAAGTTTCATACTAGCTGCCCACGGCTTCTTATAAATCTTATTCACGGAATATCAGGCCTCAACTATTTGCTTTAAAAAACATTGTAAATACTCCTCATAACATCAGGAGATTCTTCCTGCTACAATAACACTACCATCTTTGACAAATTAGGACTTAATCTCCCACTACACATTGAAGAAACCAGGAAAACTACCCTATTATTTTATTACATTCACTTCATTTTAGTATGTAATTGCTTCATTTCAATATATGTAACACATAACATATCCACAAAGACCAAAATCCAAAACAATAATCCTGAAAAAAGTGCCTTTGATGAAGTAAAAATTGGAAGATTTTTCATCTCACAAAGGGATATTTTTTGACAAAACCAATACTGGAAAAATCTCAGCTTTTCCTGCAGCGTGGATACTCCACCTACCACTCAGTCCTGTGCATTCAGGAATGTTTGTCTTTTATCTCAAAATAAAAGAGTTTTGCAATACTATAGAGAGGCTTTCTCAACTATTGTAGCATGGGAGCAATATTAAAGGATTTGGATAGTAACCACACATTTAATCCCTATGAAGAAATCAGGAGCGTTTAGAGACTTCCATGTGAACTCATGCCTGTCACCCAGGCATGATATGAAAAAAGGCAAGACACAGATGAATAGAAATAAAAGAAATTATCAGTAAAAGAGATTATCTACTATGTAACTAGGTGGTTGTGTTTGTTCTATGTTTCCTTGCTTTGCTTTTTTTTTTTTTTTTTTTTTTTTAAGAGTCAGCAGCTATTTTTCCAGAAAGCCTATTTTGTAATTCTATGGCATCATAATTCTCAGTTGTCTGAGACAGCATTTCTAAACATTATCTTAGTGCCCATACCTTTGTTTCAGCTACGTGTGTCCTAAGACCCACAGTCATTACACTAGTTGAGCACATATGTTAAGCATGTAGTGGACCTGTGTGCTCAGGCTGTGTTCATGCACTCTGAAGAGATGCTTTACTCTAGTATCTAAGTTGGTCTGCACAGGTGTGATTCACAGCTCATGTAGGTAAATCCAGGCAACTTTAAACTGGACTGCCCAGGGTGCAAACTATTGGCAGCTTGTTTCAGATGTGTATATTCAATGCATACTAATTATCCTAAGCATTTACTCCGTTATCAGAAGACTTTTGCCCTCTGTACTACAGCAGCTCTGTGATGCAGCCGCTACACTGTTAATGCCAATGCTAGATGGCTTATCAGCTGTTTCGGAATGTATGGTTAGTGCAAGTATACACTGGCAAATGGGATAACACATTTGAGCTTCTAAGTAAATAATGTGGACTGTAATTTCATTGTAGAATTTTTACAGTTTTATAAATGTCCTTTGAGAGTCTTTTTTTCCTGTATTGTTTCTCAAGAGTAAAGTTCATGCCACGAAAACTGGGCTGGCATTAGTCTGCATGTATGTCTGTTATGAACGTACAGTCCGTACTGTATTGATCCATGTATGCACTGTTAAAGGCAATGAATGGAAACAGCCATCTGGACTGCAAGTAATGGACTTTAGCATAAACTACCTCCTACCTTATCTGTGTGATAAAGGTTTCCTGGAAGCAAAGGGCAGGAGTACTGTGTAGTAGTAAACTCCGCTCTCCTTTTTGCCTGGTTGAATACTGTTGCAAATTCTCTCAGAATGTCCTTGGACTGCTTTGGTTCCTAGCATGGGTAAACTGTTTCCATGCAAGGTGAAACTACAAGAATCCCTGCTTTCAACACTTGGCTTCCATCCTGAAGAGCATGCATGCCTCAACTACTTGTAACCCACAAACTACAGGAGTTCATTGCTACAAGGCCAAACACAGTGCAATCTGCTCATTGCTCTTTCCTTTTGCTGAAACAAACCTTACAAATTTCCATAAATAATTTATTTTCTGTCTCCTGCTCTTTCTGGTTTTCTAAAAGTCTGCCCTTTACAGTTTGCTTTCCCTTTATTTTCACCCTTCATTTACGGTTCTATTTTCCAAGCTTTACTCTTCAATCTTTCATTGTGCTACTCTTTCTTGCTCAAGTACCCATTCTGCAAAATGTCTCAGCTCATATCCCATCCATGGTCCCAGAGATATACAACTTGAAGGCCAAAGGTAGCAGCCATCTGGAAATTACTACCAGTGCAAAATGCTGTCTGTGAACTGTGATGACCTGATTTACATGACAAAATAAACAAATGGGATTTTAGATCTTTACCACCTTGGCTACAGACCTTTGTATGGATCTACAAACAGGACATACCTTTGCAAATGCGGAAATCCTTACTCTAGTGATATAGACTAAATTTGGGGAATCTGGAGACAGTGCTACGTACCTAGCAAGTGGAATTTTTGAAGTCTGCTTTGCATTTAATTTTAAGAAAGAACATTTTGCAGCTTACCCTCAATCAGTGAGCAATGCACAAGTCAGGGACCAAGCCAGAAAAATCCTGCCATATGATGACATTTGCCTCTTTATACATTAATGCATTGCTACCTGTCTTGATTTCAATAACAGAAAAATAGAGACAAATACCACATTTATAGGCCCACAATTAAAAAAAAAAAAAAAAAGAGCTCAGAAATACATTTTGCTTCAAGTATGTAGGGTAGAAATGTTTAAACATGCATTTAAAACAGGGTCAGTTTATTTTTATTTTTTTAAAACTCATCCCCTGATGAAGACTAAATGAAGCTGGAGCATGTAAAACTTAGAGCTACAGTCTATGAAGCTAGAGCTTTTACAGCTGTAACACTTTCTCTTTAGCACACGGTAATCTCTCACCAGAATATTTCTGGGATGGGACAGATTTTCAGAGCACTCACCCCTAAGCAGATTGGAATAAAATCTCTTCACATTTTCCAGTGTAAGTTATTTTAGTGCTGTGCCTGTATGTAAAAAGTCAGTTCCACTGCACATCTGCATGCAGTGTACAACACAAGCATATATTCTGTACATATACATACAATGCTGCCTGTTTGTCTCCTTTTAAAGGGAAAGGTACAGCCCCTCAGGGGTACTATGTGTACAATTAAAATCTTTCAAGACTACTTTGAGATTATATTCCCTTCACAAAACACTTTAGCTAAAACAAAGGACAATGGACAGACTCTTACCAGGAATTCTCACTTACCAAAACAGCAGTTATGCTAACAGTCTAACCTGATCTCCTGAATTCTGACTGGCAACAGAACGTGGGCAGAATAACATAGGAAACCCCACCCTATTTATTCCAATAAAGTCATTCAGAAAGAAGGGATGTCCAGTTAGTTACTGTAAGACATGACTAGACTAGCTGGGAATGATCTTAAATTATTCCAGAGATACAGATTAAAGAAAGGGTGGGGTGGGGGTGGGTAAATGTGTGGGCATCCCTGTAGGATCTACTGTGCGGCGTAATGCTGCTGGGAGGTAGCAGTATGGTCAGGAATATGGCTGGGATAGCTGGAGCAGCCTAGGGGTCAGACATAGGAAGCAACATGACATGGCATAGAAGATCTTTGCAACACTGAAATGATGTGTTAAGACTTGTTCTTGGCAGTCCATGAGCATATCAGCTGGTAAGAGCACTGGAGTAATTCTGGTAAATGAAGGCCTGTGACCTGTGCAGAGAACCTGGAACTGACTGGAGGCACAGAGAACAGCCTGGTGCACAATGTAAAGAACCAAGGAAAAGACAGAAAGCTTACACTTTATGTTACCACAGCTGATCCTTCTAAAGTAGTTATTGCTAAATTTAGAAGGAAAACAATGGAGGTAGTAGAGATTATTTTTCTCTTTTCTAACATTTGAGAGGAGTCTTAATTCCAGCACTGCACTACTGTAACAGACTATGTATCACAACAGTCAGAAACAAACTATCTCAGTTGTAAAACTGATTTATAGAGAAGTACTTATTTAGTTTCATTTTTTCTTCACAGAGGACGTTTCTATATGTGAATCAGACCAAAACTTTTGTAACACCACTGATACACTTGATGTAACAAAGACAGTTTTACTTGCAAATCAGGTCTTTATTGATTTAACTTTATTAAAACATGTTACTGCTACATTCCCTCTTCAATCATGGCAAAGCTATAGAAAAACCTGAGCAGCAGGGAAATCTGGTAACTACATTTAATAAGTGAGGCTTCTGTTGTGGACATGAACCCAGGAAAAATTAAAGGATCACAAAGTGGAAATATGCCCATCGGAATTGTTACAGTGAATAATCATAAATATGACAACTGTGAAGAAAACGTGAAAGGAATGGACACATTATCTTATCCTCAAAAATATTTGAAGTAATTTCTTTTGCTATCCTAATAGTATGCCTATTATGTACGTTTAAACTATAAATTATAACTCTGAATTAACCTTCCCGTTTTCCATTCTTTTGTTATTTGTCTGTTCAAACATCATCTTTTTCCAGAAGTCTACCTTCTTTTCCTTCAACTTTCTGGCTTTCTTTTGTTTTAGGTTTATCTGCAAGTATTCTTCATTTAGGTTATAAGATGGCCATTCAACCAAACCTTCCCCATTAGGATCTCTGTAAACAATAAGAAAGAAAGAGTGAATACCCTCTCCAGTCCACTGGGGAATTCAATCACAGCAATTAAGAATGAAACAACAGCACAAGTGATTCACTAGGGGGTCAGTACAAAGTAGCTAAATTACTTTTGTAATATTATCTGTCATGAATCTCATTCTCACCCATTTCGAGCAAAGTTAGCCCAGTACTTCATTAGCGTTTTGCTAAGGTTTTTTTCTTCCTCTGTAGCTTCATCTGAGAAACAAAATGTAAAACAATTATTATAGGAGGCAAAAATCAAAACCATGTTGCTACACAAGCAGCATTTCAGTCTGTGAATATGTTGGTCTCGACAAAACTTCCTGGTTACATCAAAAGCACCACACCTGAAATGTATTAGTAATCCAGCAATCATTAGGAGATTTCATCACTTTTTATGAATGAGATCAGCATTATTACCCTTATTCTACAAATAGGGGAGTTTAGATACAATGAAATAGAGCAATTTTTCTGTACCCTTCCAGGAAACCAGAAGCATAACTGGAAAAAAAAAAATAAATCCATCTCTTCCAAGTCCCATTACAACTCAAGAAATGGGCCACGTGGTTTAGTTTCATAGATCTCATCCTAGTGTAGTGGGACTGAAATTTCATCTGTTATTTAGACTGTGACTAGGCAAGGTTTCTTCATTCTGATCCAAAAGGATGTCATTCCACATCTCGATATTTTAAGAATATTAATCTAAAAGTACTTACTCATATGTCCTCTCCTATCAATTCTGTGAAAGCAAGTTTAGTTACTGTGTTTAATGTTAAATACAACTCAACATATCATGAAAAAATTTGATATTTTAATGCTTTCAGTAAAGTTGGGCAAATAGAAAAAGAAGTGTATAGTTTTCTCTAGTATAGGAACTCATAAGTAATAAACAGACACAAAATACAAGCAAAATCAAAAAGCTCTAGTAATAGATTAATGAATACTTTTTACAACATAGCTGGGTTGCTCCAAAGTTCAGTGGAGTAAAAGGAAATGCTTTCATTTATGTGGACTTTGAAAAAGACTATGAACTACCGTGAAAATGGCAAAAAATAAAAGCAGAAAAATAAATGGTGAATTCCACTTAAAATATTTTTGTGTTTCTTTTTCAGAATAAGAAAATCTGTATCATGAGAAAGAAAAGACTCTCTTCTGAGTATTATTGCTTTAGACATATGAAATTAAAGGAAAGTGCTGGATTTGTAACATTCCTGAGGACATGGCATTTTTTATTTAACTGTTTAGTGATTAGCACATTCATTTGGCCTGTGGCAACATGAGATTCTTCCTGAAGGAACCAGAGTCCACATTTCTAAAATCCTATAAGAATGCCCAAACTGCTCAAGCACATGTAATTTTGGGAGTACACCCTTAATCCTTCCTCAGCAGACCAGTTCCATGTTGGTTAATGAGTCATGGTAGAAAATAGTCTTTAACCTAACTATTATATTTTCATGTGGAAGTGAAACACTGGAGTCCCAGCCTTGCTGTAATCAACACAAGCTGGAACACTCTGCGAATAGATCATACCCCATTCTCTGGGCCCTGACAGGCAGTCGGATTTCATGGGAAATTTCCTGAGTACCTTGCTAATTCCCTGCCAGCTTAACTGATCTTACCCTTGATTTGTTTTTCAACCAAAACTATTTGGCAAATTCACAAACAGTGCCAGTATAATGACAGAAAATTTGCTAGAAGACATCATTATTTGCTAAATTGTTTACAGCATACATAACTTCTTGTGGTCCAGAAACAGCAGTTTGTATGTGATAAAGAATGGTGAAGACAGTAAACTAACATTAAACAAAATCAAACAGGAAAAAGGGTTATACTTTGGTCTCACTACTAATATGTGCACTTTAGTCTGATTGAAATGGAAGTAGCAATGCCAAATAATGTCAGTATTATGTGAGTAATTTAGAAATGAACAATGATGTTCCATTCCTTACCGCGTAGGCCTATATCACCTGCCAGATACGGTCCTCCAAAGACAAAGCCAACTTCATCTCCATGATCAGCTTTCACATACTCCGGTTTAATATCCCAGTATGCAGTGGGCCGATGCTGATATTCAAAGAAGTAGGTAGGAGCTCCAGACTCTAGAATATGTAACACTTAGAGAATTAGAGGAGAGGTGCATAAATTACATCTCACATTGGCTGCTTAAAATATTCCTTTCAGTACGCCCAAAGCTTTATAGGTGACCTGGCACATTTCTAAATGTAACATTACACTCAGACATGTATTTTTACTTTTAATTCAAAATGAAGAATGTACAGCATTAAGAAAATGAAAAATCACCCCAGGAATACCTACAGAAAACAAAGTAAAATCCAATTATTTTCCAGTTCTGGATATTTTGGAATGGCTTGCCTACACTTAAATACCCTAAAATCTTAACTACAGAGCTGCTGATTTCCCATGTAGCATTGGGCCAAAAGACAGTCCTGGTTCCTTTATTTTTTATTATTTTAAATTATTTTTTAAGCTTGTGTACTTCACTTAGAAACCATGTACCTGTGTTATCATGCTCTGCTCTCAATATATTGTGAGTATGAACACAAGTCCAAGACACTAGTACAAAGGTAAAGGTGTCACTTGCTTGCCATGGTCCTGCACACCTAAATCACTCTTCACTCTCAAAGTTCCCTGTGGGAATTTCAAGAAGGGCTGCCTACACGACAGGATTTTCTCCTATATTTTTTCATCTAGCATGCAGAAAGAGGTTTGAATGTACTATTTTGAGACTGCTCACTAGCTAGAATTCACTAGCTCACCCTTGTGATAATTCAATGCTTTAATGGATGGCATGACAAATCCTACATCCCCCAGCAAGTCGAGAAATTGGTCCCGTAGCTCAGCAGGATCATCTGTGTTTCCCAGATACTCATCCATTATCATAGGCAATAACTCTGCTGGTAAATCCTAAGAGAAAAAGGTGGAACAAGAAGCAACCAGAAAAAAATATCAATCTAAAAATGTCATCTTTTAAACTTCAGAGATTCTGCAAAGGCACAAAAATGCAGGGTAGCACCCACATTGATGTGAAAGTATGATGGCAAATAAAACCTCTTTAGGCTTCCGGTGAAACAAAACAAAACAACACAACAAACCTCAGGTCAAGTTTACAACAGATTTATATGGGTTAAGACTCTGTAGGAACCAATGAGGCTCCAGAAGCTTGGAATTTCCTCCATATTGATAATGCCTTTGGCATCTCTTTTCTTCAGAAGATAAGAGAGAGGAATTACAAAAGCCGGTTGAGTCCTTGAAAGCTGTGTTTACTATTCTGGTCCAACCTTTAACCTAGCACTGCCAAGTCCACTGTTAAACCATGTCACTAAGCACTGCATCTACACAATTTTGAAGACCTCTAGGGATGGTGACTCAACTAGTTCCCTGGGCAGCCTGTTCCAATACTTCACAACCCTTTCAGTGAAGAATTTTTTTCAAATATCCAAACTAAAACTCCCCTGGCACAACTTAAGGCCTCACGCTTTAACACTTAGTGCTTGGGAGAAGAGAATGATCCCCACCTCACCATAGCCTCCTTTACCTTTACTCCACAGGTAATTGTGGAGTGCGATAAGGTCTCCCCTGAGCTTCCTTTTCTCTAAGCTAACCAAACCCAGCTCCCACAGCTGCTCCTCATAATACTTGTTCTCTAGACCCTTAACCAGCTTTGTTGCCCTTCTCTGGACATGCTCCAGCACCTTGACGTGTGACCTTCTTGTAGAGAGGGGCCCAAAACTGAATAAATGATCCTATGATTCTATTGGACTACAGAGCAAGACCAACAGGATCTCTAAACATAGCTTAAGTTGTTAGTGTTACAATTTACTGCTTGAATGATACATTTCAAAGCAAGGAGTGCAAAGTATTTTTGAAAACTATTTTAAAAGCTACATTTAATTTATTGAAAAATCCTGACCTGAAACCCATCTGCTAGGCAATTAGACATCAACTACTGTAGGATTAGGGGTACTATTACCGTAATCCTACAAACAAATACATAACATAAAAACGTTGGTTCTGAGGTCTAGAAGAAAAAGTGTATTTCCCAAAACCTAGGTCTGACTCAATCCTATTTCTGATTAGCTCCATACACTGCAGTCCTGTCAACTTTGCTGGGACTCTTCTCAAAGCATAATGTTACTTCGAGCCCTAGTAAAATACGGCTCAACCAGGAAATTAGAGAATACTAAATTTCACAAATCTGGTATATGCATTAAAAAGAGGTTTTACATCTTAATTTGGATTAGTACAACAATTCTTACCATCATTGGTAGTAGAAACTCTAATGTTGAAGTGATTGATTTTTTATCTTTCACTTCCTTCAAACCTGGTATTGGTGATGTCTGCACAGAAAAAAATAATGTTATGGCAGCCATTCAACTTCTCCAAGGTTTTGTTTTGAAACAACTTTACTCCACTTTATTCTAACTGATGTTGTTGATTTTTGAAGCATCATATTATAAAGAAAATTCACAAATCCACCCCCTGCGGTTTGCTGCACTGTATAGCAACTGCTCTCTTGGAGTCACCCATGGAATTTGTGTGCAAAAGAATTTATGCACTGAGAGTGGGATGGACACCCACGTTAACCCCATCCTCTGTTCCCATCTGAGATTTTCAGCCAATTGGTCTTTCTACATGATAACAAGGAACACAGGGGCAATGAAATAACCAGCAGTCATCAGAGTTCAGGACATAAGGGGTAAGCTGCTTACAGTGATCACTGTAGCATTTTAAACATCTTGTGTATCAATCTTTTATATTGTGTGTTTGTTGTGGGGGAAATAATTCTTTTTATTTTTCTATGAGGAATAAACTCTTGACTGCTGCATTATTTTTCCTTCCTCTGCCTGGATGATTTTAGGAAGAGAAAATAGTGTATAATATTGAAGATCCAAGGATGTTCATATAGTTCAGCTTGCAGGATGGAGCCTATCTCACTGTTTTGTGACCAGCTGGTTCTGGGTCACCACAGAATCATAACTCAGGCAAAATTGACCTTGTATATATTTTCAACAATGCATACATAAAAGGTATACTACCAGCGAACACCTCACCTACTCTTCTCAGAGTTGCCTGCATCTGTTAATACAAACATTCCAAAAAATGAAGAATAGACATTAAATTACAGATCTAATGTTCCACCCAAATTCATTGTTGGAGACTCCTATCATCAGTGGGACCATATTAAACTCCTTTCCAGTCAATATCTCTTCAGGCGACTTATGAAGGAATACTCCATCCAAAACTAAGGGTAGAAGCTGGATTTCCTGAATGAGCAGAAAAAAAAAAAAATCAAATTACTTGTCAATAGTATTTTCCTTTTTCCTTCAAAACACATAATAAAACATCCACATTTAATGTTCCAAATGCAAAAAAGAACTTTCAGAAATCTAGGTATATACAGCCACTGTAACATACATTTAGAGTTTTGCACGAGAGTATGAAATGCTAGCCTGGTTTTGGCATGTTAAGGAGCAATTTAACCATTTCCTGATCCTGTTCCGTTTCCAACTAGCATTGAAATGTGTGCTCAGGTCTTGCTCACAACTTTACAGGTGCTTCATTAAAAATTCTGTAAAAATACTCTGTGAAATTATTTGAATATATAGGGTGTACTTTAACAAAAATTCAGAAAAATAAACTTTGGAACAGGCCAATTATTAACTCCATTCAGAAGATGAACCATAAGTGTGCCATTAAAAAAATCTGTAAGTAAAATTTCACCTACCGTACTGTTAGAGATAATATCCATTGCTTCTTGGTTCCTCAAGCAGTTTATGAGTGAAAGTGAACTACTAGTCCCACACTTAAATATACTTGCAATTTTCTGAAAGTTATTAACAAAGACAAGAACTGTTAGCTATGAGGTAGTCTCTGAGGAATTTATATGCAGAAAATTATTATACACAGTACTATTAGCAGCTTTAAACAAAGCCTAGTTTAGGTGAGATTGATAGATCTTGAAGTACTTTATTTTCCTAGAAATACTACAATTAGATCATGAAGTCAAATCATTCCTGTGTACTCTTTCTTGCTATATTTCCATTCATTGTTCTATAACAAACCTTGCTGTTGAGATAATACTAAGTTGTGACATAAATCAAATAAGAAAATTCAGAGAATCAGCTTGTGATTTTGACATTATTACTGACTACTGGTTCAGGAAGAGAAATACAAAGATACTTTTAAAGAGGAATTTAATTTCAAGGCTTTTTATTGTTGTTTTGATGGTCTTTATTTGAAGTAAAAGTCCTCCATAAAAGACCATAGCTGAATAAAAATCGAGTACCTCTTCTGAATTCTAATTAAACTTCCCATAATAAATTCCACAGTCACTGTGTAAGTGACAGTATGCACGAAAATGGGTATATGCCTAGATGGGCATGTGTGTAATTGAAAATACTTAAACCTACCCACAGACATTATAATCACATAACCATACAATCTATTTCTAACACCAAATGACCATGGTAAGATTGAAAATAAATGGACTATTTGGATTAAAAACTTACTTAGTGCTAAACTATGTATCTATAGATACGCCTTGAAAATAAATTTAAATCAACTTTTTTGCACAATATGCAATCAGATTTTCCTCTTTTTCTTTTAAGGAAAGAATCGGATATAAGAAATATTTTATGTTACAATGACTTTAAAATGCAAAAATGAGCCTACCTTAAGATCTGCTGAAAGAAGTGAATTTTTATTAGGGGGGATTAGAATTCCACTCTCTGATATTGCTTTATGAAAGAGACCCTTAGACAAAGGAGACATAACCTGCCAAAAAGGGAAGAACAGAAAGTATTTATACTACATAATGGTCCTTATCCCATGACTTTTTGCCCAACTAGGTTGCTACATTCAGTGGGGAAATAAACACTTTTATATGCTTACAGAAAAAGTGTCCAGACTTAGAGCAATGTGCTACTAATTTTATTTTCAAAAACTGGAATAAGCATTAAATGTTACACTAGTTGAGTTTACTACTGAAGATTTTTTTTAAGACTTTACTTTTTAGTATATCTATTGCATGCTTACATGTGCATAAATAGAGCAAGATCCTGCAGATACACCAAAGAGTGTGACAGATCCTGGATCTCCACCAAATTGTTCAATATTTTCTTGGATCCAATGAAGAGCTGCTACTTGGTCCAAAAGTGCCCAGTTCCCACGAGCATGTTCATCACCAGTACTGAAAGAAAAGCAGTATAAGCTAACTTCTCAGGAAAAGTAATAGTTCTTCTAATATCAGACAATATTAACCCTAACAATTTACAGTTTGTGCGAAGTGCCCTATTTGGCCAAGGAGAGATCTGTATTTACTGATCTAAAGCCCTTCATAGTCAGATCTAAGACCCACTTACTTACTGACCTCTATTGTTCATCCATGCACAGATGGATACCTGGCCTTTACATTATATGGATTTTTGTTTTATGCATCAATGGACAGAGTTAATGGCAAAATGGAAAACCCTATAGAGAAACAAATAATCCCAACTATGATTTGGTAGTAGGCTGTATTCAGATGGCAATGCAAATGGAATTTAAGGACTACATTCTTAATGACCTCATGTCTGGATTTCAGTTAACTGCATACACTTAAACCACTGTACCAGTGGGAAGCTGGTGTACAAGTTCAGTCAATTTAGAAAACAAAATTATCCATGCTTTACACAAGATAGAAAGTGTTTAGTAAAAAGTGGATCAGGTCATCTTACCAGAAGAATCCAAGCAGTCCAAGTCTGTACTGAATTATTACTACCACGACATTCTCATAGGCTGATAGGGCAGAACCATCATACCTAGAAGCACCACCAAAAACAAAATTGCCTCCATGGATCCATACCATTACCTTCGAGAGAAAAGGGTAAGACATACTTTTATAAATTGCTCAGCAGATTTCATTTGAAAGAGGGAGACAACATCAAAGAATTAGGAACTTCTAACCTCTGAAAGTCAATGGGAACCGAATTTTAAGTTGGTGGACTGTGAATTTTGTATAATATTATTCTTACTAATGGAGAATAATATTTTCAAAAGCAATTAAGCGATTTAGGAGCCATGATTAGATGCAAACTTTGTACAACACAAGTTTGCACAATAGGTTTACGTACAGGTAATTTGTCTTTCTCGTGTGAACCAGCAGGGCTGTAAACATTTAGATACAAACAGTCCTCAGAAGTTCGGAATGGAATGTGTTTTTCTTGATAATTTTTTTCAGCTTTTTTCAACATGGCCAGATCTTGAGGACATCTTTACAAAAGAAAGAAAATGTGACTATTAGTAATAAAACTGCAATACCAATGATGTAACAATGATAAACAAAACACATTTTCTTTATCAGACTGAATTTCCACATGGTGCTTCAACTTTGTGTTATTTATATACAGTTAGAGGTGTCAACTGTAAAAACATAGCTCTGTACTTTTACTTTAAAAGATTAATTAATTCAGAATAGTATAATGAGAAAACTGGATTTCCAAATAAAGGAATTTACCAGGTATTCTTTATACTTCCTAGTCCCACAGGCCTTACAAAATATTTCACTACCAGTCAATCCAAGCGCCTTACTTAGAATCAGATATTTGTACGCTAATAAACACAACGCTGACAAACATGAGCAAGTCTTATATATAAATAAACTGAATGGCTCTCACAGTGGTGGGTAGGAAGTTGCATCTCTCAGATCCTTCCAGGGTTCAGGTGGTTCAGGTGGGGAAAACCTCAAGGATCCAACTGGTGCTTTTGCAAAAGGAATCCCAAGGAAAACGTTTACAAGTCTATCTGTCCCCTTCACGTTTGCTTGTTTTCCTCTGAGCCGTCCATGCGCAATAGTCACTTCTGGTTCAGCAGCCTTCTGTCCTAGATTACACATAAGAAAAATAATTAAGTTGCATCTTCATAACTATCAGATTTTTCAGTGAAGCATTTTTTTACCAGCTCCTTTATTTAGAAGATTTCAGCTTGTTCAATTTTGTTCAAGTTTTGTGCAATGACAGACACCCCTTGCCAAACATTTCCATAACTGGCTCCACTTATGACAACTGGAGCTAGGTAGGACAGTTTATTCAGTGTGCAACATTATAAATCTTAAAAACAATTTCAGAGGAAGCAGTAACTGTCAAAATCATTAACGTCTTCTATTTACCATCCAACAAAAGATTTTCAAAATAGTTTAGGTAATTCACAAATGTTCTGATTTCTACTATTTAAGAAACAAGGCCTTTTATTATTTTCATAAAACCATCTCAGAATTGGTTTCCTCCTGCAAAAACAGTCACTTTTGCATTGAGATTATTAGGATACTTTTGCAGATTGCTAACACAAGTATGAGAGATGTACTGCCTTTGAAAACTACTACCCTGTACTTGCTAATGCAGTTGCTTCCCCATCAGCAGTTACAAAAGATTTTGTATCTCACCTTCTATTCCACAAGTGATGAATGTTATACTACAAACTAAGGTACAAAGCAAAGAAATCTGGCTTTGAGGAGACATTTTTTCCTCTACTTGCATTCCAGATATTTTTCCTGTTTTTACACGGAAGATATTAGTACAAAGGTCCCTGAGGACTGCCCTCTTGGTAGGGAGTGCAGCTAAATTCCCTTCCAAACATACACTGCATTAAGCACTTTCAGAGCTGTAATTGATATGAAATGCAAATACAATCCCTTAGTGTAACTTACCTAATTGTTACCCAATCCTGATCATAAATGATCCAAAAATTACAGTGCAAGAGAATTCAGAGCTACATGCCATTTCTTATATAGTTCCTAAGTCTCTGTGTTGTGCTAGTTGTGGAGATGTGTGAAAATTTCTCACAAATTTCACTCGGAACTGTGCAAACATGCATTGTAGGACATACCTTGCCTCGATAACTACGACTTGATGCAGGCAGCAAGGTGTCACCTGAGTAACAACAACAAAAACCTACACATCACTTTTTTTTTTGTGAGGAGAAATCAGACATACAGCAGAAAGTCTGAAACAGATGATGTACTACAGCGTGATCACAGCGCGTTAACCCCGTTACGAGGGCTGTGCACGGCAGCACGCCGCTTGCCCACACGAGGGCGCTCCCGCACAGGCAGCGGGGCCGCCCCGCTCCCCTCAGCGCGGCTCCGCCCGCCCGGTACGGCGCCGAAGGGCGGCCGGGCTCCTTCCGCCACCTCCCGCCATGGTGGGCCCGGCCGGCGGGGCGCCGCTGGAGAACGCCAACCCCCTCATCTACCGCCGCTCCGGGGAACGGCCCGTGACGGCGAGGGAGGAGGACGACGAGCTGCCCGATTCTATCGACGACCGGGAGATCTTCGATATCCTGACGGGAGGGCCGGGCCAGGCCAGGCCGGGGCAGGGCAGGGTACAGGACAGGGGGGCAGGGCAGGGCAGGGCAGGATCAGGATCAGGGACAGGACACAGGACAGTGCCCTTTCCTTAACCTGACACATCTCATCCGCTCCATCAACGATCCCGAGCACCCCCTCACCCTGGAGGAGCTGAATGTTGTTGAGCAAGTTCGAGTTAAAGTGAGGTTTCTTGTTCTCTTTTGCTTTGTTTCTGGTTGTTTGTTTGTGTGAGGATGTTTGGTTGTTTGGTTTTGTGCCATGAGAAGAGGTTTATTATTAGCTAACTACTGCATTAGCAGTCTTTAAAGCAGTGAAGAACCCCCAAGCAGCAAAGCACAGCTTCAAGCTGTGTTGCACACAACGTGCCTCCAGCTAGCTGGGGTGAAGGCAGCGAGCTTTGCACACAGGAATTATTTGCTTGCTTTCTAACAGGTGAACGATGCCGAGAGCACCGTGGCAGTGGAGTTCACCCCCACGATTCCCCACTGCAGCATGGCGACGTTAATCGGCCTGTCCATCAAAGTAAAATTGATCAGATCTCTGCCAGAGAGATTTAAGGTGAGTAATGAAATCACTCTGAAAGCACAAGGGAGGAATGGTGTTTAAAAACCAGCTAGCTAACTTACAGCATAAAATAACCAGAGCTTTTTTCTTTTGTATTATGGGGGAGGGAAACACTCTAGGAATTGGGGAAGGAACTAAACTGAAAAATGGGTGCAGAGTTCCAGTTCTGTGATGGCCATGTCATAGGTGAGTGGGGTTATGATGGGAAGGTACCTGCTGGCCTCTACAGCATGGCATGGGAGGAGATCTTGAGGCTTCTTGATTTTAGACCTGGTTTTATGCTGCAGTGTAGAGTATCTGGCATTGGCAAGAATGTCTTTTTTGTTTTGTCTTGTTATTGCTGTATTTTCTTCATTAAATAGTTTTACTTTAAACTTCCAATGTTTTGTTAACTGGACACCTTTTTCTTTCTTGATGCTTTTTAAGTTGGATGTTCATATAACACCAGGAACACATGCCTCTGAGCATGCTGGTAAGCTTTTTAGTGTTCTCTTGTGTGTTTTTTTTTCACTAATCTTGAAAATTAGAGAGAATATACATTTTTCCACCTGCGGAGCAACTGTTTGGTATCTGGGACTTTACATGCACCAAGCCCCTTCAGGGGGATGTTACAGAACAGGCATGAGTAATAATGAAATTTAGAAATGTTTTTTACTTTACTTTAAACAACTCCTTGGACAACCTGTGCTCTCATGTTATTATTGATTTGCTTGGAGGGCTCAGAAAAAGGGGCAAGGCTGGGGTAAATTTCTTCTCCTGTTGAACCTATACATGTACAGATCTCTGCTGATGAATCATAAATAACTTGCTGGTTTAACTTGAGGTAATATGGTAGCTTTGACTTGAGACCACAACTCTGTGGTGCACTTAGCATCTACAGAATTAGTAGTCTGAGTTACATAGCAACGGTGCGATTATGTTGCAATGTAAAATGCTTCTAAAAAGACATTCTATACCAATGTTTTGACCAGTTTTTGGGGGTATTTTTTTCTGCACAGTTAATAAACAGCTTGCTGATAAAGAACGTGTAGCAGCTGCTTTGGAAAACTCTCATTTACTGGAAGTGGTGAATCAGTGTCTGTCTGCCCGATCATAATTGCCGGATCAGGAAATCACCGGTATATTCTGCTGTGTTAAATGGATTTTGTATATAAGTGGTGATGCTAGCATTTCACTATACATGTATCTATGAGCAAAATAAAATCACTTGGATTTTCTCAAATAAATGTTTCATTATTTCTACAAAAAACAGTATGGGGGAAATTAGCTTGTAGGCAGCTACAAAAACATAATGAAAATTGGGTTTTCAAGTTTATTAGTTATTGCACTGGTAGGATTTTTTTTTCTGGACTTACTTTAAAAAGGTTTAAACCTGTTTTTAACAGGTTTCTCACTATCCAAAGATAATTAAACTTCATTTTAGGAACAGATTTTGCATACTGGGTTTCACAAGTCCACCAAGCTAAATAGCAGTTAAAAATTTTTATACTCATATGATTGTTTTGGACTGATAATATAATTTTTGCTTCATACATCAGGATTTTAACAAGTTCATGTATGCAAAGTTGTAAAACATCTGTAACAATAAGTGTAAACGATTCTAAATCATCTGCTTGTGTTTTTATTATCTCATCTTGGACTAGCCAAACAGGAAGGGCTCTAGATCTGTTTAAAATGTGATTTACTTTTTTTCTTACTCATTACTTGTAGCAAATACCTTTATCTATGAGTACCAAGTATCTTTGAATTTTTGTTTTGGGTTTGGTTTGATTTGGTTTTCTTCACCTGTCACTCCCTTACACCTGACAGGAGGGAGTCATTCATATTTTTCAGTACAGACAGTCCAGCTATTCAATGCTGAAAGTCTTTCCTGGTAAAGTTCCAGCTAAATCAGAAGCTTTGCTTTAAACATATTCAGATTTAGCATTAATACCTAGCCTATGCTTCCCTTTCTGTTCTAGGAGACATGGTGCTTACTAAACTGTTGTCTTTTGGTAGAAACTGACAATATAGAAATTCATTAAGATAGAATTCCATTATTAATTAAAACTTTTGCAAGAGTTGTTTCCAACCTGGTCCATGGGGAAATATAACAGCCTTTAACAATCCTGTATTTTGGTGCAAACATGCAATACTACGTATCAATTATTCAGTATCTTCATCATCATCAATTATCTAAAGAGCAACTAGTATACTTTTTTTAAAAAAAGTAGATGTGTGATGGTAATGCTTTACATTTCAGTATTTTCTCTTGGAGGATCTTGGATGCTATTTTAAAAAGGGTAAACCTTATGAACATTATGTAAACCAAAGCCTGGTAGACCAGGCCAGCCTGTGTTGAGGAGCTGACGAAACTGAAGCAGTGGTGATTCAAGTACAAGGCAGAAAGTCAGACAGCAAAATATAACAGAAATAAATCTTCCAGTTTTAGAAGTGACTCACCCAGTTTGCACAGGGCTTCTACAGAAGGCCAACTCTGCAGCAGCTTTAATCTGATCATTTGGCTTAGCATCCTTTGAATGATCAGCACTTCCTTGGACATTTGAATGAAACTGTAAATAAAGACAATATTTATGTGGTATTAATAATGGGGAAGTAGCAGAATGACCCAGCTGTTAATATTCTTTCCTCTCCGCCTCTCTTGCCAAATCACTGAAATGATTAGTCCTGATGCTGCCAGCCTTTGCACCACAAATGAAAACTTCAACCATGGCAATGCATGCAGGCAACACACAGGCAATATGCTTGTTTGATCTGTTTGTGTTTTTTG
Organism: Cygnus olor; assembly: GCF_009769625.2. Classification (NCBI taxonomy): domain Eukaryota; kingdom Metazoa; phylum Chordata; class Aves; order Anseriformes; family Anatidae; genus Cygnus; species Cygnus olor. The sequence goes on along the minus strand of NC_049180.1, from coordinate 9,862,494 downwards.
TTTGTTTGTGGTTTTGTTTATTTTTGTTTGTTTTGTTTGTTTTTAACAGAAAATGGATATTGCCCTCCCAGATTTTGGGGAGGACAGAAATGGAACAGTGAGGCGGGGGAGGGGGGGAACAGAAGGACGAGTAAGCTGCATACAGATTGCTTCAACCTGCACATCAAACAGAAGGAATCAGTAAATTATGTTTTATTGAATCTCTATTGCTTAGCCTTCACCACTACATAATAATAATATTAAATAATTTACTGGGGTGTTAGCACTTGCCTCACAAGTCATGTTATACACAGTAACTAACCCTAGGGGTGTACTTTTCACCGCTTACCTTTTCAGAGAAGCAATGGTATGTGGTTGTTTATAGTACATAGTTGGGGGGTGACTTTTCAATAAAGGGACTCTACCGTGTAGTATCAGAGAAAAAGTCTGATATCTGCTACTTAAGAATGGAGAGGTCCATAACTTTGGATCTGGCATGTTTCTTTAAATGACGTGGATGATACATTTATGAGATGATAGCAACAAGAGAAAGGACAAACCAGTTACTTTGCTTGAGATCACAGCTCTTCCTGTAGGGGGCTCCCTCAGCTTGAATTCTTGCTGAATGATAATGCACTGCCAGTTTCAGCAAAAATCTTCCGTTCCCTGGTTTTAATGATCATTAGCTGGCTCCTGCTGTATGGAGAGTAAGTGGGAGACAAAAACATTAATCTGTTACAAGTATTTATTTTCAGACTTCTTTTCCCCCCACCCCCAAAAAAAAACCCTATCCCTAAATTTAGTCTCTGGAATGCTTTGTAATGAGATACATTCCATCAGAAAATATGACCCTTTAGAGCAGCTGTGTTGAATACAAACAGCCTCATTCAAATCCAGGAAAAATGCCAGAAGCAGACATGTTTCACATTCCTAGGCTCTAGGCAGAGTCCTCCAGGAGTGGCTAAATGGCACATGTTACTCTCAATCTGCAAACATTGTGACAAGAGGTCCCTAGGGCCACTGGCTCTGTTGTGCACTAGAGTAACCTGCCGTGTGTTTGAGCCAGCAGACCGACACAGTTTGTGCATCTTGGGCTCTGCCACTCTGCACGTACTCGGGCCTCCATGCACAATCCTGCTCCCTGAGAGGAAACAAGACTTTCTAGCTGCTCTCGTACTGTCACTGCTGTCTGGTACCAACAATCTGAAACATCTGAAGACTCTTCATCCCCCAGTTTCATTATGAGCAGCTAGAAAGCATTTCAGCAGCTTTGTATCCAGAGATGCAACTGAACTGTCCATAGAAGTGACAGGAAGAACTTTGCACTTAAGTGAACAATATTTCCCCTGTTCCTTGCATGGAGCAATGTGTACTACACACTGGGAACAGTTAGTTAAAAAAATAAAATGTTACTTTGGTCTTCCAGTCATGCTCAAGATTGATGTGTTTACATCAATAAAGTGCTTTGATAAGAATCTCCCCCTGGAGCATTGAATTATAAACTACATGTTTTACAATTTTTTCTTTTTAATAGCTGTTAAAAACATTTCCCTGTAGCCTGTCAAGCAGATAACTATACCACTTTTCTCTCCCTTATGAAATGCAGTTTGGCGTAAATACAGACTGAACTAGTGGCAGACTCAACTTTTTTCCTTAAACAAAAGTAATGTTTATAGCAAAATCTTTCAAATGTTACTATGGAAAGTATCAACAAAGAGAAAAAAACGGGAAATTGAGGCTATTACCTGTGTATCTAAGTCTGCTGGTGTGCCTCACAACCATTTGCCAGCAACATTTGACAGAAAGCATATAAAACCTTTCTTCCTTCCATGAGATACTGAAAATACAAAACATTTTACCAAACATACAAGTAGCAAAGAGCCCTCATTTTGTTCAGTGCACTTCAGTAGTTGCAGAATATATATGCTGCCAAGTTCTATAACTTTCTTGTGTACTTTTTATTATCTGTTCATGTACTTCTTACTTCATGTCTTACCTATAAAGAACTTTTGCATCCTGTGGCAGGTTATCTCCATTGTTTAACTTTACTTTGTGGATGAAAGGAACAGCCCTGTCTGCAGTGGTAAAAACATCCTGGTTGTTTGGATGGTTGGAAGCCCTGCTGTCCCAGCTTCATTCCACACACTCATCAGGGTCACTGAGTAATTTGCCAGTTGTCTCATCCGTTTTGGTGCTTTTCAGCATCTTACCGCAGCACACACAAGATTCAGATGCCAAAGATGTGCTCTTTACAAGTTAATAGTCCCTGGCTCCTGCCTTAAGCTCAGCTCCATGCACAGGGTTGGAGGGAGAGAACAGGGCAGAAGATAATTTCCATCATGTCTGTGGAATAAATGTAACATGGGAATCGGGAGCAGCTGCTGCCCTGGAGCTTTGGGAGGAAAAGAGAAAGATAAGAAAATGGCAGGGCCACACAACACCTCACTGTGCTACCCATATCTGGGGATGTCCCCAGCCTCAGGCTGTGGCACCATGGAGATAGATCCATGAGTTTCTAGAGCTGCTTGCTGGAGGCTGTGACCTCCCACTTGGAGGGGAACTGAGAGCTTCCATGACTTCATGCTAGGCATGTCCCACCCTTCTGTGTCCTGTGTGGTGGTAATGTCAGGAAGGGTGATACAGCAATGTGAAACAAGCTATGAGCTTCACTCTGGCTTTCTGTTCCCTCTACCCTCTCTTACTGGGCTGTTACACAGCCCATCCCAAGTGCCCTCATACTGCAGCAGGTAACAGGAAAGCCTTTGCTGTCCCAATGTAGATAAATCCAAGCCCCTTCCTCACAAACAGTAGCCAGAGAAAAGAGGAGCAAGAGGACAAGTATCTATGTAAAACTAATGCTTTAATTTGACAAAGGAAGATGCACACTTTGCCAAAACCATAACTACTGTGGCCAAAGAGAGCGTGGACGGCAGCTGTGCCCACACTGGGCCAAGCAGGAAGACCCAAGCAACAAGTCTTCCAAGACTGCCAAACTCTCTCATCTGGATATGGTTCTCTCCATTATTTTCGTGTAGCTTTGGGATGATGGTTTATCATAGCAATTTTTTTCCTGATCTACCCGAATTAGTTTCATCTGGGTTCCCATCTGATGTGTCACACATGTCTTTGACCAAAATAACCTCAGTACATTGTCAGCAATTTGCTTAACCCCAGGATGCCTGGCAGCTTTATTTCTCTACACTTTTGCTAAAGGAAGAGTTGGCACATGCTCTGTCTAAGGATTGTGAAGGTATCTAAGCAGCAATATTTGTTTTTGTCACTCTGACAAATAAATCATCCACATCATCTGAAACGCTTGCAGGGAAAACCAGTAAATGCCAACATATTCAATTTTCCCCTGTTTTAATAGAACAAAACTAGTTTTACTACCAAAAATCTGAAAATAAACAGTTTTATTAACATTGCAGCCAACTTTTTTAAGAACACAATTATTTTTGAGGCGGACAGAAGATAATGATTAGGAATGAGTCACACAAATTGTTTCTGTACAAATTTGTACTGACATTTTCATAGCAATACATTTTGGACATTTTTGTTTTTTTGGAAGACATAAGTCAATAATGAAAAAAGCCTGTCAAATTCTAGTTTATTAGTGATTATTACTATTGACAAAAATTGACTAGGAGCTTGAAATAGGATCTGTTATTTAAAAAACTTCTTCCCTTTCCCTTCAAACTCACCATTCTGGGTCTGATCCTGCAAACTGACAGCTTTAATTGAGGTTATACTCTGGACTATATTTTTAGCGTATAACTGATGAAGTCTTGTCGTATATTTATTTTTGTTGGCAAGAAGAATATTGGACCATCCCTAGCAAAAAAATGGAGAGTTCGTTTTATTTTGCAAACAAGAAGTAAACGTTTTATTAGCTTTAACCTCAATCTCAAAAGCTTTATTTCAAATGCATATGCCATTGCCATTTGCATGTACACATTTCAGTTCATCTACAGTCTAAACATTAGCTCCACAGATGTACTCAAGCAGTTAACAGGTCATACAATTAATAATTTTCCTTTTTATTTTTTTATTTTTTCTCAATAAATAAACACTACGGCTTAGATGCAGATTGTATACACATCTGCTAATATATCACACTAGTTTAATACTTGCAACATATTTTACTAATCTTTAAAACTGCAGAAACTTTGCTATCAACACTATGAAGATGGCATGCCTTCTTCTGACATTCAGTCTTTATCCTCTTAAAAGTTGCTTGAGTCTTTCACTGGCTGCAAGTAAGTTGTGTCTTTTTTGGCTTGCATGCCTAACTGGGCAATCCCTGTTACACCACACAGAATGACAAGATGAAAGAGACAACATAGTATGAATTGTGGCTCAGTCCAGCTGGGGAGAATGGAAATGATCCCACAGAACAGGCTCTGGAATATACAAATAAAATAACATGCCAAAGAGAGGAAATGCATACATGAAAGCTGCCAAGACTGTGATGTAATGTCTCTCTGATCAACTACATTGAGGTCTGTACCAGAAAAAATATGTGCCACAAAAAGTGCAATGTACAGATCATGTTCCTTCACAAACATGGACAATTTGAGAGGGACCTCCCTGCTCCATGGAGAATGTTTTCCTGGCACTTGTTGGGTATCGTGCCACTGCTTTGTATGACCTGTCCCAGCCGTGCAGGCTGCACTGCTGCACTCAGACTGTAAAACAAGATTTGACAGCTCTGCAAGTAAATAAAATTACAGTACAGACAAATTGTCAAATTAGTGTGATGTAGAAATTGGAAACGGGATAGCTGAAAGTGATGTCCACTTGCCACATCAGATGTGATCGTGGATTGCAATGATGCTCAGGTTAGCCTTACCCCAATAGATGGTGCTAGGATTTCACATGGGTCAGTGGCTGTCCTGAGACCCTACCAGCACAAACCCCACTGAGAAACAGGGGCAAATGTCTTTATCCAGAACCTGAGTTCCTGTTGCCACAACACAGCAGAAACTGTCTTGGCACCTCCTAAGTCCTCTGTGAGCCAGACTGTACCTGTCAGATGGGGAGCTACTCAGCCCGCTTCTCTGCCTGGGGTACAAAGGCATCCGGTGCCTGTGCTGTAGCCATTAGTCCAGACCAATTTTTTGGTTTTCACTCAGCTGAATCTGTTCAGATTCATAAAATCAGTGTGCACCACTCACAAGCACTCCGTCACTACATACAGTGATGGACTGTACATATAACAGAATGCCTTTTCCACTTACAAAATCTCTTTTTCAACGCTGACACAATTTGCGCTGAACTGAGATAAAATTTATTTCAGCTGACTTGGTAATTATTGAAGCATTCCATTTTAATTAGGATGATGGTTAATGAAATCTGCCATAAAATCATTTGTGGCTTTCAGCTTCTGTAAATCAAATTACAAATATGTAATAAATACAGAGAAATAAATAAGTACATTATATGATGGCTTGTTATTTTCTTTCAGCGCTCATCAAGGGAAGCCTATATATCGATATGACTTGACGATGACAGGATAACAGACTCATTTCTCCAATGAACAGTTTTCTTCTTATAAGGCAAAAAGCACTGCATCTGTATGAGATCATCTAGAAAAGCCCTCCTTCCTGAAAAAATACTATATTCTTTTTTGTTGCCTAGCTACGTGCTGCTGTTACCTTAGAAGGCTGTAGATTCATCTGAATGATTCTAGTGGTGCTGATGTGCTCGAGCAGAGGAGTAATGCAAATATATAGCCCTTTCTTTGGTAGAGATTATGAAAGGATTATGCAGAGGGCAGGGTGAGTGTGAAAAGAAAGAGCCTTTGAAGAAATGCAATTTACTGTATTCATCATATTCTTTTTGACATTAACTGCTGAATAAAGAGCATTTCTCCCTCACAGCCCTGGGTGCATGAGCAGGCAGTGAAATCACAGACCCGATGCTTTTGACCTAAGACTCTGATGACAAGGAAGTGTTTGCCTGGTTAATGTTAATTATTGCTGTGAGTAAGTGTAGAGAGAGGGAAAGACTGTCAAGGCCTGTTTCTGATCTCGTTTCCAAAATTGTAAACCAGGAAAAATGCCATGAAAGGCAAAGAATTCGCTGAATTTCATTACCACCAGAGAATGTGTTGATTACTGAGTCCTTCTTTGAATATAGGTAGCTTTGATGATTTGGAAAATTAAGAAAGACAATTTTAAACACCTAAGGCCCCAAGATTTACATTGTAATATGCCTGTCAAAGAAATCTCTGACAGGGAGCTCTGCCCCCAAGCATGAGACATGCAGAGATTGAGAGCATGAGCAATAACGCCCTGGCGCTTCCCCCATGTGATCAGCAGCTCAGCATACCGCTGCCTCTCCAAAGATTTGATGACATGGTATTCACTAGATGTGGTACCGAAGTATTGATTCTGTGAGTAATAAGATGAATGGGGAAAAAAATATCTTATCTGCTTCACTTCATCTGGTTTGGGTGTAGAATATTCTTGATGAAAGACAAGATTCTGCAGTTTTAGCTTTAGGACAGAGTCCTATCACTGAAGTTTTGATTCATTTTACTCTGGTTTGTGCTAGCTTTAAAATTAAGGTATACATTTGGGATGTGTCATTTCCTTTATAAAATAATGTTTTTCATGTCTGTAGTGTCCTATAATCCTCTTTATATAGGGTACACATTTTGTATCATTCTGTTATCTCAGTCTACATTTGCGCTTGTTTGTAGTTTATCATGAGCCTGGATCTTGATCATCTTATACTTTTTGGAGAGAAACTGGTAGATAATGAATCGTATCATTATTATTACATTCTTTTTCGAGAACGAAATCAGAAAGAATTTTGATAAGTTAAAGTGAAAATAATGAAGTCTATACAATTCCAGTATATCTCTACAATAAGAATTTTGGAGGTGTTCATCAGAATATCATAAATAGCAGCAGAGGCAAAACAGGAAATGAGACATTTTCAAGAAGCAGAGATGCCTATTACTGTTGTTACGCAAATGTGGAATTTGCCAAACTCAGCACATTCCAACCAGACAAATTCTGAGTTTCTCCTGGAACAGTTGCTAACATCTCTCACACCCAAATGCCTACATATCTTACATGAATGATTCCATGACATCACTCACCACGGAAGAAGACAACCATGAATTCTGCACTGGGTTATAAAGAAATGTAAAGCCTTTCTAATTCAAATCTGTAAGTCTCCCCTGTGAGTGTCAGTTTTTGTCTTGGCTTCAAGCTTTTTTATTTCTTGAAATGAAAGGGAAATAGAGTTTTCCCTACATGGGAAACAAGATCAGACTTCATCACCTAAAGCAAAAGGACAGCAATGTTTCAATTCTGTCACCATCAGTCACTACCAGGAGCCTTATATAAGATGCAGCTATTCTAAGCATTGTAAATGCACATTTGGACACAAAACTAAAGTTCTCTGTGTAAGAAAAGATAGATTTAAAAATCCCTGTCCTTTTCCCTTATCTAATACACAGAAGAGGGCAGCACAGTTAAAGTTTTATACTTTATATTGTCACTAACATTATAAATTGTGCTTCTGCCTTACCTCTGCCTTTCCTCAGTGACAGATCTACGTGCCTCTTAGCACTGCAAGCATGTTGTTTATTTCCTCAGAGAACCACAGGCCTGCTCCTAGTTTTGTGTTTCCATTGCAAGGAGACTTTTCCTTGTTCACCTGCCATATTCATGGAAGCATCTGTAACACAGCTATTTAACTGTGATTATTTATTACTTAGATATAATCCAGATTTTCAGTCCCCTTATTTCCAAATCTTCTTTCCTTTGATATCTCTGTAATGTGTTGAAACATAACCACTGCCTCATCACTGATGCAATCTGCTGTGCTCCTGGTACCCTCACTATAATCTCTTGCTGCAGAGAAGTTTTCCCTTACAGCTATATTTTTCCTTCTGCAACTTTCTGCAACGTTTCTGCATTACTAAGTGGAAGATGCCTGCTAACAGGCAACTCCAGAAGACCATGCTCTGCAGACATATGGAAGAAATGGGCTCTGCAGGTCGCGAAGAGTAGCTTTAGTCTGTTTTCTACCCAGTTTCCTGGCTATTAAATACTAGTTCCTCAATAAAAGGGAATTGCAGTAGGCCCGTGAAAATGTTACTCACTGCTCAGTTAACAAAGAGTAAGTGGTTGATAGGGTTCTCAGGACTGAAAAACAAAGCAGAAAGCATCTCTCAACACTTTAAAAGTCCACGTTCACCTGCAATTTGAATAACCCGTGTTTCTTGTCCCATGACTTCTAAAAAATGTATTAGAAATAGAAAATATACAGAGAAGAGCAAGTAGGGATTGTTTTTATGCAGTGAGTGACTGAATACATAAGGTTCTTCCACTGAGATAAAATTTTTGAAGGAAGCTATAAAATCGTCACATGTATGAAGATGAGGGAAAACTTATTTTCTGCCTCACTATACAGTAACTGAGGGTGTTGCAGGGTATCAAAAACCTACGCGAATTAAAAGGCAATTAGAAAAGTATGTAGAAAAAATACATCAAGGGCCTCTGAACAAAAGGAATAGTTTTAGTCTGGCAGGAGTACAGGGGGAGTTTTAGCTGTGTTTATCATGTTCTTATTGTCTATTCTTCTTTAGATATCCGCTACTGACAGCTGCTGGAAACTGAATGTAAATTGAGTCTGACCCAGTACAACTCCCTTAATTTGTTATTGTAAATAGATTCATTCCTCTTGCCAAGAGCTACTGCTGGTAAACAATAAATCTTACATTGCAATTTGCTTCCTTACCACTATGTACTTCTCAGCAGGACAGCCAGCCAGCCATTTACTTTGCCCACTCTTTAAACCAACTGTCTGTTGCAATGTGTAAATTCAGAAGCTTTTTCATGGTGTCAGACTTCTAGACATGTCTTGTAAGGGGCCTCTGAAATCCACACGAAGGAGTACACATCCCACAGGAATTGTAACAGGATATTTAGCATTCCACTCATGGATGGACGATGTGTGTCACACACACACATTGGCCATGACAAATTTAATACTGAAAAAGAGGAATTGGGGGTGATAAAATAAAATGATTATGGAAATATCTTAGGTCATGTTCTGATTTTACTCCAAACTTGAAATTCAATAGGAGCAAACAGCTGATCAGACATACTACGTGCTATTGAGTGCGTTCACTAGTCACTGGGGAAACTAAGGTGGTATTCAAAGTCTGACTCTTGTAGCTGTAGCATGGTATAGCACAAGTGGTTATGGTATTGGTAAGAAATAAAACCGAATCCAAGAAACTAAAAATCAGTGCAAATTTGAAGTTAAGATTCAGACAGAATGATCCTCCCCAGTACATAGTAACACGATAGTTAACTAATAATGTGGTGCACTCTGTCAAAAAGAAGCTATGGAACCGCACAGGCAAAAATGAAACTAGATATGCCACTTGTGCAACTCCTTTTTTTTCAGAGGAGTGATTCACTTGGCCCAGCTGGCCATGAGGTTTATCAAGTACTGGAAGCTTTTGAGATTACTCAAAGCAGTGAGAAATTCAGAGTAGCAGGAAGATGAAGCACATTTCCAATTATTCTTATCCCAAGTTATTTTTTGCACTCTTTTACAAGAGTTTCAGAAAGAGGCATTTGCTTTATGTTGCAAGCAACAGATTTAAAATTTACCTGTTCTATGCTATACCTGAAAAATGCAAATGGTACCACATTATTTTGCAGTGCCTATCAGTGAGCTTCAGAATTTCTGGTCTAGAGCTGAGAGGAAACAGTTACTGTGAAAGGAACCAACTTATGATTAATTTTGTAGATATAACTGTTTAATTATGTTTCTGTTTGCATTTCCCCCTTGACACTATAAGCGAGCCTTCTACACTGTGTCAATTTCTATTGACTCCAAAGCTCATATTTCTCACATCTCATTGTTGCAGCCCCAATTCATAGCTATCACTACTCTGTCAAAAATATCAGCTGTGTTAAATGCAAGAGTAATTATGAGAACAAGCACGGCTCCTTGGCCAAAGAGGTGTGCTGCCCTGCCTTGGGAATGTCCAAATGCATGTTCAGCATGGATGTGACATTGGGATTTCAGACAGAGGAACTAATGCTTCACCACTGCTAGTCATTTGTACAGTTCAAACTGTGGACTACTTTTATACCACTATATAATAGTTGTAAGATAATGTGATACACCATATGCTACACATGAAAAGGTCTAATACATATGTGCATACAGTCCCAAAGCTGAACTGGTTAGTCTGTACATGTTCAGTGCATACTAGTATATGTGAAATCACCGGACTGTGGAGAGGAGGGCTTGAGACCATATTTTCACTATACTAAAAAATGCAGGGTAAGGAAAAAGTGTTTTGTTCATTTTTCCTGCAACTGTTTCTATCTTGCTTGAATTAAAAACAAACAAACAAACAAACAAACAAAAACACATTTCCTACTGCTGCTTCTGTCTCTTCTCCCACTGGCCTTAGTCTGTCAGTTCTGTAATTAAAATAATAATAAATAACACTGCTATTTCTTTTTTAGTCCAGGTATTTGGGAGGTAGCCAGACTCAGGCTTCTGCAGGAGTAATGCTTCATGTAACTTGGCAAGAACAGACCTTTGTGGATTCTGCACAGTTTTTGTAGAAATAACTTCACCCACATAATGGCTGATTAATTAGACTCGAGGCAGTGCAGATGAGCTGAAAAGTAAGAAGAGGAGAAATGCATGACTTCCAATGTAGAGCCAAGCTGAGAACAATATTTTCTTCCAAACCTCACACTGCTAATCCAGTCTTTGGGCTGTTCGTAATATTTCTATTATTCCTAACCAAAAGTGAAACAATTCCAATGTAAGACAGTAACTACAACAAAAACTGGAATTCAGTGGTAACATTAATTTGATGTAAAAAGTATAAATGCTATTTAAAATATGACATCCGACCTTGAACAAACACTGATGAGAAAGAATCACATACAGTTAATTCTAACCCTAAATTCTGCTTTTTCCATCTGAACAGTCAAAGGCGAGGGGAGCTGGGTGTTAGGTTATACGTGCTTAGTCATTTAGACCGTGAAATGCACTCTGCATCTAATATAACAAAAAGAAACTCCAAGCACAAGCTTTATTACCCCAGTAATAAATAACTGGAACAACGGGATCAGACTGCATGTTTTACATTTTCCATACGATGAAAAGTACTGAGGCCAATAGAGTGCACTAAAAGTGAACATTGCCACTTCTCAAAAGCTAGAGAAAAACTGCATGGGATATAAAGGAGAAAAAGAAGAAGAATGAGATAACAAAAGAAAAAAAGAAACAGGACATGCTACAACAGTAAAATACAAAGAAAAGGTACTTTAAGTGAAAGGCAATTGAAATAAGGAAAATGAAAATCATACGAGGATGAAATGAAACCAAAAGAAACAAAATGATATCCATTTTTAGAGAGCTTTGTGCTCAGTTCCCCATAATATAGGACATCAGTGTTCCTTTCCTTGTGAGTGCCAGATTAAATTCTTCCATGAGAACTGGAGGACACACACCACAGATGCTGGGTAGCCAAGCAAAAGTGAAGCTTTAGGATTAATTCATAAATGGGAGGTTCCAGTGGTTCCTCCAGGATCCCAGAACACCCTGACAATTAGGATGTAGTTGACCTGGGTACCTGGGAACAAGTGTTTCTGGCCTCAGCAGGATTTGCTTGTTACTTTCATTAAGCCTTATTCCCTCCCCTCATGAGGATCTGGATAGACAGCAGCCCCTGACTGCAGCTCTGCTGCTGGCTATATGACATAGCTGCTGCAGGGAACAGTCACCTGAACTGCTCAGGAGCCACCTGGAACTCAACAACCGCAGGTGGTACTACTGCTACACTGATAACCCCAATTCAGTGCACTTCCAATCTACCATGCTGGCTGGAGTGGACTTTTACCTTCAGCATTGATAGACTCCAGGTCTGGCTGTACGTAAAATGGAAAGAAATTATAAAATTTCCTGTTTCCATTTCAATACATAAGGAACAGTAAATTAGGCTTACTAAAAATACCAAGTACTATATGTAACAGAAGCACTCATTTAATTAAAACAAATCTTAGACCAGTAGCAGCTAGAATGATGCAAAATAACAGTAGAAAAACAAGACATTAAAATTTCTTTTACATAGAAATAAATTACAGTTAACATATATTAGAAGCACAATCAAGTAGAAGTGGAAATAGAGGGCAGCTGAGATAGAACAGGGTCTGAAAACCCTTCAGAGAAACTAAGAGCAGCATTTCAGGCCTGTGTGGTCTCATGCATTGCACTGAAATCATTATGTGCCACAGTAATGTATACATGAATATATGGTAATAATAACAAACAGAATTACATGGTATGTGAAGAAGCACATTATATGTCACAAGTGATTAACCTGAACTATCTGTTAATTCTTTCCAACTTCACAAAATAGCTGGATCTATGAAGATCAAGGGCGATAAACCAGCTACGTGACCCCTGTGATCTCCCCCCTCTCTGGTTCCAGGCACAGATCCTGCGGCAGATGAGAACAGACCTCACTGCCTTGGCACAGCGCTTCTCCGAACAACTTGTGGCCCTCCCTCTAGGAACAAGTGAAGCCCCAGGGACCTAATCCAAGGCCATCTCACTTTCTGCTAAAGGACAACTCACAGAGAACCCAGTGCCAGATCCTGAGTAGTATCCTGTAACCCTGCTGGTATTCTGTAAGCAATAATTCATTAGTTGTACCTGGGTGCTGGCACAAAACAAGAGTTTGCCACACAGTCCTGTATGATTTCTATTTTTTTTATTATTATTATTATTTTCAGCCTCTTTTCCTACTGAAAAGCTGTTCTCTTGAAGTCTGTGTTTAGCATTTTTATATATGCCTTTCTTGTTATTTTTTGGCTCATGAGGGCTCTATCTTGCATTTACATCATTAAAATATTCACAATGTTCATCAGCAAAAGACCTGGAATAAAAAAATGGCATTTTTAAAGTCCTGTCACTGAAAATCCCATTTTTAGTTTGGTTTCAATCAGTAATGCTGCATGTGGCATAAAAGCAGCACAGTATCTTTAGTTCTGATGCCTCCCAGATTTCCCTTCTTCCACACAGTAAAGAATTAAAAATACCTACACTTTATATTTCATCTTCTAAAATTTGACCGTGACACACAGTAAAGTCAGCAGGAAAGACAGGTCCAAAAAAATCATAAATCAGAGTATTTTTGGGCGAGGATTTTAGGCAGAAACATTCAAATTTATAAAGTTAACTGAAGAAAAAAAAATCTGAAAGTATATTTACCCACTTGACTGTACATAAATACAGACTAATCGAGACGGTTTGGTAGATTCCATTTTATCCAAATTAAGTAACCATGGTGTGTTTCAAATGCTAACCATAACTTGTTCAAATGTGATTTAAAATGTTAACCAAAGCTCTATAATTCTATCATTTAACTGCAGCACTCAGTTCTCTTAACCACCAAGCTCTGGCTATCTAAACTGACACAGCTATTTTGGTTCCTGCTTTGTGAGACAGACAGAGAGAACTCGCTGCGAGCACTTGGTGATCTTTAACTGCCACACGGACACTTCAGACTGCAGTTATCAGGGCAGAGGGGCCAAACCCACCCCAGAACGTGGACTGCAGCATTAGCTTCTGAAAATTAAATATTCACTCGAATTCATAGGAAAAAAAAAAATCCATTCCCTGTGGTCAGCCTCTTTGCAGTATTTTCCATATTTATCTTTGTCGCCGTTAATTAGCCACAGAAATTTAACATGTTATAAGAAAAAGATGCTTCTGAGCCATTGTGCTGTATTTTGTTGGCCGCGCAACTGCACAGCCCAACCCCACAGGTTCCTTTCTTTCCTTTACCTTATTCCCTGTGTCTACATCTTAGTCTCCACCAACTCCTTATTTCTTGCCTTCTTTAGTCTTGTTTCAGCAGCTGATTTACAAACCCTTAAACTCACCAATTTGATGACAGTAGTCCCTACACAAGGTCACGGGGATTTCCCCGCAGTGACCAGGCTGTAATCTTTTGGGAGCAGGAGCCAGGGTTATTTTGGCTGTGAAATGTCTAACATGTTTGTGTTGCTAGGTAAATAATAACCGGTATGTGTGATGCTGGGGTGAGCCATTCGGGACACAAGTATAGTTATCTGGTTAGTCGTTTCTTCACTTGATCACACGGTAATGACTGTGCCACTTAAGAGATAAAACTTCCACTGTCTCACTTCGCTGTTCAGGTGAAATGAAGGGAAGAATTTGACCTTTGTGTTTTGTGTTGCCCTCTGAAACCGTTAGCAGCACGCAGCAAGGTTTGCACTGCATCTGGAAGGGGCGCTCTTCCCATCCCCTGCTCCTGAGCGTTAAGTAACGCCAGCACGATGCCGTGCAAACACTGCCAATTTGCAGATATGTTTCCCAAGGCTGCTGTAGGCAGCAGAACCGCTCCCGGGCGATGCCACGGAGCGTGAGGAGCTGAGGAAAGCCGCCTGGCAGGGCTCACGGCCAGCCCCGTTTGCAATTTCATAGGCTCACAGCCTGATTACTGTTGGAAAAGACCTCCAAGATCATCTGCCCCCCCCAACATCACCCACTGAACCCATTCCACGCGGTGCAGCCTCAGAAATGGGGAGTCGAGGGGGGCGGGGGGGACACGACACCCGGGGCACACCAGCCCCCCCTCACAGCGCGGCCCTCCAGGGCCGGCATCTCCCACCCCCAGCCGCCTCCGCATCGCTCCAGCTCCGCTGGGGCTCCGTGCCGAGCCGTGCCGAGCGGCGCGGAGCCGCCGTGGGCGGGTGAGGCAGCCCCCGGGCGTGCTGTGAGGGAGCCGCGCGTCACGGCAGGGCCGGGCCGGGCCGGGCCATAAATAGCGGCGAGGCGGCGGCAGCGCCGGCAGCGAGCTGTGGCGGCGGGGAAGCCCGGCTCTCCTCTCTCTCCCCCTCAGGAGCACGTCGAGGGACGAGCGGGGCGGCTCCTCTCAGCAACCCGGAGCCCCCATGACCCTGAACCGCGGCGCCAAGCTCCGCTCGCTGGAGAAGCGGCGCGGCAGCATGCCCTTCGCGGCGCACCAGCACCTGCACCGGCGCAGCATGCCGGTGGACGAGCGGGACCTGCGGGCCGCCCTGCCGCACGACGAGCTCTCCGGCCTGGTGCGCTGCACCTCGTACAGCCCCGGCGAGGCGCACCGGGAGAGCTGGGCCTCCGACTCCTCCGACTCCGTCATCTCCTCGGGCAGCGACTCGGACGGGCGGCTCTATAAGGTGATCCTGCTGGGCGAGCACGGCGTCGGCAAGACCAGCCTGGCCCGCATCTTCGGCGGCGTCGAGGACTGCGCGGAGGCAGAGGAAGCCGGTGAGGGCGCGGGGCCCCCCCGGGGCCGGGGCTGGGGGCGCGGGGTGCCGGGGGAGTGGCCGCTCGCCGCGGTGCCGCCCGTTTCCCCAACGCTGTTTTTCCCTCCCCAGGCAACACGTACGACAGATCGATTGTGGTCGACGGGGAAGAAGCGTCTCTGGTCGTGTTCGACATCTGGGAGCAGGTACGGGGCGACCGAACGTGCCTTTTCCTTGCGGGCTGCGCGGGGCTTCGCTCCAAAACGGCCGTGTCCAGGTGTCTGGCTGTTTGTGGTCACACCGTAACGTTCCTACAAAGCGGCGTTACGAAATCAGAGTGCATGCTGCTTTATTCTCTCTTGCAATCAATTTGTTGTAGCTAGACAGGCAATTAAAAAACCTGCATAGGCTCAGACAGCGAATCCCTTAATGCTTGCAGTAAGCAGCAGCTTACATTAGCAGCCCAGGAAATTCGTACAAAACGAGAGATTAACAATCTGAGCAGTGCAGACCCGATACAATTTCTGGAAACAGGATGATTTTGTTCTGTAATATATTTTAAATGAGAAAATCTTAAGAAACCTTCTGAGAGGTTGCTTACTTTTGCTGTCTCTTTATTATAAAGCTAAGAAGAATATCTTTAAGATGTTTACAGTATTTAAATAATTAGACAGTGTTGAATAGCTTTTTCAATGCAATAAATCTGTTTCTCACCCTTTGTTTTAGGATGACAGTCAATGGCTTCAGAACCACTGTATGAAAATGGGGGATGCCTATATTATTGTATACTCAGTGACTGACAAAGTTAGTTTTGAAAAGGCCTCTGAACTAAGGATCCAGCTAAGAAGAGCAAGGCAAACGGAAGACATTCCTATTATTCTCGTGGGCAATAAGAGCGACCTGGTCAGGTCCCGGGAAGTCTCAGTTGATGGTAAGAGTTACTGTTCATTTACACAGTACTGTCTAAATTAGTAGCAGAGGATCATGAACAGTAGAATTGGTCCAGGTTTGATGGAGAAAAATGTGATTGGAGGCACCCCAGAGAAATCAAGCCAGCTGGTTCACACTGAGGGGGGGCTCTGTACCACAAACAGTAGTGGAGATGGCAGTGGGGGAAGATCTGTCTCTGTGCATAGAGCTATGTGCTGTACTGCACTGCAAGAGACAATGCTTCAGCTTTAGCACATTGCTGTATGTAGGGTTTAGCTGGATGTTAAGCATGCAGCAGCACTTGCTAGTCTCGAGGTTTGATACTCTGAGGATACTCTGAGCTATGGTTTTTTAAGGGACAGGAGTGTCACATCAGAACCCAGGCAGTCTATGAAAATGGTGATCCCACAGCAACAGTAAAAACTTTTTTTTTTTTTTTTTTTTTTTTTTTTTTTTTCCTGGAAGAGATTCCATCACATTTGTGGTGAGCTGGAAGGATGGAAGGACCAGGCTCACAAAAAGTCTTCTTGTATGTGTTCCACAGCTGAGGCCAGTGAGAACTTTCTCAGTTCCAGGGTGCATTTCCATAACTAGAGTACAGATGATGATGAACGTTTTATTGCTGCCTGGTTATGGCATGATTCCTGTGTTAAATGCTTGTACAGGGAATTGACTGGAGTTGATCAGGAGATTATCATTCTTTTCAGGCTTGTGGCAGTGCATGGTTCACCCTTCCTAGAGGTGTCATTATTTTGCACAGGTTTAAACCTTTGCCATTATTTACCACAAGGTGTACATGGAAACTTGCACTGCAGCAATGCTCCAGAGCTGCATGCTTACCTCTGGAACACTGGAAACAGAGCATCATCTATTCTGAAGGCAGTCCTAATCAAATCCAGTGGTCTACAGCTTCACGACCTCCAATGTAATCTGTTTAATGACCTTTTGGACTGCCAGTTTCAACTGTAGTTAGTACGGAAAACTCACTTCCTATAGCAAGGCTGAGGTGCACAATTGCTCAACAACTTCCAGAAGAAATAGGAACTAGTTTCTGTACCTCACAATCTTTCCTATTAGACAGCAAGCATGCATCCAAGTACCTCTGTTATATCAGCTTTAGATCTTAAACGATACTGGGCTGGTCTGCCTATAGGACTACTATTGTCTTATATTCAGTACCACTGGTCATGTGAGACTTTTGACCACACTACAGCAAAACAATGAGTGCAAATATACACTCTTCCTACTAGATAACAAAGTTCTTTTGTGATGTTGAAGGCACTTTAATTAAGTCAAACCTTTTTTCTTGCCACTATGTATTAAAGAGAAAATGTCAGTCTCCACTCATCTCTCTTTTTCTCTTTCCATCCAGAGGGACGGGCCTGTGCTGTTGTGTTTGACTGCAAGTTCATTGAGACCTCAGCTGCTCTTCATCATAACGTCAAGGATCTGTTTGAAGGTATTGTTCGGCAAATTAGACTTCGCAAAGACAGTAAAGAAGACAATGCTAGAAGAATGGCCAACACAAAAAGAAGAGAAAGCATAGGCAAAAAGGCCAAGCGATTCCTTGGGAGAATAGTGGCAAAGAACAATAAGAAGATGGCTTTCAAAGCAAAATCGAAGTCTTGCCATGACTTATCTGTGCTTTAGAAGCTTTCAGCGAGGACGGATGTTGCACATGGGAGGTGAACAAACATTTGACTGTTGAAGTGTATGGATGATCCTCATGGTGATAACAAGAATGAGTTATCATTGAGACTCTCGTTAATGCCTTAAGGTGCACAAGCAAGTCCAGAACTTACATTACAATGTCTACTTCATTGATAAATGGCTAAAGTTTCAATGCATACAAGTAAATGAACTAACTTTAAATAAGTGGCTTGACATGCCCACACTTTCATTATGTACATATATTATATATCCTCTTGTCCTGTGGATAACAGAGATGCAAAGATAAGAAAAGATGATGATAAGTATCACCATAGACTTGTCTCGTTTGCAGAGCAAAACTTAAATTTGTACGCAGGCTCGTACACCCTTTTTAGTATAAAGCAAGCAAAGATAAATCTTTTTAAACTTAAATATGGGGTGGGGGGAGTAGAACCACATTAGAATGGGAGTAAAATTTATATATATAGTTAAATACAGAACGGATGTCATTTTATGAAGTTAATTTGCACTTCCATTAACTGTTATTCAATTAATTTGTTACTTGTTTACATGCAGATTTTATAATAAAGTATTATTTCCTGTTATAATAAACTGTGCTTTTCTGATAGTTTGGATAAAGACTGAGAGCAATATTTTTATATAGACCTTCTTTCAACTGTACAGAACATTATATACAGACTTCAACTGAGTTCCACATAACAGTTCTGGAAAGAGATGAATAGGGCATACTTTGTGTCCAGTTCTTCAGTAGACTGTTTCTTTAAGTAAATCCTGCTTTCATTAACACCTTACCACAGCAGCTCATATCAGGAAGGAGTACCTTAATGTTACTGTTCATCTTCAACCTGCTTCTCTTGTCAGCTGCAGCAGAAACAGACCTCTAAATAGTGCCTATAGTTAGATAGATGTGTTTCCACACTGATTAATTGAAACCCGCATTGTTCAACTTCTTACATTTTCTCTGGATGACAGCCACTGAACAAATGTGTTTTTTCTGTTGGTGGTGGTGGTAGTGACTGTTTGTAGGTTCTGTTTTGTTTTTCCTTTCTGGGAGAAGTATAATTTTCTTGTCTACTCACAAGCCTGTAAATAACTTTCAATGGCTTGAAGAAGTTCAAACCAGCATGGCAAGGCTGTTTGAAAGAGTTACAGGCTCCAGCTATGGTGTGTTGTGGCCTTCAGTGTTATTACCGTTTTTGTGTTCATTTTATCATGTTATAATTAATGTGTTTCCATGATATTTTTTTTTACCTTTTTGCTACTCATTAATTTAGAAAGCAGTCATGCCTCAGTAAATAATTTGGGCTGGCTGCATATGCTTTAGTAGTTCCTGTACATAGGATACTTTATTTTTAAATTCTTCCATAAATTATCTAAACTATACATTCTGGCTTTTTCTGTCCAGGGCTGAGTCCAGTTATTTAGAGAGAGAGTTCTCACTGCTTTGGAGATCTGTATGTGATTTTATAGCTGACCTTTCTCATACAGCAGAAAAAGTGCATCAGTGGTTACACCTTACAGTGCTTCCCTGAGCTTGAACAAACAACTCTTCATGAGGTTAGCCCAGTCTTTGGGCACTCATCAGGGAACAGTTCGTACTGTGGGAAACGGTATCTGGTTTGTATATCTCTGCTTTGGAGCTGCAGAATTAGTCTCCTAACCTGTTGCTGGTGCAGCTGTTAAGTTTAGCATATGTTGCTGCTAACAGGTCACATAGGTTTTCTTATGAAGAGAGGTGTTTATTTTTTGTCCTGAGTGAGGTCTAAAGTGAGTAACTCTGTCCTGCTGCCAAAACTTACATTTACCTGATAATACATTTCCATTGGATTTGCCTTTTGTCACCAGCTTTGCTTCCTGGCAAACTATTATGGCAAACCATTCCTGGAATGTCTAACCACTGTCAAGAGCATGACAGTAGATGTCTATTTACATCGAAGTTTTTAAGTGTCAACAGCTAAGAAATTACCATAGTCCTGAAAACCATAAAGCAAAAGTGTCTAAATTCATGTGCATAAATCTGGCACATACCTATTTATGCTTATATTAAAGTTACCAACAAAACTAGACGTTGCTCCCTGTGTGCTTGCAAAGCTTTTGCCTTTGGTTGTCCTGTGCTTTCAGAATGACTGGGAGAGGACTGACATTTGATTGACCAGCAAGATTTAATTCTGCCCGTGATAAATACAAGGAATGTGATGCAAACCCAGAGTTTAAGATAAGGCTTTTCACAAAGTGCGAAGCGTTACAAGGATGTGTTGCTCTCAATGCCGCAACACGGCTGCATGACCTCTTCAAGGTCATGGTTAACAGCTGTACTTTTTCGCATACTCTGACCTACAAATCAGACATTTTACTGTGTTTGTGAATTCAGAAGATTAGGTTAGGACAACTCTAAAAAATAAAAAAATATTCCTGAGGTGTTCTACTTCATTGATAGTCGTTAACGTAAACTGTGGAAAATAATTTGTTTTACAAGTACGTCATATGGGTCACTGTGAGACAATAAACTGTGAATCCCTCAAAAGAAGCTTAGACTCATCTATACTGTGTTCTGCTGGTTAATATTGTATAATAAAACACGTATTCAAGTATTCATACTTATTTTTTCATGTTTTCACAATAATTAACATAATTCAGCTATCATTTATCAATAGGGACAGGGTTCATTGTTACTGAAGCTTTGATAGTAACCTTCTCTAGACCAGTATCGTATTCTATGCCACAGAAGTATTACCATGAATGTTATTTTGCAGAGATTTTGTAGCTCCTGGAAGACTTTCTATCCAGAAGAATATTAATTTCTTGGATGTTATTTAGTAGAATTTCCAAGCATATATTTTGAAAGTACATATGCAACAGTAACAGACATCTATCTGTCAAGTGCCTCCAAAAATCAACATTCTTCAAAAGGTTATTTTTTACCTTCAAGCATTTGAAGGTCACCTATAGGTTTTTGTAATTTGACAAGTTTTATTGGAAAGGATACTCAGATTCTTGCCACTGATGGTGGTGAATCTATGTCATGTGAAATATACCAGTAGCCCCAGGCAACATTATTTTCTCTCATTATTACCGGAGCAGAGTGCTATGGGTTACAGTGGTGTCAGTTTTCTTATTTTTTTGCCAATATACATCAGTTTTAATTCATAAGGAGAGTTCACACCGTCATGTAATCTTTATTGCCTTCACTGCTACTGCCAGCTGAAGTTCCTGTTACTGCTAATTGTGGTGGTGGATTTTGTGTTGGCACAAGTCCATTTGGAACAGCTCTAATTATCATCCTCTACAGTGGAAGGACATCGCCATTTGCGCGCAACACATGTGTTAGGTAAACAAATCAAAGACTCCTCTCCTTGCTATTGCTAAACTAGATCCTGTAAATTCTTCATGGTATGAAAAATGTGAAGAAAATCATTCCTCCATCTGCCAAAAATGCAAAGCGTAAAGTCAAGTCCTATAAATATAGATGAAATGTTAACTGCTGGGGGAAGACTTAGCATCACCAAAAATGTAGTTTTACTCAGATGGATTTTCTCAAAATAGGGCTACAAAAACAGGCCAGGATCTACATAGTAACATTGCATAACATGACTGTTCTTTACTGAAGAGGAAAGCATAATGAGCTGACAGTGATTAAGAATTCAGTGTTTGATAAAAGATTGCTAAGAGGTAGTCTAAGAAAAGTGGGATAGTACTTATGCTGAATTTTGCTTTAGTTCTCTTAATTTTGTTTGGGGACAATGTACAGATTAATTGCATGTACATCACAGAGACCTCTCTAAATCTGCATATACAGTGAAAGGTGATGTTCATGCATTCCAGGACTGCCATTTAATTTATACATATGAACTCTAGCATTACAGTGGACAATTTGACTCCCTCTTAAAATGAAGGAACACCTGAACTCCAATACTGCTTAAGTTATTCATGTCTAAAATTTGAAATTGTAAATTATGTCAACTGCCTTTGTGCTCTATGACATGGATATTGAATAGAGAAGCAAAAGATTTAAACAAATAAATGAAGTACCCATCATTTACCTTCACATAAGACTTCTCTAATGCACTGTTCAAAATCCAATGGGGAACAGCATTGTTTAACTTAAAATTGTACTCAGGATTCCAGTACTAGAAGGTAGGAAGCAGGCCAAAGAATTTACTTCAACACCAAGTCCTTCATCAGCAATTATCTTGATATTAATAATAATTATGTATCATGAAAATGTTCTGGCAAAGGGGTAAAATGGGCAGTGTATGTTCTAAAGACCCCCCTTTCTCTTGTTCTCTCTTTTTTTTTTCCTTTTCTTTTTCTATTTAAAAATGTGCTATCTGAATGAATCACTGGAAACCAATTAGGAGCCTACCGAGTTGTTTTTTTTTTTTTTTATTACCTACCACATTTGTCACAGGAGCTGAAGACGATATTAATCTGAACAAAAATTTAGCAAGTTCAGAGACTGAGATCAATAGAATACATCTGATAACACCAGTTCTCTCATCCTCCTAAATTAAGTTTTTCCAAGGCCCAAAACAAGGTCTAGAGAAAGGACAGGATTTGGAGAGCCAGCATAGAATTAAAAGTTGCTCCTACTCAGACCAGAATAGAGAACCTGTAAAAAGCTTTCTGGCAGTAAGTTCCACTTTCATCAGCCTCTTTGCGGTAGCATAAATAATTACACTTGTTAGGCTTGCAGTGCTACTGAAGGTTGTGACCCTTGCTTTGGGAATGACAGTTCTTAGGTCGCTAGATGCCTTGGCAGAAGAATCATAATCTTTTCACCCCTAAAATGGATTGTTGTAATGCATTATGCTTAACAAAGAGCTTTCAGGAGCTCCACGTAGTAGGAAATATAGCCATGTTAATGATGTTGGCTAGGTCACAACGAGCACATAACATCTGGGCTCTGGCCTGGGTTCCTGTACTTTTCTAGGTGAACTGATGGTCTAGAAAAGCTGTAAATAGTGTTGGACATAACTAATGCTGACACTGCTTCACTTTCTGCACGTTTCTTGGCTGGCTACAAAGCTTGCTGAACTCACTATAAAGTCAACAACATTTCCTGATTTTGGGCTGCTCGGCAAAAACAATCTTTGTATTTCTAATTGCAGCTATCTTGTTATGTCAACTATTTGGGCAGCAACAATTTAGTGCATTTGACACTGTGAAAGTACCTGCAAGGGATCATGCCCTGCTCTCTTGCAGATCAAGGACACAAAAAGCCTAATACCACAGAAATCTTAACTGAACTACAATATACAGTAAATTTTAAAGCCATGCCAACTTGCATCTGCTCCCATTCATTCCAGACCTTCCCTTGGAATTTCTGGAGGAGTGTTCACTCACCAACCTTCTTCAACTAAAAGACCATAACTCCTTTTGGACATGGGCCAGGTGCTGAAAAACTTTCTCACAGATTTTTCAGTTACAGGTATCTTGTTTGTAGAGCTCCTTTGTCACACACATTTCATGTCAACTTGAATTTTATCTTTCTGACCTCCACTGTTACACATTGTCACCCTTGCAGCAGTGGCTCAGCAGTACACTGGGAACGTCTGCTGCTGCATGACTTACTGAAAAACATCAGCTGTCAACAGTCATAACATGAACCTGGTCCCCCAGCTCACTGCTTTACATAATACAGTCTAGATAAAAATGTCAAATTTTGCTGCGCATAAGTCCCTGATTAAGACAGCATAGCAAATTAAATTACTATCTCCTTGAATGTCAGGGGTACTGTTGCATTTGCAAGGCAAAAGGGAATGGAAGATTTTTAGCTAATCTATTCATGGGAGAAAAAAAAAAAAGAAAAACTTACTCAATGTGACAGCCGCCTCTCATTTTTATGCTATAGTCATTTTTTTTATGGAAATCTCTGGGGCTATAGAGCATAGTCATGTATGGTCTTCTGCCTTTTGACTATCCCTAGAGCTTTTGGATCTGTATTCTTCCTACATGGTCCCATATGGGAAATATTTTTAAAAGTCTGACACATGAGATTTCAAAGAAAGCAAGGTAGGTGAAAGTTATGAGCAATGGAAAAGTTCTCAAGGACTTAAAAAACACCATGAAAAACACAATGAAAAACATTTTATTCAACAAATTAACATTTCTATGCAGGGTTTACAACACACAGTCCACAGCACTGTGGGTAGGTCAAGTTAAAAAAATGAAAAATTGGTTATAAACACAAAGAACTCATTAGCCTTTTTCAATAGTATTTTATGTGTTTATCTTGATACTCTGCAGCAGATCTGAAGTCACAGTCTGTAACACACTGCAAACAAGTAGATAAAACAGAAACTACAAGATCAGGCTGTTTTCATTCTATTCTATTCTTTTTTTTTTTTTTTTTTTTTTAATTGTTACCAATATAAGCTTTTACTTGTAACACAAGTACAGACACTGAGTTCATATGATAAATACACAACCAGTGCACCTATATGCAACCATTACCTACAGAACTAGTTTTATTTCTTTCTCTTACACAGTAATTCAAAAGATAGTACTAAAAATTTCAGTTACAGCATAGAAGTGAAATAAGCATGAAAATAAAGCAATAGACAGCACTGCACAAGTGAATAATGCCTCCTGCACATCTCTCTCTTATTCACCTTCTATTTTGACAAGATACCAGACAGCTAACGTATCCGTGCACGTCTGCACAACTTTTATTCAAAAGCAGAGCTAGTCAAATATCAGAGCAAAACGTTGAACAGCCAAATCCTCAAAAACAGAGATGCAGGGTGCAAATGTGCAATGTACTTTCTATCAGCCCATAGATTTCATTAGCTGGATGTGCAAATCTTTTTAGCTAGGTTTCAAGAGTTCTAGAAAACAGAACATCTTATATTCTAAAATCATCCTCAAAAATAAAAAGTGTTAAGAGCTTTGTAATGAATTTTACACTCAGCCTTCATTATATGAGTTGTAAATTAAATTCTTAGTTAACTACTAGAGATCCTGACTTAGTAATCGGTTCACTTTTAATTATAAGGTAATTAGCCAGTATGGCTTTATTATTTCATCCCCAAAGTAATGTTCTGCTCTTCAAGAGCAAGATGGAGGTAAGGAGCAATTTAGTTTTAATCACAGAAATTGGGAGTTGCTTGAATTTCTCCTCCTCTCCTGCTGGCTTGGACTGTGACCCCCTTAAGCTCACGCTGCTCTCTCTCACCTGTCACTCCCATTACCATGGGCAAGGGGGTCTCCAGCCTTTGAAGTGAGCCCTGTAGCAATAAGAATTTCACACGGTCCTCAGCTTTTTAATTTCTTGTTGAAAGACTGTGCTTAAACATGTGCTAACACAGTTTTGATTTTGGGACTATGATGCAGAGCAGATGTCAAGCCTAAAAGAACAAACCACAGACAAATTTTGACTGCAGTTTGTATGCTTGGAATATTGTAAAGGCAAATTAGCATTCTGGGTGTTGACCTCAGGTCTTTCTTGACTGGACAAAGATTTTTAATATTCTCCTCCATACTAAATGTCAGTATTTTGTAGGCTTATTTTTAAGATTTTTTGAAGCACTCAGGCATACTACACTTATTTTAAGCTGGAAAGGGTATGTTAGGTGGCAGTATCAAAGATATAATTATATCTATAAAACCAATCTTGTTTTAATCTTTTTTTATTATTTTTTAAAAGATTTTTTACTTTGTATATTATACAGAGACTGACTGTACATTGGCATTTACGTAAATCACACAAAGGACTAAGCAGAAAGGGAAGGGTTCAAATGACATCTATATGCAACTTGCTATTTCTGTTCCAGGGGGTGGGCTTCAGTGTTTACGGAGCAAATCGCCTCTGACCTCCCTTCAGTCCCTGCTGAAACTGCAGCTGGGGGATGGATGGGATAAACATGCCAGAAAAGAACTGCAGGTCCAGATGCAGCATGGACTTCCAGATCACCTGCGCTTCACAAACCCTATAAGCCACAACAACATACGTAAATGCAGAGGCTTGAGGGATGAAGCAAAGAAAGGGCAGGGAAACAGAAATAAAACAAGGCTTGTCTCTGAGCAGCTTCAAGAAGAAATTGCAGCATGGGGATTGCTGACTTCAGCAAGGAATTGTGCTTGAAGTAAAAGGTCTCTAAGCTGCCCAAGCACAAGTTTGTTCTTCCATGCAATGCTCAGTGGGAAACTTCCTGCATTGCAAGACATCACCTCCTCCCTTCCTCTCCTCCCCCTCCAAGAAAAGGCTATTTTAATTCACTGATTGTAAAGCTTTCTTTCTCAACAGCAGGACAGAGGTTTAATTAAAACTCCAACTGGCACTAACATAATCCAGAGAAATCCCACCCATTTCAGGGAATAAACCCCTGCTGAAGTTGGTTAACCAAGAGTGATGCAGTTTAGGCAGTTATCTGTACAAATCCTTGAATTCAACTGTATCTGTGAGAGAAAAGCTGCCAAAACCATTCAAATCTGTAAAATATTTTATATGACATTGAAAATGGCTTATTAAAGTCACTTGGTAAATAATGGATGAAAAACAGTGAATGTATTTTAATATTTGTGTTTCTCTTACTCTCATCCCTATCAGTATGGCAGAGAAGGCAGAGCACCTCCATTGCTAAACATACACACCCCTATAATGCTGGATTCAACTGAGTACTACTTGTGCAAATGATGTTATTGAGATCACAGGATAAATCCTGCTCTTTTCTGGAGAGTCAGCGGATTTAGGCCCTGTTTTTGGAAACACTAACTCATGCTTTATGTCAGCAGAGCACACTGGATAAATAAGATGGAATAAATATTTAAAAGACTATTTGTTTGGAATTGTATTCTAGCTATACTACTGGGAAAACAAAAATAGAATTTGGCATTGTATGAGTGTCTGTCATCTCATGGAAATGTATGTTATGTTTGCAGAATCAGACATTCTGAAAATGAAATAATTGAAGGGCAATTTCCACGCTACAGTCACATCATGGCAAAAAAGACGAACAAGCATAGGATAGTTCTCTGGACAGATCAAAAGCAAAGCCAAACAATTCTTCCAGCATGATTTATTTTACTTAAAGATCAAAAGAAAAAAAAAATAAGATAGATCAGGTGTACACTACTGGAACAAGAAAGAGGGATTACATTAATCACTAATAAATTAAACCCTGTTGTTTTGGAATGTTCCTAGCACTCACAGTTCATCAGTTAAAGATGACAAGAAATCATTAAAATAATAAACTAAATTGTCACATGGACAGAGAAGTCTTTACAGAACAGCCTGGAACTAAAAATCAGCTTTCCAAAGAAGAGAATACAATTCTACCACACTACTCTAATTCTCAATCATGTAATTTTATCAAAGGACTTTTGCTTAACGTTCTCCCTTTGGAATAGGAATGGTTATGTTGGAACCTCACTTCCACTAAAAAAGAACAAGTCAAGCTTTGGAGGTAGAGGAAGAAGTTAAAAATTTAAAGTATATAAAATCCAAAAGCTCAAATAGAATATATTTCTTAAAAATCATATAACCTTGAATCTTGGCTCATGAAATCGTGATGAAGTTTAAGACTGCAGTAGCTGTGTAAAGTATCCCTATTAGATCCATATGAGACTCTATAAATTTGCAGCACAGCACTATGTACTTTCCCTACGTCAAGCTTGGGCTACAGTGATAAGCTGTCCCCCTTTTTCTAAAAAAAAAAAAAAAAGCTTTTTCTTGGCGTCTTAGATGTTATTAAAAAAGCTGAACAGATAGATTTGATACAACGTAATGCCACCTTATCAGAGGTCTACTCAGTGCTCATATATGCTTTTTCTTATTTTTTTTTCCCCTGAAACATCAGGTACCATTCCTACATGCTTGCAATACAGGAGAAGAGACCAAATTTTGTCTCAGGAATTTTTAGGCCCCAGAAGTAAAACATTTTTAAATGCCCACTACTTGGATGGGTGGAACACAGATGAAACATGGATGTTTTATGTTTTCCATTTGTCCTTCTTAATTCAGAGACGTTTCAATTTAGATAAAAAAGTATATCTTCCAACATGGATAGCTTCCGTAATCACTTTACGAGATTCCTTTTTAATCCCTCTGCACCTCCCCATGTTTCCTAGTGGAAACAGCATTTTGGGGGTTTGTCCTAAGGCTGGGAATAAGAAAAGAATACCTCCAATAATGATGTGGTGAAAAATGGTTTCCTGTCCAGCCCTGGTAGCAAATACAATGGGTTAAATGGTAACCCTGGTGAATCCATTAGGAGTTTTCCTGTAGATCTGACCATAGCCAAGATTTGTATCTCCGTTGTCATTAAAGATATTATAACTTGAAGAAACACATAGAAGGAAATATTTCAAAACTTTTAAAGTGGATTTTTGTAAATAAAAAGCAATTTATGCATAGAAGGAAATGAAAAAACTTGTTACATTTTACACAAGAATGTTTTGACAGATGGATGCATTCAGACAGAAATTAAGTGAACCCAGTAAAGATTTCCTGATTATTTTTGTTTCCAACATCTTGAATATTTGAATGACTAAATACAAAACTATGCTTCTATGTCTGGAAGGCAATTAGCAACAACAAAACTGAGGAAAATTCTTTCATTTTATTTGATTAAAAATAGAGCAGAGGTCAGTCCTGTAAACGATGCAAAATGCTCCTGCCACAGGAGCATTTATGCACTGAATAGCCTAATTATGTGGTTTTGTTGCTGAAGAGCATTATGGAGTTCAAAGGAACAACTCAAATTTAAGAAATAAACAAATGGCGGGGATTTGGAGAGCTGACCTTCTCCAAGTCACTCTCCACCCCACCTCTGCCAGTGAGTGGACGCAGCTCACACAGCTCAAGCCACTGGGGAGGTGCAGTTCAGACCAGACCACAATAACCCTCACGGGAGAGGGACCATCGGATCTGAGAACATTTTGAAGATCAGCAACAGAATTTCCCAACATTTCTATCTAGCACAATTCTAAATGTTTTATGATTAGAGCCTTTCTGTACAAGCTGATGTGTATAAAGAATAACTCCAAACTAAAACAGATGGATTACCTCAATAAAGGCAACTTTAATTGTGTTCCTACCCTGATAGACTGACATTGAGATGTGCTTGATGCTACTGGGATAAAATTCACAGAAACATGCAAGTATGTATTTGCAGAGCCACTGCTCTGATGTCTCATTTTGGTGTTGGTGGTCCATTCCTGTATTACTTTTCTTTTTGGATAAACCAATATTTTTCCTCAGAATAGTATATTTTAAATACTTCAGGATAAGACTGATAGATTAAAATAGTGTCTAGTTCCTGCATACAGACAGGAGAAATCATGTTTATTCACCTGCTGTTGGATTTCATTGTCTTATGTCATGTGAACGGTTAATTAAGTTTAGTCAATTGTTTTAATTTAGTTCATAACAGGGATGCAATTAAGCCAATTTCTCTGACACTGAGCTAGACAGCAGGCATAGCTGGCTTCAGAAATTATTTTTCCATATATCATTATTTTATCATTCACCTTTCAGTAAAAATAAGCATTTCCAACTCTAATCATCATCTTGATCTCTTCAAAAATAGTATTTGTAGCAATTATCAAAAATAAAGAAAAAGTATTACTTCCACTTTTCTAGTATAAATTAACTATTTCACCTGGAAATCTTTATCTTTCATGGGAATACTTAAATATGAGTTATCTTCCTTGTGCCTACAGAACTATGATCAGTTTATGGATGATAACTATCATCGTTATATGTCTGAAATGTTACAATAACTATTTGCAATAGCACCAAGAGCATTAGCAAGCTCATTCTCCTATTTAAAGAACGTGTTAGCTGAAATTCCTTCTAAGTACCCCAGATACCAGTGTTTAAGACTACTGAAGGTTTGACTGCTTTAAAACGTTAACATGGGTCCTGTAATCAAAACTCCAAGTCTTAAAAAGCAACAAGGGTTTTTTAAACTGTAAATAAAAGAATTTAGACACCACGGCAGGTTAGAGTTAAGCCTTTTCAAAAGAAGTCTCTCCTTTACCCCTTCTCTTGACTTAAGGGCTGGAAAATAAAATTGTGAGCATACTTACTACTGAAACGTGTCAAGGCTGTGTGAAGCAATACTTTCCTGAACTAAACTATCCTAGCACAGTAGGATGCCTATTACCAGCTGAGTAAAACAGTATATGATAGTATTATGTGAGGTGACAAACAGTTTTATATACTCTCAGTGGTAATCAGTAATACAGTCTATAGCTATATCTCTAACCTAAAAAACAGGTCATCCGTAAGGGTTGTCCCTTTCTAAACCATTTTATAATGAAGTTGTGTTGTGTTTTTTTTTGTTTGATTGTTTGTTTTAAAAAGTGTCGTGTCCTCCCCTCCTCCCCCTCCAGGAGTATCAATGGTGACCATATTTCCTTTAAATTCTGCTGCAGAACTTCTCATAAGGCTGAAAGTCTTTTCTGGTACTAGGGGAATTCAGATAGAGTCTTTCTTGCCTAGGTGTTGCATATCCCTCGGTCATTTATTATTTCACGTAAGCAATTACACATTTAAATCACCTTTTATCATATTAATTGTATCTTACTCTGATAATTTTGAAGAAAGTTATTTCTAGGCAAATCAGAAGATTAAAATTGAGTAAGTTTCCTAAGCTATGTTATTTCTTCCATTGCATTTCAGAATGTCTAAAACACTTCCTCTGGCTACTGATCATATCCTTTGCCATGCCTGAAAATAGGTGAAGTGCTTCTAATAACTTCTAATTGATTCTAATAACTCGTGGCACCTATGTTAGGAATCCATAAACTGTATGCTGTAGGACCCCATGTACCAAATACAGTCAGACAATAAAAGCCCCTGATAAGAAAAATACTAGATATGGTCCCTGTTCACTGACAGGCTAAAAAACATTAAGTTTCAAAATATTTATAGAATTAGTATTAACATAAGGAAATAAGTTTTTAGTTTTAAATAAAAATAAGCTTTTAGTTTTAAGCACAAGATTGTGATCCTAGCTACCTTCCATTCTAAATATGGAATGTCCCTTTCAATAAAAAATAGGCTATTCTGTTACTGGGCATTGAGATACTTAAGATAATTTTTTGGATATGATCTCAGTTCACAATGTTGAAACACCCAGTTAAGCTAAGTTTCTAAAGGCATGCTTGACTATGAGCCATCATCCTCCTAAGTAGTTTTCTTATTCACATGCTTAAAACTGGATACCTACTTAAGAAAGTGGGTGACTCATGGCCTAAATTGAGAGTTACCGTATTTAATCAAACTTACATTGCTGTGAGATCAGACTGAAATATACGGAGCCCAACTCTTTACTTC
This sequence comes from Cygnus olor, assembly GCF_009769625.2. Taxonomy (NCBI): domain Eukaryota; kingdom Metazoa; phylum Chordata; class Aves; order Anseriformes; family Anatidae; genus Cygnus; species Cygnus olor. The sequence goes on along the minus strand of NC_049180.1, from coordinate 9,831,315 downwards.
TCTCACCTTTTTAAATTTTTGTGCAGACTGAGTATCAAACACTTCAATCAGACAACTCCACTGAGGTGTCTAGTGCACACAGATAAAGGCACAATGCAAAGGAGGCCTGTATTGCATATCACACTAATGAAACCTCTGGTGCTATTTGTGCAGGTTATGTAGGTCTCTTCGTACCCCATTTCCATCCATACTAGGAAATGGCAACGCTACAGCTACAATTCCTAACAACCTGTATGACTTCAGTAACTGTCTTCTGTTACAGGAACAAATACAGTCAGTTATTCTCCTTCCCAGTCATAAGCACCATCTGTCATTTAATAGGTGCTTCAGCAACTCATTAGTCTGTACTTAAATTGACTTTGAACAGAACACTGCCATTTTATTGCTGCTGTGCTTCGCATCACCAACTAGACCCTTAGAGTCAATACTGATAATGTCAATATCTTTGAAAACAGTTCCCAGGCTTGTGCAACCAGCACTGGAACTTTAATTTCAATCTCAGAATCCTATTCCTCACCTGATGCTTTCTGAATTCTTGAGCATGTAACATGGTCCAAGTACAACTGTACAACTTTCCAGAGTAATATTTCAAATATTTGCAAAGGAATTTAAAAACGTTTTTTGTGTGCTAAAAATCTGTTTAGAGTATACAGTTGCCCAAGAGCATGTGCAGGGTCAAATTCTGTGCACTGAAACGGGCATGAAATGCATGTGGAAAAGTTGCTTAAAAGAGTTCCAGTAATATTTTCTGAGTAACTTTTTCAAAGTGTCCATTAAGCAACAAATTAAATGGCATTTTGATGCCAATTAATCTTTGTAAAAGAACTTCCAGATGCATTTATTTCTGCATATATTCTAGCTATCGAATATAGGCTAAATCAGTAAGTCTATATTGCTTAAAAAACAGCTGTAAAGTTCTTACAACTAATGTTCATCTCGCCCAAGTCTTTCAAAATAGAACTTTACGCACCCCTTTTCTTCTCTGTTTGTAATGTGCTTGCTTGTCATCTCAGAGCTTAAGCACCCAGAGATCAGTGACTGGAAAGACTAAGCAGCCTTGATCTTACAGGGACTACTTGAGCAGGTGTTGACAAGCGAATGTCTGGGGAAAATAATTAGCATTATTTGCTACTTCGAGAAGCAAAGATAAATTAATTATTCACTGAAGGCTAAGCTTATATTATCAACTGGTATCATCCTACCAAAAATTGAAAATTAAAATATAGATTACTCTCATTTTGTGGGCAAGTAGGACATTTCTGTAAGTTTTGAGCCATATATGACCTATACCTTGTCTTCTGTCCTTCCAGATATGATAAATGCTCCCACATGCTGGCTAATCACAGCTACCAAATTTGAAAGGAAAACACGGAGGCTTGCCTGTGTCATCGTGAGGAATTCACAGGTACCTTTATTTCCTGAACCCCTTTACATAACATATAAGAATAGGAGGGTCAGAGGGAGTTAACCTCTACACCTCAGTTTATTTCTTTCTCCTGCATTTTAAATTGAAAATCTAAACATCATATACTCTTTATTAGTAACAATTAATAGAGATTTTCCTACAGCTCCAGTGACATCAAGTGTGCTATAAAACATTTTAAAAATAGGTAATTGCAAAAGTTCAAGGGGAGTATCCAGAATTAAAAGCCATAACCATAGCAGCAATGGAAGATGAAAATGACCACATGCCAGTGTTGGCTAAGATTGTCTTCTCTGAAATTCTTACGAAACAGAAGAAGCTATGATCAACCTCCCCAAAAATTCTATATTCCTTTGTCTCCTACAGTCAAAGGCTCTACAAATCACGTGTTAATCTTTGTAAACTTAACCAAACATTTCCTAAAAATAATCCAATTTATGCAAGTTAGAGTGTTTATACTAAACATTTCAGAAATTAGCTCCCCCAGAAGACTAGAACTGAATATCTAAAGAACAAGCATAAAATGCCTTCCCTCCACAAAGATAATCATAACCATACATGTGGAAAGGAGAAATAACATGCCTTACTCTTTGGGATTCAGGCATTCTTTTAATTTGCCATTTGGCATTATGAGCACAGTAAACAAAGACAGAAAATATAGAAACCATGTGACTGCTTGTTCCATAGCCTTTTGCACGCTGCTGCTGTAGAGAAGCTTTCAGATGTCAGTACAAAGCTGCCTGCTCACTGATGCTCAGTAAGAAATGTCAGGAAAGAGATAAGCAGGCTAAAAGGAGACTATTTTAGAAACATGGACTGTTCTATCATTAGTTCTATAGATAAACTTCTGGACATATTTTTGAACAGCAAATGTTATTGCCTAACCAAAGTCAGAAGGAGACAGTATTTTAATACAAAAGTAGGGGTGATTTCAGGACCTTCCTTTAACCTTGTCAAACCATTGTTTTAAGCTGCTTGTATATTTTTAAGTCTATGGTAAAATTACTGTGCTGTCAGAAAAATTGGATGAATATTTGCTGAAGATTTAATCTTAAAGGTCAAGAATAGAAAGTGACTTATCTTCAGGTAAGCATTAAGATGTCATTGAACAGAAAATAAGGGCCAAACTCTTGACAATTCTCAGTTTTGCAACAGAAGGAATTGTTCTGAAATTTCTTAACTAGGACTTCTTAAGGTATCTGAAGAAATGCTTTCTGATCACTGGTTCAGCATGCAAGCTCTAATGCTTTAAGTGGTATGCAAAGGGCATGCCACTTAGCTTTGGGGAACATTCTGAAAAGTTAAAAATATTTGCCCAGCCTCACAGCAAAAAGTCTACTAAATTAGTTCTATAGCTGCTCGTGACTATTAACATTGAAGAGGTGCTAAATTAGGTGCAGCCCCCACCATATTTTACTTTTCAACTGGTTCTACAATGCAGGAGAATGTGTGCGGATCAGAAAGAAGTGGATTTAGACCACTTTATATAACACAGTATGGACACAAAAGACCAGAGTGGTGACAGATATAACATGCAGTTTTCTTGAGGTGATCCTGTAAAGGCACACTCAATCTACAGTTGACCATTACCTGTAAACATATTGAAATGTTCTTTCATAATATACTTTTATAACACTTTAACATATTTTTAGAAGTCTTCTTAGTCATATCTAAATGCATCCCAAAATGATTTAATTTAGACCACAATTAATTTTCCTCTCCCCTACACGGGGAGTACAAACAGTATAAAAAGCTCCTAAATGAAACAGGAAATATTTTAATGCTAGCACAGATGTCAGCCAGTCATGATGCAAGGCAAAAATCAGCAAGGAATATGACCTATTGGGTACTCTTTTCTTTTCACATTGCTATAAATCATGAGTAACTCCATTGAACTCTGGCTTCTTATACCGAAGAAAATGAGATAAGTCAGAGAATAAGATCCTTGATTAATCTGGAGAAGTTTTGCTCCATCTGAAATACTTAGTTACCTTCAACGTCATCATTTCTTCAATAGATTCATTTGGCTTGCATGGGTCATGCCGCTTTGTGTCACTCTCAGAAGGTGGCTTTTAACAGCAATACTCTTTGCATTGTAGGTGTTACAGAGGGTTTTCTGTGCATTTCCATGTTTGTAAGAGGCAAAAGTTACTTCACACCATAGCAGCAGCGGAATTCATAGTGTGAGAGCTAAATGAGTTTTAATGGGTACTTGTCATTTGCTCCAATTTATAACAAAAACTCTTGAGAGCAAAGGAAAATAAGTGGAGAAATGTAGTGCTACAGACCATAGTGCTAGATTACTGACATTTAACATAATGGTGCTTTCTCAGTGCTATTTTCTCAATACTATTACTGCTCCAAACATTAACGCTTGAATGCCCTGTTTCTACTTTTATATTAATTAAATTGCTTTGTATTGAGTTAGACAGACTCCTCAGAATGATCCCAGCAGACATTGCTGGACCTCTACTTTATCTTTCTCAGAAGAGGCAATGTTTTAGACCAGGTAATTAGCAGGTCCTTCAGGATTCCCCCTGCATGTCAAATCAGATGATCCTGATAACACTATTCAATTAGCATTTAGCGAATGCTACCGGATTGCATATACTACCAAACAAATTATCCACTACATTTAGAAAATCCCCAAACTGGCATACAAACCAGAGCAGAGTTAGGCTGTTTGGACCATAAAGACATCTACCTGCAGTGTAGAATACAGAAGCTGTTTGTCAGCTCTTTAATGCACTTGCTAAAATAAAACCTGGAGGGACCACTTACTTCAAAGTATGTTTTATTTTGAAAGATTAAGCAAAACTATTAAAATATTGAAAAAGAATGAACATTGTTCACATCAGGGAAATTCACTGAGTTAAACCATTAAGGCCATTGTCCCTTTAAGCACTATATCCATTCACCGTCTACCTCACACTTTTGTTTGAAAAACAAGAAAATAGGGTTTCATTCACAGCAGCTGTTACAAGAAGAATGTTTTAGAAATATTGCCAGCCCCTAAGTAAATCTCTAGTGAAAGGCCTAGGCCTCAACTCATGTTTGATCTGTTGCTGCGCTTTGTGGGCCATAACTGGTCTCAATGCAAAGCTAAAGGAAACACTGTTAAACCAACAGGTAGTATCACACCCCATCTGTAGTGGTACAAATGAATTAAGATGAGATGCATCAACATCCAAGCCCTGCATTTTCTTCATTTGTACAAGATGTATTTTTTTTCAGTTGTGTAATTTGGCAAGCCTGTCACCAGTAGGTTCAGCTAACATACTGAGCCCTGTGCAGGAGGTACCAGAAGACTCACTCAGCACATGTTCTTCCTGCTGACATCCACTCCCCCTGCATATTGCACATACAAGCATAGTGTACACCCTAGGAATATCTTCAGCCCCAGGTAGGTCTTTTTTCTGACACTTAAGAACAACACCAGCAAGGAGCTGTCTGTGCCTTGCCTCTACGTTTCCAGATCAGAGACCTACAGCATGATGCTTGCAGTCTGGAAGAAACAACTGCAGCTGCTGAACTGAATGGTTTAAGCCGTAAAAAGTGGAAAACACTCTGACTAAAGCCTCAGGTCACTTGCAAGCTTTTCTGCACAACCAAAATATGTTATTCCACTGCTAGCCTATTCAAAACTGCCAGCAAATGGGTTAGTAAGAAAAACAATAAATGTTATAAGAGCTGGCAACTTCGAGCCTATGAAACAGGGCTGATAAACTCAGCAAGACTTTTGAGTGCCTCAGAGAAAAGGTACTATAAAATTGCAATTACTACTTTGCCTCATTTACAGTAGGTACCTAAGGCAGCCCTGAGACTTAAAAACTTACAGGCCATAACTTCAAGAAAAGAAGTTACTGGACAGGCAGTGAATGTAGAACCAGACTGAACAAAGTAATGATGGGACAGTATACACTACCGTTTCTTCTTTACCTGAAAAAACTCTCATGAAGTGCCTGTAAATAGGACATTAAATGTTTTCAAGATAGACACATGTTCACTAGGAAGATAAATCTGTCTATAAAAAGCATTTGTCATGTTGAACTCTGCGGTCTTTTAGATAAATTTCAGTACCAAATACCATTTCCTCTCTTTAAACCCAGATTATCCTTCTTCCTCCTACCCACTGGCTGGATGACCCTTCTGCACCAAATACCATGTTCCAGTATAAAATCCTCACATCATACAGAGTACAAGCCAACCTTCAGAGCATGTTCTAGATATATTCAAGAACAGTGTGCTTCTTTATCTGCAGAAGGTAAAATACTGCTGTGTAGTTCTGCCTTGTTTTCTGTTGGGTTTTATCTTGGAGTATTTGAATAATTAAGACCTTAAGGTTTAGGAAACACACCAGTTACCTATTTTGAGTGCATGTTCTCAAGCAGGCATGTGAACTAATTTTTTTAAATGCTGAAGGATGTACCATCTCTTTTAAAGCTATGGATTAGTTGCCTAGGTGCTGCTACCACAAGAAAGTCTTGAACACCCTACACCACTCCAGTGATAAAACTCTGAATAACCAAAATCTTGCATAATAGAGAAACAAGAGCTATATCAACACAGAACTCCTTGTTTTTATAAGACAAATGGCCCTCCAACAATATCTGATGGAAGGTTTTCCCATCAGGCTTTGAGTTCTGATTAAGTTACCCAAATTAAGTTGCTGATTAAGTGTAATACCTTGCCATTACTCACTCTGAGTGGCATCTCAAAGATTTCAGCAATGCTGAGATTTTCTGCAATTTTAGGCAGAAAGCTTTCTAACAGATTGTATCCCAATGCACCTACCACCAGATGATATTGAGTCTTCACTCCTGATGACTTCTATCTTCACTTCTTTCAATAAAATTCAATATGCAAAGTTTCATTTTATAACACTTGTTTTCAGAATCTGCAGATTACAGAGCTGAGAACTTGCAAACTGTTATCCTCAAAAAAACATTGCCTGATGCTTTGTGTACACCCGCGTGATGCATCACCAATAACGACAGGATGGATTAAGTTTTTTGTAGTGTAATGAAATGTCTTCTTGAAGTTCATTTTGTGTGCCTGGAGTCACTGTGAACTGTATGACAGATTCTTGAAAGACCAAGTCTATGCTAACATAACACGGAAAACTTAGGAAACTGCCACTGAAAGAAATCAAAAATGGGCAGGGGATTAAATAAGTCATCTTAATTTTTTTAAAACCCATAACTTGAATTATGGCACAAGCTGTGCTTATTATTTTGAATCAGTAGGAAAATGGGGGAAAGGAAAGGAAGCAAAAGACTCAGGAAAAAAATACCTTCATTAAAAATACAAAAAAAAAAAAAAAAGAAAGAAAGAATAACATTGCAAAAGACAAACTACAAAGACTAAATAGCTGCTCTCCCAAAACATAATCCAGCCTGTTTTTAATCACACACTGTATCAACTGAACAATGTCTTGACTAAATCTTCAATGGCCTGGCTCTGCAGTAGATTCTCTTGCATTAGATATTTTGCAAATAATATTCTATACAGAGAAGAGTTTCCTGGATACACAATGATAGAGCATGGCAACTCAAAAGCAATGAAGGAATGAAATGGGAAGGGTAAGAACTGTCCCATTTTAAGAAGCCAAAGCAGGCTACGCTGCTTTGCTTCAATGTATGCCATTGCATTATGTTACAAATGCACACCTAAGTGCATTCCTGATCACTTCTCCATATTGTTTGTGCAGTAACAGAAAACACTTAATTACAAAATGAAAACCTTAAGTCTGTAAACTGCTCCTCAATGTATTTTTTACTTTATTCCTACATTTCCAAATGCCATGTAAAGCTGGCCACCATAATGGAAATTGTACTTAAAAGCACACCCCAGGCTGAGATAGTAGTAAGCATTTTTCCCCTGGAAAAATAGTCAGTGGCCATTAGTTAAAGTCCTTGTCTATGTTTAAAAAAAGGCTGAGGTCAGAGCAACAGGAACTGTGCTCAATCTGCACAGCTAGTTTCTTAGGTTATATGGAAACTATTTTAACTAAGCTATCACTAACTATGCATGTCGAATTAAGCAATAAACCCCCAAAATGAAGGTTCGGGTGCAATCAGATTTTTTTCAAGCCTTCTAGGCTAATATCGCTCCCCAAATATCTGAAGTACAGTTGTCATTCATCTGATTTCCTTTGTTCCAGGAACAGATCAATGGTGAAGCATTACCCATATAACTGTTTTTGGTAAACAGATTGAAAAATATCAGGCTTTCCAACCTTCCCCCTCCTGGTTGCTATTATTTTTGTACTGACACGGCAACCTGATATAAATCTCAGCCTCGGATATAAAAGCAAAAACATCCTCTCCCTCCCTTGTCATATCAAAAGAACACATCTTCCTTCATTCAAGAATTCAAAGCAATTTCTATGACTTTCAGGTATTAGTCACTGCAGGATGGGTACAGAAAGCTGCATCACCACCTTAATAGAACTGTATGAGGGAAGAACACTCAAAGATAAATCTGCATCCTCCCAACCAGACTCCCTTAATGCAAGCTTAAGCTCTACAATCCTTCCCACTCCTGACATTGCTGCAATTCCAGTCAATGAGACTAGTTGTACTGAGGAAGCAGGGAAGTAACCCAGCTAAGCCTTGGAATTAGAGGATAGGTCTATATGCAGTGGTTTGGGAACAGCTACCATCTGATCACAGAGAAGCCAGGTAGAGTGATGGGCAGGCTGAGGTCTACTACGTGGCTGAGTTAGGCCTGCAATTCAGTGACAAACTGCTGGAGTTCTCGGGGGGTTTGAGACTGTCCTCACCAAGGAAACACTGTCATCGTGAGTCAGCTTGACATCATCTCTACGCAGCCTTAAAGTTAGCAACACAACACATTAGCATGCCAGTCAGCTAAGGATGCTTGGTGCTTCAGGATATAGGAGCTGATGTAGGTATGTTAGCTTTTCTGAATAGTACCCCATTGGAAATGCAAAGGCTGGCTTTCCTAAATCCAACTTTTGAAAGCTCTTCCCCCCAATGACCTGCAATGGCACAAAAGAGCATCTCACTTCATATGCTGCACAGTCATATTGTCATGAGAAGAAACGTCACCTCAGGTGAGTGATCCTGAACACAGGTCACAGCATTATCAGGAACAAAACCAGTATAATATTTAAGCGGTTCTTATTTGCCTACTCTCATCTGTCCCCCAGCAAAGCAGCTCTCCTCTCTTGGCACTACTTATTCAGGGCTGCTTGAAGATCTTTTCCGGGCAATGATTCCCTTCCAGCAGCAGCTGCTGCACTCACCTTAAAGTGAATATTTGTCAGCCAGGAGCTCAGGACTATCAGCAGCAAGCATTTAGTACAGTCATTACAAGACTCTAAAAGACAAGTATCATGGAAGTATGGTACAGGACTGTCCCAGCAGTACTTCAACTTCTTAGTACTCTTTCCTTCTAGCAGGATCAGCAGAGTTATTGTGTTAGCCACCTTGCTATCACTGGCAGTAATGAAACTGAATTGAACCATTAGTATAAATAGAAAATACACAAAATCAAGAACACAGATCTCCCTGTAGCAAAGTAGCTGCTCTAATTATTTAGCAGCAATTAACAAAGAGGGGAGCTTAATTTCACATCCCTAGACCAGCTGTCATGCTTTTGCAAAAGAATTATATCTTCAATAAATTTCTCTTATTTGTAGGCAACTCCGTGCCAGACACATCCCAGGTCAGCAATTATCATCTAATTGTGCAAGTCGAAGACCAGGGAATCTGTCTCTAGGATATTGTGCCTTAGCAACAGTGAAAATTGCAATGGTGGAAAACAGCCAGGTAGCTCCAGGTGCCATTTTCCTTCCAGAACTACTGAATGCAAGTTAGCTTCAAATCATTTCCAAGGTAAGTCAAGAAATCTTGATTTTGAAAATCATTCAACCCGGCAGAGATGAGATTCTCCTCTAATCTTAAATCTACTCTGGATAATTAATTTGGATTAGGAACACAAGCTTTGATCCTACAAACCTGTGATTAATAGGTATATGAATAATCCCATTAAATCTGGCCTCCTATTGTCCATTTGCAGAAATGCTGCTGTTTGCATAGGTTTATTATGAAGAAGCAGATTTGCTGTGTGCTGCATGTTGGAAAGTAAAATGGAAATGCATATGGCCATAGGCCAGGTTTTGTTTTCTGTTTTAGACCAGGTAATGGATCATAGCTATATGACCTTCAAGTGAAAACTGATGAAAATATTCCATTTCCATGAAGGTGTTTGAGATCATTTACATTCTTGTATTTTGGACTAATGGTCTTGTTTTTTTCTCCCTGAAAGGAGAATCTCCACAGCATGCTTTTAAGTTTTTACCCCTACATTTTCTGGAGTACCTAAAATCAGTGCTGCAGTTTCCCAGCTTCTTACTCCAATTCTAATTGCTCAGCTTGCATTGTTTGAGGAGTAAGAGAAACACAGGGCGGCTTAATGCACAGTAAAGTCTGCTGTTGTCCTATTTATTGGAACGCTAAAGGGAATCCCTCAGGCATCTGAAGATGGGGTAGGAAAAGATTGCTTAAAATAACAATCTTATTTTAAACATGGATTACAGATTGCACAGTCCTTTCCTCATAGCAAAGCGAGTGAGGGAACCAAATCACATGACTATCCACATACTTTGTGAATACAGTCATATGGGTTAAGAGGCACAAAATCTAAACAAAGTCACCCAAGAAACACATTAATGCTAGAATAAACACACGGATGTTTAAATTAGAATGAGGTCTCCATAATGGCTTTGCCTTGTTATTTTGAGAAGTGATGAAGCACCGCACACATCCCATTTGTAACAGTCACCTTCCACTTTCTCCTTGTTAGGAACTGTTCTGCACCCACGGAGTCGAAAGGGTTTGTCTTGTAAAAACAACTGACAAGCTGTATATCATGAGGACTGTACAGCCTAAACAGAAGTGTTTGTAGCTACATTTCCATGGTTACAGCAAAAATCACTTATAATATTCTCAGAGCTTGCTGTCCATTCTTCCTTAGACTATCTGGCATAAGTGTTTATTGCTTTTTGACAGTACAGTATTGCAGAAATATTTTTAGCTCTGGTAATCCAATTTCATATTTAAATCAAACTCAAAATGAGTTAACTTTCAGTCTGCCAAAGGATGTCAGGCAAAGTTTTCACTGATTTGATTTTGCCTTAGCTTGTGATAGAGAAGTTAAACTGTTTAACAAGAAAATGTCCTAAAATCCTAGAAATTCATTATTTCATTTCAATTCCATTTTTACCCTTTTGAATTTGATATAAAACGCTGCTGTTTATGGAATTGTGGAGGCTTGCAATATCTCATCAGTAGTCTGAATAATATAATTATATATTCAAAGGATCTCAAAACAGATGGAGAAAATTACTTATGCAAGGGCTGCAACATTGCAGGAGGCAAGCATAATTTACAATAAATGAGGCAGAGGTTGGTGATCGCTGTGTATTTACATGTTCTTCCATAAATTCAGTCAAACTTGATAGAAACTGCTTTTCTCTAGAGTCATCAATAGTCTGCCTACTGACACAGAATGAGACTGGCAGAACTGAAACTCCAACCCAGCATTTCTTGTAGAAGGTGTCTGGGAATCAATTAGCAGACCATATCTCAACTTTTTTGATAATATAAATTAAAAAGCCTCTTAAGGCAAAGCATGGTCTTCAACCACAGCTGCTTTAAAAGCAGACACATATCGCAACTAGATCCAAAAGCGATGTTGTCTTCTCCCATTGCATCCTGAGGCCTGTTGTCTTTCTAAAAATAATTGTTAAATAGGATTAAATTCTTTTGGTAAGAAAAAGTCCTGGCTCTGCCCACCAGCGGAAAAACTTCCATTCATGCTCCAGTAAGGAGATGTATGATAGCACAAAAACTTAATGCTCTCCACTCTAAGTGCTTGGATAGGTCTCCAAGCAGATGATTTCTACAGGGCAGTTCCATTTCTATGCCTACTCATTCTCAGTATCAATCTTCTGTGGCTGCCAGCAGAAATTTAATAGTATTTCAGTGACCCTTTGTCCTTGAGACTGAACCATTTTATTACTTTTCATATTTTCTTTGAAACTGGGAATCTTTTTATTCACATTAATGTTTCACCCATGATTCCAGGTTGAGCGGCAAAGCAGACGGGTCCATTACTCTGTGAAGGGGAGCTCCCCCAAGGGCCTTTCTTCAGCTGATCCAACCAGAAACATTTATGCAGAAGTGAAGATAAAAAAGTCAGGCAGAGGTAAGTGTAAATATAGCAAACAATCAGTCTGAAGTTACAGTATGGCTTTTTCAGCTAGTGTATTTGAGTACACAGATTTTGTTAACATGTTAATAAATTTTTACATTTGTGGAAGATAGGATTCTTAAAGATAATGCCAGAGAAACAGAATCTTTTGCCTGCTAATCGCTTTGTTTCACAACACTAAGATTTATGCCCTTGCATGACACCTTGCCACTCTTAATGGATAGAGTCTTCAGCATTTCCAGGCACTGGAAAAATACTATTGCCTCTTAAGTGGAAGACGTACACTAGATAAAGGGATGTGCTCAAATTCATACAAGCAGCCTGTGACTAACCTTAGGAATCATACTCTGTTCAGTGCCTCATCTGTTAAATCATCCCTTGAGAAATAAGCTCCTGATATCAGTAGCATAAACGCAGTCCTACCCAAGTCAGAAAGACTGTACTGGAATAAGAAAATCTGACCCTCAACAAAAAGTAAATTCTCTATTAAGACTAAACCAGACGTTAATTCTCATACAATTTGAAGCATTTACTGTTTAGATTTTTATATCAGTATTACATTCCTCTATATACCTCTTCCTGAGTTGTTCCCATGGGACCAAATCTCATGATCTTTTACTATGTGGTTAGTCCTAAGTTCCCCCCAAATACCACAGAATAGTAATTTATCTGAAAACAGTCTGAATGAAAATGCAAGCCTCTGGCCCAGAACAGAAAGATTATGGGTAGAAGATGCTGCACAGGGCCCTCAGTAATAACAGTGAGTACAGAAGCAGTTTGGACACACCCATGGCAAGGAAGGCCTAGCAGCAGCACTGATACTAAGTAAAATTGTGCTTTAAATACCCTTTCACACCCTCATGAAATTGAGCCCACAATCCACCAGCCCATAACAGGCATTATTAATAAAGAATACTAAGCAATACTAAACTGGGTAGACTTACAGTACAGGTTTTTATTGTCTGCACTACTTGCCTTGGATTTTTTAAGATGTCCTTACTATGATGTGACTGTCCCAGTTTTTGAAGCAGATGGAACAGTTTGCTGATGTTTCAGTGATGTAGGAACATATGGTCTTAGATATTTAAAGAAAGAGCCCTGGGACTTCCATATATCAGGAAAGCCTGCAAGCTGCCATCTGGGATTCTGAAGTCTACTTTGTCAGTGATACACATTTTACCTTGAGGCTTTAGGTTTCTCTCTGGAATACATAAAGCTAAGAATAGTGCACACAGTAAAGTCTAGTTTGAAGATCTCTATAGAAATAAGATCCTATTTAAAATCAGTCTTCTGAAAGATCATCAATACTTGTCAGAGAAGTTTATAAAGTAATTTTAGCTGTCTTTGTAGTCCAGCTCATGGAAGAAACTCTCAGATTTTGGATAAAACTGAAGACTTAGTGCATTCTGGAGATGTTGCATTTCCAAATTAGACAGGCTGGCAGTTCAAAAGTTGCTGGCAGTTCAAAAGTTTGGAGAATCTACCAGCACAGTCCACACACAGCATAGAGTAGTAGATGACTTCATTTTTTATCAATCACTCTAGCTGAGGGCAGTCAGAAGGGGAAAAGGAGGAAGTTTGACACAGTAGCAGTCCACTGACAGATTTCCCCCTCCTTGTGTTTATTAGTTCTGATAAAATACTAAGCATTGTATGATCAATAAAAAGATGCTGAAAACAATTAAGTAACAAGCTACAAATAGACTGTGCAGCCCACAGAACTTTGACAACCATAGTCCTGTTGAGTCCTACACAACATCAATTTCTTTTTTTAGTCTTAAAAAGGAGTTGATTGCTACACCTGCACTGCAGATGATGGTAGTTTTTATATGAAGAATATTAATGCCAAATTTTAATGTGTGTATAAATGAACCCTTACCATATTATTTCTTTTCATTAATTTGAATTGTAGCAGCATGAGATTCATTTTTTTGCCAGGAACAGTGATGGACCACTCTACAGTGACTCACTTACACGCCTGATAACAGCGACAGATGAGAATTACAACTTGCCAGCATTCACCCAGGAGTTTTATCAGGTAGCACTCAAGCAAAATACAGCTGAACATGAAAACTGTTCTTACGCAATAACCTGGGCTGTAAAATTATGAGTCAACCACAGCTGTGAGCAAGGGCAATAATTTACTTAGAACTCAGCTGTGCAATCCTTACTTCAGTGAGAATTAAAATTTTTTGCATAGTACTTGCAGGCACATTGGAAAGATTCATAGATTCTTATCTTGAAGAGGCACGATCATTCTTGAAGTAACAAAACCTTTAAGGAAAAGCTTTGAGTTCAGCAGTGAAAAAGACACTAAAAGATATTAAATACTGGATTAATTGAATTGCAGGTAAATCTGTACCTGAATGCTCAACATTTCTCATTTGTTTCTGCTCTAAAATCTTGTTTTATTTCTATTTCTGCAAAGATAAACTCATTTATCACATTCTTTATATAATGTATATTCACGAAAAGTTGTCTCAAGCCATTGAAAACATTTGAATTCTAAACAACTTTTTCCTAAGCAGTGATCAAAGCATGTCTTCAAAATAACCTTTCTTTAACTCACAGTTGTTTTTTTTTTCTTAAAAAAACTCTCTGTAGGAAGTGAGATCACGGTAAAAGCATAGGATACTAATGACCCCAAGACTAGTAATTCTAAAGCTATTTTTGGGATTCTGAAGCAGAAGCCTCAGGTATCAAATAGTTTTCATTTCATATTGGCAAAAAAACTGGACTGATAACATTGCAGGATTCTGGATTGTAGGCCAGTGCTGTGAAGCATTGCTTCACAATACAGATCATTTTAAAGACTGCTGTAGAACCTCACTTATCAGACAGATCACTTAAATGATTATCCTGACTTCCCTTGTCATCAGATCTTGAATGCTAAAAGGAGATTATCTCTTGTCAAATAAGATCACAGACCCCATGGCAGGCAGAACAGTGTCCTGTTAAAGAATTTCTACTTCTACATCAAATATTTACTTTGCCAAGAAGCCTTGGAAGCTCACTTGTGTTTTGTTGCCAGGTCTCAGCAGCTCTTGTTATGTTTTCATAAATGTTGTTGATATAAACAACTCTCTAACCTTCTCACAAAGGCGACCCTGACTCTATTGTAACTAAATTCCTGCCCCTGACAACAGCACTTTGCTTATGATAATAGATCAGTGGCTCTACAGCATTCTATAGTTGCAGAGACCGTCAGTAGTATTACACACTAACTGGTTACCATTACAACCATACACTTTTTTTCCATCATTTTATACGTGAAGAAAGCCTAGACCCACGTAGTTTAATACTCAAACCAGGAAAAACATGGCATCACAAATAAAGGTACTTATCAGTTATAAATAACAAGTCAATATTTTCATGAGTTGAGATAAAACCTCTTTTGGCCAATGCATGGGTAGGTGTCTTACCTGTTAATGATTGTACATAGGCCTGAACTGTGCATGTGTGATTGAATGCAGATACTCATATGCATAGTTTTGTGCCTTCAAGCTTTTATTGGAATAAATATATATTGGCTAGCAGCACATTTTTGCTGCTTTGATGTGCGAGAGCCATCTATGTAGGTATGCATGAACGCTTACCTGCTCCTGCATGAAGCTACATTTGAACAACAGTCAGGAACCTATTTGTATAGTTTGTTCACTGTCACTCAGTCACAGAATGGCTAACCAACCCAAGATGGTAAAAAACAGAATGAAAGCTCCCAGCTAATAATGTTATTCTAAATACCACATGCACACAGACACATTCACACACAAATCGTGCCAGAGAGAAAGCACTGCTTTCTTTTTAAAACATCTGTTTTATTCAAGTCACATTTCTACCCTACCTCCAGGATAAAATATAGTTATAAAGCAATGGGTGAAGTCATAATCAAAGTACCAGATATCAAAAGATCTGCAATAACACAAGCATTGGACATACTAACTTGGTGTGTCTACACACCTGTAGGAACTCTTCAAAATACCAAGTGGCTCCATAAGCTTTTATAGCATGTCAGAGCTATCTTCCCCATTTTCCATTTTTCCACATTTGACAAGGTCTTCTTTCCTTACCACGAAATTATTTTTGAGGATGTGACTTGCTTAGGAGAGCAAAATGCTTTGATGAACTGAGCCCAGCTTCAATAAGATGTACACCTTTTTCTTGCAAGCTCGATATTTGTTTTTTTAAAATACCATGTGAGGGCTTAAGAGTGAGATAAACAGCACAAAACAGAAGTGATTCCAAGAATCCTTGATAACTATCTGGCCCGTTAAGATGTTGTCATTATTATAGAAGGTGGAATGCTTGATCTCAGAGGGGACAGATTAACACACCAGACTTGGAAACTTTACTCTAATAGCTAGCTGTCAAAGGAGTGCTGACATCTTAGAGAATTGCACCCTGGAGTATCAAATAATGTTTAGTTACTCTGTAGCATAATCACTTCCATATGTAGACAGCTATGACAAAGGTTAAGGGTAGACATAACTTTGTTCCCACTACACACAGTGATAAAATTTTCACTAACTTCACTAGGAGCAGAATCAGGCTAATTCTAGTCTGATACTTTGTCATAAAGATTAGCTCACTGTTTTGAAATCTAATCACACTTCCATAAATACTTTGGGGAGAGGTGGATGTATTGCACAGCGGATTTGTTAATTTCAGGTACAGAACATGAGTCCTATGCAAAAATACATGTGTTCTCTTCCTCCTCTCCCTACTCTGCTTTTTTTTCTTGAATTCACATGGTTAATTTATCCTAACTTGTTTTTCTAGGATTACTAAGACATGGATACTGTATACATTTATGAAGTTCACAGCAGTACAGGGCTTTGGCTACTTAAGCTTTCTAGATGTTACAATAATGCTCCTAAAATAATATTAAAATCACTAATTCTAAACTAAAAACTGGAGAAAAATGTATTAGGTACTGTATATAAACAATATAACAATTACAGTAGATTGTACCGATCTCTTCACTGCTACTATAGCTGAAAGTAACATTCCAAGATAGAAACCAGAAGCACAGTAAGAGCTACTGATTTTTCTAATCTTTTTCAAAGTGGAATAGACCACTTTTCCTGAATGTAAACAAGTAGGTACCTAACAACTACAACTACCACAGATAAGCTGTAATATTCAAGTTGATTCACTTTTCTGAAGATGAAATCTTCTGAAGTCTAAATGAACCACAAACCAGTACTGTAAGTATCTGTCTGCCAAGGTACTACATGATTTTAGCCAGGGAAGAAATCATTGGAAGCTTGTGAACCAATCGGTTAAAAATGTTTTTGATTAAGAGGCTATGACAAACTGAAGTCGCTACTTTCATTTAGCCAGTAGCTATTTACAAATGAAGGTGGAATCCCCCCAGAAACAGTTGATACATAAAAACTTCTAAGTTATGCTACGGGTTGCAAAGCCATCCATTTTTAGTTAGTATCATTCACAGTGGGTCAAGAGTTTTAGAAGAGACTGATCACTTTAACTTTCAATTTTAAACCTTCAAATTTAAACTTCTAAATTTAACCTAAATTAAAACCTCTGGGCTAGATAGTAATTTCCATAAGAAACTATAGATTAACTATTAATTTTTGTAACGTAATTCTGTATTTCTCTAAAAACATTACAATTTCTGGTTTGACTTCAGACACGAGGCTAATTCTACTAATAAATATTAGGATACAGGAAGCTCCAAATACATATTGTAGAAATAAAAATACTAGTTCTAACAACAAATGCAAGGAAGATGAATAGGAACTTCAGCATTATTTTTAATTACATTTTTATTCATTCATCTCTGTTCAGAGTTTGCTCTTGCTATGGTTTCCTCTGTTGTGGTACCATATGACAATGTAAATGGCATTAGTATGAATTGCCTTAATATAATGGAATCTGGCAAACTCAAAATTATATTCCCAGATATTTACCAGTCTATGGACTAATCTTATTGAGCACTCTTATCTTTTTATAATGTAAGATCTAATACGAATTATTTAGAAGCAATCCAGTTCTGAGTCTGACCCATAAATCTGAGTCTTTTCTCCTGAATGTCTAATGTAACCAGGGTTTGTGAAAATGTCTTAATGACAGTTCTGAACCTTGCTTTCATTACTTTATTTTTTCCTGACTGTAGGGCAACATACACAAGCCAGTCTGAGACAAAAACAGTGATGAAAAGGTACTTTAGACTTGGTGAAAAGTCACCATTATGCCCTCACCTGGAAGGTACTGTATTAGGTATATCTCTGTTGAACTCACCTTTTTTTTTTTTAACCTCTTATTTAGCTCAAAATTACTTTACAATAAAGACCCATTCATTTTTAGCTATGAAATTAAAGCCCAAGAATTTTTTTTACCTGTCCTGCATTTAGAAAATATATACTATATCTAACATCTCATGAAGAACATCTGAGAAGCAAATCCTAAAAAGTACTTTTTATATTCTTTTCCCTGTAGTTTTCTAAGATTAAGACCTATAAAAAAACAATAAAGAGGGTGAATGGACAGCAGATTACCACAGACAAAAAGCAACTGAAAACTCTGCTCAAATCCTTCCTTATCAATTCTTCTGCAATTCATTTACTCTTGTATTTCCCTCCTCTATCACAGTGCCAGTACAGTAGTAGTTATTTGCAACATAACACCTAGGAATCTATTCCTCAGACTGGACATTATATTAGTACTCTGCAAAGGTACAACAGGACATACAACTTACCCTACTAAAGCAGAATTACTGGAATGGTAAATCAGACACTAACAGAATAGATTATTACTATACAGATGCATAAGAAATTGATAAAGCTCCAGGACAGGCTATTTATTAACAGCATTAACAATATTCCTATCTACTATTCCTTATCTACTGTTGTCTAGTGGCCAACCATTACCATTTCTTCCACGGAGTCGAAAGAGTATTAAAATTTAAAAAAAACTCATTTCACTGTAACCTAGTTTCCAGCTAACTTCATAAAACAGGCATTTCCTTCTTTTTGTTTGGAAAAGCTTACCACTATGCAATATAAAGCTACAGAGGAGAAAGAGATACAAACGTTTTTTAAAAGTTGGAATTAATCTTTTCCTTCCTAACATATAGCCTTATGCTCCTGGAAATGAGTGTTCAGTTTCTCTTGACTTTAATCAAGCAATTTGGCTGTAATTTAGGTGGCAAGTGACATTACAGGAAAAGTAAACAGTTAAGTTATTGCCCTTGTAAAAATAACACTAATTATTTCTGGTCATCTCCCTTAGGAGAAGGATGGGGCTGTCAAGATCTGGTCTTGCACCCCCCTTTGGTTAACCTCTTCCCTGTCCTGGCAGTAAACCTGCTTAGTCAGGCTGTAAAATGAACTATAGGGGATCCATTTTTCTTCAGGTTTAAGAGACAACAATAGAAGTTGTTAAAGCATTGAATTTTGTCCTAGGACTATGAGTCACTAATAAATAAAGGCAATGAAGAAAAAAGATTATATTTCAGTAATTGCATAATGCAGTACATCCTTATTGGTTTACTTCTGTGTAAACCAGTCTTACCTTTCTACTGACGTCAATAAAAGCGTAAAACCTGGGATTTTCAGTGTTATCAATGGAAGTGCTAATACTCTTAAGCAGACACCCATGTAAGTGACAATATCCTTTTCATGAGGTCAGCAAAACATTAGGCTCTTAGTCATTGCATGCCACTTACAAGGTCATTTTAGCTCTTGACACAAATGGCATAAGGTAAAACACAATATTCCAAACTAGGTACTCCTGAGTTCTCAGTCAATATGCCAGTTCATACAGATTTAGATAAGGCTGGCCATTATCCAGAAATACCAATTTTAATACAAACTATCCAAAAATGGAATACTTTAATCCAGAATCAGGCCTTGAAATTATTTGTTTTTAATGTGAAAAGTTCAAATAGATTTTTTATCCAATTTTTCAGATTACAAAAATAAGGAGTTTGGTATAACCTTCTGAAAGACTTTGTCCTCAAATACAACTTATTACATTGCAAAGATCCCTAGAGATACTCCATACTGAAACAAGAGGAATATAGTAAAATTATATTTGAGGGACACAAGTTGAACTCCAAAAACCTTGTAGAAAAAATAGTCCCAACTTTGATGGTTTTGCTTTCTCAGGAGTCTGTACTCTGAGAAGACTAATAACGGGGGGGTTACCTGTATTTCGTCAGGCTTTCCAGGCTTTAATCACTCCATTCAGATGGAATACAGATGCCATTCCTGGCTGCCGTCTTCACTTAGGGGCTCTCTCCCTTTCACATGATGAACATATCTGGGTAGCAGGAAGCAGCAGCGCTCAGCTCACTGGCTACAAAAGCACCAAGAGAACACAATGGTTGAGAGCACACTAGCAGACTGTATTTTCACACTTTGTAAGTTTACACACGTTGAATCTGAAGGGGCTTAACACTGTCAGTGGGAGGTGTGTTGCCAGGCTCTGAAAACTTGGAAACAAAAGGACAAGATTAAGCTCAAACAGAAGTAATGCAACTGTAACTGTGACCTAGAAAATGCTGGCTTTGAATTAGGCAGATTCTTGAATGCAGCTTGGCTAGTCAGATCCCAGACTCCAAAGAACAAACCCATATCCCTCTCCCAAAATAAACTAATTTGACCCTGCTCTCTGTTTTGGTCTCACACTGTGCTTAACTACTCTGGTTTCAATGAGCTTGGCTCATATTTCTGAAGTGCAGAGTTTGAGAGGCAAATGCTTAACTTACTAAAATAAAGAGACAGTTGACTTCATGATCAATCAGTCACACCTTCACAAAAATTTTCAGCAGGGGAGATGCATTCAGCTCATCCTGCCTCCAGAAGTTCCAAAAAATTCTGTCTCTCTGGACCAAAGGCAGCAAGTTGGTCCAGGCAAAGCAGGATGGCCCGAGTCCTCCCACTGCCTGTAAAAGGACCCCCAGCAGCACACTGCCTGTTCTTCTGATGTCTCCATACCCATCACCCTTATTTCACAAGACCAGAGAGATAAATCAGTTTACAAGTCAGAGGCACACAGAAAACACAAGTGCTCAAATAACAGCTGTTAGAGCTACAGCTAGACCAGATAGGAAAGGAAACTATTACTTGTTTTATACTCTTTCATAAATTTATTTTCCACAGAGACAAAGCCAGAAATGATGATAGGTAATCACAAATATAACCACTCTGGAGAGCCTGCAGATACTAAGCAGATACTAAATCAGCACAGGGTACTGATTTAGTACATGGATGTGTTTATTTGATCTGCATTTATAGATTAGCCCTTAAAGACTGATGATTACCTTATTGTAACCTCACTTTAAACCCAAGATAAATGCTGACTTTTAGTGTTTGATAAGCCAAAGTTACTAATAATTCTACTCTGGCTCTACAAATTTGCTGTGGTTTGTGTATTGTCTTGACACAAGCCAGGCATGTCTGAAAGTAAATTACTGCCTCCAATACAGTTGGACATTTAAGTGTCCACAAAGTGATGTATTCAGAGACATTGTCCTTGCTATTTCTGATCCAAATCCCCCACTTGTGGTCAAAGTTTTGCTTAAGGGGGAAAATACACATGCATTTGATTTCTTATTTTTCTCCTCTGAAGGATTACATATCTAGGGTGGATGCAGACACGATGGAGGGAGGGAAGGTGTTTAATTTGAAAATTTTAGTATTTAAATACAATTAATTATCAAAAAAAAATGAAAAAAAATAATGAATTACTGGAAGCATAAACTACATCCAGGAACAAAGAACAAGTAGCCCGAGCAAAAAAAAAAGGACTGCAATCTTAGTTCTTCTCTGCAACTGCACTCTGCTTCAGTTTTCCCCTCCTGAAAATTGAGGACACCTATTTACTAAACTCACCTAGTGACTCAGATTCTTTTTCTCTGGAAAGAGTGAAACATACAAATCCCAATGTTTTGACTTCTTGGAGATATTCTGTGGTGAAAATGTATCTTCCTTTTAAAGATTTTGTCATATCTTCATTATATAGAGGACACATACCAAAACCTTTCCAGCCTCAAATTACTATTTACAGAATAAATTACATTCTTAGCAGGAGAAAACTATGCTTACACTACGCAGAATGCACTGAGAACTGCGCCCTGGCCAAATAGGGGAAAAAGGAGATCTCTACCCATGGTGAAGTCTTGCACATATATCGCTGTGCTATGCTTGCTGGCCCACAATGGGCATCTTAAACAGCACTGCTAAAAATGTAACAGGAGAGCCTTACAAAACAGTCTAGTGTATCTGACAGCTAATGTACAAGAAACGATACTGATTCTTGTTACAAGTAACACTACAGGACACAGAAAGACTGACTTAAAAGAAAAGCAAACATCAGGAGGCAAAAGAAAAGGCACTAAGAAATAGGCTGGTATCCAGATGGATTTAAGGCAGGATTTGGCCAAGAAACCAGAAATCTCAATAGATCTTAGTTAGATCTGTTTCTGAGAAATTTAATGATAGAACATCAAATTCAATCAAAGGAAAATATTTAGTTCTGGGTATAGCCTAAGTCAAAAAGTTATGGGGATCCTCAAATTCTTCTCTTAGAAAATCAAATGAGAAAGCTGACAACTGACATCACTTTTGACGCAAGTTTATTGGCAACCACATCTTAAAACTGAAGTGGGTGCTGACTAAAATTTGTTAGCTTTACATTAGTTGTTCATAAACAGTCCTAATCAAAACTAGACATGTATTCCATAAACTCTATGAAAGTTAAAGCACTGTAACAATAGATTAAAAATACAATCTGATACAGCAGGTTCCAAGGCAAGAACTGGGAAAAGAAATGGGGCAGGGAGGGGGAGCAGCACAGAATTTCCCCTAGGCTGGCCACTGCTTCTGTGGGATCTATTCTGATGTGAAAAATTTCAAGGATCATCATTTATGTTATTTTGTTACTGTAACTAGAATAAGTGCACCCTGCTCAGCTACTGTTTAAGAAAGCCTGAGCTGAAACAGATTTTTCTGGCCCTCATTCCATCTTCTCCTATATTTCGTACAAATATACACCCTTTGGGCAACTTTTTGTAGCTGGTATCATTCACGCATTACTTATTCTTAATTATATCCACATTTACATGTTTCACTGTCCAAATAAATACAATATAGCCAAGATCTATAAAAAGTGCTAATCAAGAGAATTTTGTTCAAAAGGAGATGTAGATTGTTTCCTTAGTGATGCTGAAGAGGTTGTCGAATTAACACATGAGAAAGGCCTGTATATAGCAGTATCTTAATGCTACCACCTCAGGGGAGATTATGAGAAAAGATGCAGATGCTTTGACAATGCTCAAGTCATCCGTGGTCAGCCTTAAAAACCTCCACTGTGACAGCATAGCAGATTGGCATTTCTTTTTACTCAGGGCCTAAAATGGACATTGCATTTAAGGAACATCCAGGGTAAGAAGGAAAATATTGCCCAGGTTGTAAATGCATGAGTCTGGAATTTTGTTTGAAATGGAGGCAATAAATAAATTATATATGCTTTGGCACCTTGCCAGCAAGCATGCATGCATTAATGAGCTAATGCGTAATTTCTTTCAAAACAGTCTACAATTCCAATTATTTTCTATTTGCCTTGGTCATGTGTAACCAAACATTAACACAAGAGCATAGATTAGATGTAATCCTATTAAAAGGAAATAGCCACTGGTTAATAGGACGGAATACAGGGGAATACCATATAAAGGAGCCTCCAAGAAAACCTAGATTTTTATTTTCTGCCAGTGCTGACAGTACATCTTTTCCTGTATGTTTTAGCAGGTCTGCAACCTACTATGGTAACTTCTGGAAGATCCACAAGTGCCTCTCTGTCTCATAATAAGGTTTGTTAGCACTGACGCATCTTTTCCCATACTGGTTACTACAGCTCTTTACTTCAGCTTCTAATTTGACTTCCTACTGCCTAAGGCACTGATTTACTCTTTTCTACCATTTCAGATATCCTGGACACCTAAGTTTCAGATAAGAGGTGGCATTCCTCCCCCACAGCACAGCTATCTGCTATGATGACGCTGTTGTAACCCTTTAGTCATTCCCTAGAGGAAAAAAAAATAAATCCAAAAACTGAAGTGTTACTGCAATTCAATCGTTGGCAGATAAAAGATTTAAAACATGCATCCAGCTTTCAGCATCATAATAGACACAGTGCAAATTAACTAATTCAAAAGCTAGGATATTTTAAAATATCAAACAAATAGTGGCCAAAAACATTATTCTGCCCCCACAGTACACAGAGTCCTCTTCCAGTGCTCCCTAGCCTCCCTAGCACCTGTCCCATTATGTTTTTGCTCCAAAGTACAGAGGTATCAGAGTACTTCAAAGACATTGCAGTTACCTTTTGCTTAAACAAACCGATCATTGTCTACATTTGTACCTGAAAATGACCTGAAATGTACCTGAAAATGTACCTGAAAAAATTAAAACAAAAACAAGAAATTAGCTACACAGATAGAATATTTTCTTGACTAAGGCAAAATTGTAAGCAGCTGAAAAACACGTCTTACAAACGGAAAACATCAGAAAGCCCTAACAGCCAGATCCCTATCTATGGCTTTTTCACTACTTTCTTAGCACGTCAGCCTCAGCTGATTCATAGGCCTTCATTCCTGCCAATAAAACCATTGCATTTCACTGAGGAGAAAGCCAGCTTGAGTCATTTTTCAACTATACTCAATGTATGCTTTCACTCCACTATTAGTGCTGTCTTTAAAGCAGCCCAGTATGACTCACAGCCTTTTCTTCACCTGCTCATTTTCTTAAAGAGGAATTAAAGTTGGCTTTGCCCACTGTGCACTTGTAAATGACAGTAGAGATGCAAAGCTGAGTGCTATATCCTTTATTTTTCAATGAAAATATTAAATGCATTTCAGAAGCCAGCTGATGGCACGATTTGCCATTGACGAGCATTATGGACACCTGGAGTTTCGGAGGGTTGGGACAAGGCAGTCACTCTGTGCAAGTCACTGCTCAAGATAAGAACAGAATGTGGGTTTGTAATAGATCATAGCATCTTCCCATCCTCCCTTCTTAGAGCCAGCAGAGCAGACGGCACACCAAATTCCGAGGTAACACATGGATATAAATTGCACACTGGCAAATGAGTATGTGCAAGATTAAATGATGGGCAGACAGGCAGAAAACATACTCGCTCTGTCTCTACTAGGTAATCTCTGGCTCCACGCTTGTCCTTGTAAGCTATTTAAAAGAGCACATGTGTAAATCATACTGTTCTGGTAGCTTTGAAGACAACATGAAGACAGAGATTTCTAGCTTGAAATTCTTGTATTTAGACTGGTCAAAACTGGTAGTTCCCTCTTGCCTAACACAAAATATGCTTTCAATAGTTATTTCTTTGTAAGTCATTCATTACTGCAAGGCAGATCACCTGCACACTCAGACCTGTGGGAGTGACTGTGGTTGAGAGCTGCAAGGATTATTGGAAACCCATGATGTGATGGTTTACTCCAGCAAAATCCTGTTGCTGATCACACCCCCAAGAATTGATCGTAACCTGCACTTTACAGCAGTGTAATAGAATTAATCCTTTTCTTTGATACTGAAGTCTTCTGCAGTCTTTGTTTTAAAAACAGTTAGCTGTTCCATAACCAAATTAAAGAGAAAGCATTCCTTGATGTCAGAATACATTAGAATATTAATGCACCTAAAAAGGTGATTAGCTGTTGCTAGTCTCATTGTCTTAAAATCATCCCTCTTTCAAAATGCATACATGGCAGCCTTGCTGAAACAGCTAGACTCGAAAAATGTCACAATTTTGTATGTGTCAAGGTGGCTGGCAAACAGATAACCCAGTTTAGACCGACTGTCACAAGCATTAAACCTTCATTATGACTTTTCTTCCTCAAAAACTATTTTGAAATGAGCAGACATTAGGAAGCAGTTTAATTGTAAAAGATAGCAGGCTATTGCTAATGACCAGAGCTGTTAATTCAAGCACTGCAGCACAGACACCAAGCACTTTTTGTGCCAGAAGCTGCTTCCCCCAGTGAGTCATACTTAGTGACGCCACCAACCAATTTACCTAAAAAACCCTCCAAGGAACTTGGACAGGAATGGTTCTTTTTCAGCCTGTGTGAATCACATGTAGCTGGGACAGTAGATGGGGAATTTACTCTTGTCATCATCAATGAAAGAACTATATGTGAAAGCAAGTGCTGCAACTTAAACATTCACTTGTGTCACGCAAGGTTGTGGTGAGCTGGCTGCAGCAGATAAACTGGCACCCAAATTGCCTTCAGCCAGCAACACCACTAAATCATGGAATGCATTTAGGCAGGTAAGGTCAACTAGAGGACCGTGATCACTTTTCTTTATAGACAATTACAGTAATAAGCAAATAGGATGACTCACTCTTCAACATAAATAGTAGCAAACATTCCCAAAGCCCAATTCTGAACAACTTCAAACTCAGGACTGGAAGTTGCCTAGCCCCTCAGAAAAGAAACTCAATAGCTTCTACAATTGGGCTCTAATATCTTAGCTCCAGGTTCACTGGTCCCAGAGGGAGGCATTCCCAGCCTGTCTGCAGCAGTGCTTGCAGTTTTGGGGCTGGAGACCAGGTTGTATGCAAGGGCCTAACACATACCAGCTTCTATTACTTTTATCATATAACTGTTTGCTTGAAAGATTACTTGAAAGATTTGAAGGTAACCAACACTATTCCTTCCATTTCTTCACACTGTCAATAAGATGAGTTTGTGGCTTTGGTTGCCATATATTTTTGTCCATTAGCTTTGGAAGGGATTTCATAACCATATAATTTTTATTTGTCATTTGAGAAATATTAACATGAGTTCATCCAGTTAAACTGATACATGCTGATTGAGTCACTTTGAATTCATGGGCTCATATAACTAAGACTTCTCTTGTAACCCTTTTATCATGCTTCTTCTGCCTTTATTTCTACTCTGATTTCATGAAGTTTTTTTTTGTGGGAGGCTAATATTATGCATATTTCTTTAAATAAATGTGAATCAATGCAAAGCGCCATTATATTGCTTCTGCCTCAAAATCTATTTTCCAGACATCACATGATATCATCTAAGACATGAGTCATATAGATATTGTAAGGTTTTTAAAACAATGTTGTAGTAAGGCAGTGGAGACTTCATTTTCAGCTGCTGCTTCTAAATCTATGCTTATAAAGTGAGACATTTGTGTATGCAAATAAGCATGCATTCTTACAAACTGAATATTCTGTAAAAGACTACTACAGTATTTTCCTTGCAAGCACAATCCACAGATTTAAATCATTAGAGAACAGTTGAAAATCTGGCTCTATAAAGTCTACACTGACCCCCTTACAAGGAAAAGGACCAATGTTTTTTCAATATGAAACTCCAAAATCATATAAAACTGTTTAACATAAGCTGGAACGGTTCACACATGGTCATCTGGTCACATCTAGGCCTCTCCTCAAGGCACAGCTTACAAAGTTGGATCTTGTTTCTCAGGGCCTTCAGGAACAAAGATGCTACACAGTTCACATATAAAAAAATATGCAACACTGCTTCCTATCATTACTGAGGTCTTCTAAGACAGAATGACTTGACTTGTCTTCCAGCAGTGAAGGGTCTTCCAGCATCCAACTGTTTTTTGTTGGAAGACTTCACATAACACCCACTGGTTTCAGACCTGAAACTTTTTCTAGACATGTTCTATAGACCCAGTTTGTTTTCCTGCCCATTTTTCTGTACATCTGCCTATGACCATAAACTATGCCACTTGACCAAGATAGAGTTTCACAAAGTTAGCATGAGATTATGAGATTATTTTTATTTTTATTTTTTAAAGTTTGATTGATTTTAATGGGAGCTAACCTGGTTCCTGCCCTTGATAATGCCATGCCAGTGGGAGCTTTTGTCTTGGCTTCAAGATGGATCAGTTCTACATGAAGAAGCTTCCTGCTTCTTATAATTGGTTGCAGACCAAATGGGGTATAAGGATTTTTCCTTAGATAATTACAAGTAAAACAAGTGCATTCGGGAGTTACTGCCTTAGACTATACAGCACCTTACAGGAACTTAGAGCAGTACTTTTCATTCTGACATGTTCAGTTACACAGCAGATTAATGTGGTGTGGATGACCCACCTCTCAAAAGCACATTATTTTCTCCTAAAGCTGGAAGAGAGGATATGCTTTCAAGCTGTCAGACCATTGAAAATTCTTGCACAAACATATACTTCTTCCTGTGGATACCGGTCTTTTCTGTATGTTCTCTTAGAAGTCTGCCTCCTGATCTAGCCATGGAAGCCCCCAGCTAGAACCCAGAGCATATACTTTTCCTGTTATCCTCAGATAGTGAAACCCCCTCTCAGATCCATTGCATACACATAGCAGGCAATAAGAAAGCAATCGCTTTTCGTTATCTCCATTACACAGATAATACTTTTAGTACACACTAATATGCTTATGCTTTAAGCTCATTTTTGTTTTTATCACTGTAGAACACCACACATGCTTCATATTGTTTTTTTAAGGACACCTTCAAATACAAGCACTTATAAGCAAAGCTTGCTTTCCAGCATTTTTGGAAGCTCAACAGGTACACATGGAGAGGTTTTGCTTCTTGAAGGTCAAATCACTACAAGAATTTTAGGCAACTCTGTTTTCCTGCTACCTCAAGTAGATAGCATCTTGGGGAAAGAATTCTGTGAAGAAACAGGATTACAAGAGGAACACCCAAAGAGGTTGGTCCATGCATTCTCACTGATGCTATTTTTACTACCTTACTCCAAACCATTCCCCATGCCAAAATACATTTAAGAAAACCAGTTTTGTTAATCTGACAGCATATACATGAAAACTATCTTTTGCCTTGTGCCACAGGCAAAGAACAAGTCCGTTTTGCTGCTGAGCAGTCACCTTTGCATTTGTTAAATTACCTGCAGCTTCAGCAGGATATAGACAGTAAATTATTTTCTTGTCCTTGTTTGTCTTATCTGTAATGCAGGAAATAGCTGTAAAGAGAAAGGGTGTCCAGATAATATTTTTGTTTTTGTGCCTCTAATTTGAATAAAGTACACTCAATTTCCTAACAGTTCCAACCACTGTACATCATTTTAATTACCTATTCAGGTACTATATTTTAACTGAATACCACATTTTAAACATTAAAGCTGTTCGTGTCATTTATGTGCTTAAGAGTCCTGTAAGCGGTTTCCTAAAACTTTTTTCTATACTATAGACTGAAACACGATGATTACTGGGTAGGAAGATGTCCCACTGCACATTTGGAAGAAATTGCTAGCATAAAGACAAGGCTTAGTAACAGTAGTATTCATTTTCAGAGAGGGGCTGTAGAAGAAAAGTAAAGAGGCAGAGAAGGAGAAATGAAGTGAGCCTGCTTTCAGTTGATGGCTGGATGCTAGAAAACCAAACGAGGTGAGATCGCAAAACTAGGAAGAAATATGAACTGTTAAGAAATGAGTCTACATAAATACTAAATCTTGTTTGACAGACTTAGTGAAATTTATTTAAGGGCTAATGCAAAGAACACAGGAAGGAAAAGCAGGAAATAACATAATCCACATTGGTGAAGAGGCACCTGCTGTCTTGGAGCCTAGTAGACTTGTAAGTGAAGGAAGTAACAGTAACAATACTGAGCAAATAACATGAAAGTAAAAGAGGAGTTGTAGGAAGAGCATGGGAAGGCTCATCAGATCTGTATCACAACAGTCCTGAGCTTTCATATCATGACTCTGAAGAAAACGGCCATCAAATTTATACTGTATATTAATCTCTGTGGCCTTGAAGGGTTAAGTTATTGTACCTGCTATTGAGGAAGACATGCATTTTAAATTAGGATCAAGAACAGATTGCCAGCATGTTTCTCTGTTATTGTCAGTGCCCTAGAAGAGCCAATTAAATATTGCAGTCAAGTTTCTTCAGGCCTTTACTCACCAGCACAGAAAGGCCAAGGACTGTTACTGCTGCAGCACATCTGAAGAGAATTATTTCCACCCAGAGCTGAGAGGAAAGTGACCTGCTTTGCTGTTAGCCAGCTGGCATCTGAGCAGAGCTTCCTTTTTGATTGTCCTTGGTTAAGACCTTATATCTACTTCTACTGAATTTAAGATTAAACTACAAAATTAGGAAGAGCTGATGGATAAATTCAAATTAATTTGAGGCCAAAGAACAGGATACTACTTTGCTATAAGTACATGGTACAGATTTTGAGTATTGCCCATCTAAAATGTTATTTCCACATTCTGCTTTCCCATCTCCAGAATATTGCTTTATCGTGTTTGGATTCTCCACATCTGAAGCTGTTCACAAAAAAAGGGTCCAGCCATGGAGTCAACTCTCCCTGATGATCCTCAGCATCATGAGGGGCTCAAACCAAAAGGCTCCACTGCGACATCCGTGAAGCCAATTCCATTTTCATACTCATGGGTGCAGAATTCCTGTTGGAGAAGGGTGTAGCTTTCCTCTTCAAATAAGTGTTACTTCCACTTATTAGCTGCAAAACAACAAAACCAGTACCTTTTAGTTCACATTAAGCCCCTACCTTGTACTATGCAGAGTCTGGTGCCTTTACTCTGATAAAAAGCCAGAATGAAGCTTCCCTTGAAATCCTACTCCTGTGCTTGCAACAGGCCAAACTGTGTGTATGATGAACAGCGCTTTCTCTAAAATATCAGATTTTAGTGCCTCCTTGAAAATTAGGCCAGTGTACTAAACAGCTGGTACAACAGGAAGTAAATAAGCATGGCCAAGCAGTAATTAGTCAACCCAAGGCAGCACATGTAGGTTTTACTTGCACAATTTAAGCTTCCTTCTTCAGTTTGCAGCTCCTAAATACAAGTTACATCCCCATGAGACGTGCCTTCAGGGGGTATGTCTCTGAATT
The DNA here is from genome assembly GCF_009769625.2 of Cygnus olor. Lineage (NCBI taxonomy): Eukaryota > Metazoa > Chordata > Aves > Anseriformes > Anatidae > Cygnus > Cygnus olor. Next base: position 9,800,767 of record NC_049180.1, on the reverse strand, counting down.
AAGCGGGCCTATACATCAGATGATGTCAACTGTTACTGACAAACCTGAACATGAAGTTAGTCAGGTACCGATCTCCCACAGCAGAGTTATGGCATGATCTGGCAGTACAGGTTGAAGAGATCAGCGGGAAAAAAGACAGCAAATGCAAAACATTGCCAGAAAGCTCTGTACTTACTGAGGGCCTGACTTGCAATAAGGATCGACTAAATTTAGTGACAGTATTTCTCATGAATTTTCATTTCATCTGATTTCATCTGCATTAAGGTCCTGGTCCTGTTCCTAGATTCTGTGTGAACTGGAAACAGATAAAGTTGCATGGTAGCCTAATACATGATCTGCCAGTTGAATGATTTTTTTTTTTCCAATAGCTAATGCACAGCAGTTTGTTTTGGCTGAATCCCTAAGATGTTTCAAAACCCCAATTATATCTTCTAAGGTCAGTAAGCACTTATTTTTAGAGCACATGATTCAGTGTATGCTTCAGTTCAATGTCCCTTGTAATGTTTGATGTTTGTTATAAAAATTGTTAATGATTCACTTACATGTATTTCTCATTTGTTTGAAAGGGAATCATTTAAAGTGGCTATTTTAAGGGTCATTAAGTGGAACATCTTAAGTGTGAACACTCAAATGATAAATGGAAGCATTTAATAATTGTACTCTGCTATTTTACTGTGTCTCAGTTGCATAAAATCAGATCAATATCCTCCAACTTTTTTCTAAAAGACAGCACTGAAACTAAGTAATGAAATGCAGCAGTAATTGACTAGCTAACACAGGTGACGTTTTACGGAGAATATACTTGTAAGCACAATTCTAGCATCCTTACAGTGCTGGAAGTCCACTAAAACTACGTGGGAAGAAGAATAAAAGGAAAAACTCTTCCACCCTCAGGCCACAGTTTCACAACAGAAATCCAACTGCTGTCAAAATATAGCCTTGCAAGACTTCAGGCAAGACACTGATCTCATCCTCATGAGCAATAAAACTACGGATTATATCACTATGCACACCAGATCAACTCAGGAATTGCTACTGCTGTTCATGGGGCCCATGCACGGTGGCTTAAGGACCTTATAACAGTAAGCCTGAGTAATAATCACAGCTTCATGTTAGAAGCCATTATCAGCTCTGTAGAGGCTTGAAGGCTTCAACTATACTTTAATTGTTTTTTTTTTTTTTTTTTTTTTTTTTTAATTAAGTTTAACTTATCAACTGGTTCTGAACAACTATTTTTAAACTTAAGTTACTGGATAGATTAATCTTTTCTCTATGGGTTCTGATGAGTTTAACAGACCTATTTTTCCCTCCTATGAAACATTTGCCAAACTATTTTGAAAGACAGTAATTTTTTTTTTATAAGTGCTGACAGTTGCAGACAATGTAAGAACAAACAATTCACCATCTCATCGTTTCCAACTGTTTACCTACTTCTACCAGTATCTAGTAGTATCCCATATAAGGGTTAAACCTTCATTCTCAGACCCGAAACTTGGCTGCTAAGTATAGGCTTGAGCCTAATCCAAGCTCTTTCTTCAAAAATGTTAGTTTATACAGCTGACTGTGCTAAGTGGGGATGGAAAGTTGTTATTGCTGAAGAAGTTCCTTACTATTTTAAAGCAACCTTACCAGCTATTTCTTTGTCACATGGCTGGTCATAGCTAAAAATACATGTTTTTTTTTCTTATTTTGCTGTATCTCCAGAGAGGTAGGGGAGAACAGCAAAATACTTAGGTGTTTTCACATGCTGACATTCTTTATGTCCATCCACACATTTATCTAGGAACAAGGTTGAGTGAAGAAACATGGGCAAAAATAATCCATGAAGTTTAAGCTGAAGATAAAACCAACTCCTTGCTTGGCAGTAAAGGTCTGCTGGAACACCGAAGAGATCGTGTTCCCCTAGAAAGGGGGCACACACCCACATCACCTGGTGCAGCAGTCCTATGGCTGCTGCTTCCCTTCTCCTCCACTAGGATGCAACTTGATCTGGCCTCACCAGTCCTTTAGAGCATGACTCATCTCCAGTCGTAAATACTCAGCTCTTCAGTCACACCAGTTATACCTCTCATGGATTTAAGATGCAAAGGAAGCAAAGCTAAGTTTTGCTGCCAGATCAGGATTTCATACTCTGCAAATATTTGGAAACACTTCCACTCATTTTCTTCTGTTCTATTCCAAGAACTGATGAAGGTGATGTAAATAGCTACCTTGCTGCACATTAACTGAGGCCAACAAAAGAACGAGGAAGTTCTGGTCAATATTAATCAACACTATTATTACGACTTCCTCAAGTGGGACCGGCTTCTGTAAAGAGCTACAGCTCTGTGTAGCTGACTGTTGGCCTGGGTCTCATTGCAGAACTGAACTGAATCTCCAGTTTTTCAAACAAGGCGCTTCCAGATGAGGCAGTGCTCATGAGGCATCTTGTGCTCTTCGATTTAGTGTTTTTGTCCATAAGAGGCTCCCCTACCTTTGAAGGTGGTACTGCTTCAGTTTCTTCTTGGTGACAGTGACTATTTCCCTGTGCACTAAGGAAGGACAATGCGTACACAAAGCTGGGAGAACTGAAGAAAAGTTCAGTGATTTCCGCAAGTGATTTCTGCATCATTTTTGGTAGCATTGGGACTACAGGTATGTAACTGTAACCCAAATGTGGGTCTGTTTTTCTATCAGAAAATATTCGTCCCCTATTTTACAGCTAACAACATTTCACTGCTGATAATCTGTTTCAAGTTCAGCTTCCTCTTTACTTCCATAATTTTAAAACAAAGATGGAAAGAGTAAGAACAGGTACAAGTTATTCTAGTTAAAATTTTTTAGAGATCTTTTAATCTTAAAATCTTTCCCCCATCTTATCCCCCCAGAATATTTCCTTATGCTAATTACTTTTGTTCAATTGGCCTTCTTGGAAGCAAATAAATCTTGTGAAGATTAATGAATGAATGATACTGTTACAGTCCAGAGCAAAATGATGTGATAGCTTATTTTACCAAGTGCTTGTGAATGGATGGACCAGCAGAACTGTTATATTCACTTCAGTGCATAAAGGTGTTATTGGAACACATACATTTCCAAAGACAAACTCAAAGTTAGTTCTCTATAATTCAGGAATTTTAAGCCAAGAAAGTAATGATTACATGAGCCAAGAAAATAATGATTACAACTAATGAACACTTAGAGATGCTAAAGTTTTCAAATATTATTCATGAGAATGCAGAACACATCAGCAACTTATACCTGGCACAGGATTCAGAACATGCTAGATGTCAGGAAAGCAGTCTGACTAGCTTCATTGTGCCAGAAAAACTCAGTGTTTTCCAGCAAAATTATCACTAATACACTTACCAGTTTTGATGCAGTTGAAGAAAATTTTCTCCAACGGATATTTACTGATGCCCTTTCTCTAACAAGTATTCATTTTGTTACACTGGTAATGCTTATGAATAAACCAAGTTTCTTATCTCCTTAGTTCAGCACATTTTAGATGGAGCCCTTTGGAGAATATAATTTGTTTAGATAGAATCTAAGAATATTGAATGTTGGTTTCAGAAGTATCCTCAGGAGTTATCCAGGTCCACTGTTCTTTGCAGTCTTGCAAGGACTTCTCCTGCAAGGATAGTGTATTTATTATTCCAATTCACAGTAAAAATTCCATTGATTATGAAATTGTATAGCCTGTATTAAACAAGCGATGAACAACTTCTAATTTGTCATGGAAGATCCAAACTAAGACTGAATAATAGGTAAGAGAAGCTGTGTCTTTATCCTCTCTAAAACAAGATTGTTTCTACACAAGGTACAAAAGATTGTACCACAGGTCTTCAACAGATGAATTAAAAGTTATCTAATGATAATTGTTTTCACAGCTCTAGATTTAAGTAAAGGACTCTGATTAGTCCTATGAAACTTGCTTTGGGCAGTCAGGTGTTGTTTCTTCAAATGTAAGAGTTGCCTGAACTACTTTACCCACCGTGTCTCCAGGATATCAGCATTCTTTTCAAGCCATTAAGACGAACTTGCTATTTTTAGCTGTTCAGAAAGTATATTCTGCCAGAATTACCTTAACGTTCAAGCAGCAAGTAGTTAAAGGAGCTGAAACTGCATTTCTTAAAACATAAAACCTGACAGTTCAAATGTCAGTTGGTTATAGTAACAAGCTGATGATTTTGACAAGTCCTCTCAATCTCTCATACAATTTTTGCTTTCAGAGTGGAAATGTGTAATACATAGATCCAGAAATAACACCAGCTAAAAAGGGGCCAAATGAGATAAGTTTCCAGTCCAAAAGCAGCTTTGAAATGAGCAATGAATGATTAAATAAACGAACCAAAAATGAGAATAGAGTCACTAGTGTACAAGGAATGTAAACATGAAGTGTATTTTTAAACTTTTTTCCATCCCCAAAATGGTGCAACACCTTAAATAAGACAAATGTTTGCTCTGGAACAGAAAGACAGATGTTTGTAAGCACCATCTTTGTTTGATTTTTTCCCTCTTCAATTGATATACAAATGTATGCGCTTTGACAAAGTTTTATGTTAGTCTAAACTGCTCAGTAAACTACTAATTACCAATTAGTACCTGATTTTGGGAGTTAGAATATATTGCTAGGTATACACACGGATACACACTTCCATTTCATATGGAAAAAATACTCAAGCTCCCACCCCATGAAGACGTGACTAATTAACCTCAGAATTGCACCCAAGTATAACTCAGCAATTGAAAAATGCATTCTCAACTCCATTGACAGATATTTCACTACTGAGGCTAAAGGAAGAGCTAGGTCATTCAAATCTTTTAGATTGTCACATATTTAGATCAGAGACTCCTTTTTTTGTGTGTGGTTGGGAACCCAACAAGTCTACAATTTCATTTGAGGCATTTGGATATGAAACTAATATAAAAATATTGCTACTTAGCAACTTTGTAAAAAAGTTGCTGAAAAGATGTTTAGTCCTGGGCAACAGTCTTCCTGTTTGCATACAGCAGAGATAACATTCACACCTTGGTATATAGTGCAAGTTAAAGGCAGCGATTTTAAGTGCTATAAATTTAAATATTCTGATTCTTGTTAGCCATTAGGGGAAACCAGAAAAATCTTTTGAAGTTAAGTTTCAAAAGGCAAAATGTTCCCCTGGAAAGCCTCTTCAAAACTTGTTCCACATTTTCAAAATACTGTTCCTTCCACCTCCGGAAGCATCACTGCAACTGCATATTCCAGTCACTAAAATGCATGATCACCCTGAAGAGATGTATATCCATACTGACTTTTAATTGAAGAAATATAGCAATTAGATCACATTGCTATCCAATCCACTTACCTCCTCTACATATACAAATGCACTCTAACACTTAGTTAAATGTCATTATTTCCCTGTAAGCTACAGATTTCATACATTTCAAGTAAATGCATTTTGTGCCCAAATTTCATAGTGATTTTTATGGTTTTAACATCCCCTCTTGCTACCCTAACACCCCACCTACAAAAGCTGTAAATGGGAAAAAATAACAGCTGTATTGGGTCAGATCAAAGGTCCAGTGAGCCCAACAGCCTGGAAAGAGTGTAACAGGGCTGCATGTAAAGAGATCACTAAAGAATATTCTCCAACATCAACTTGCAATTTTTCCTGAGGCCTTTTAACTCTGTTAATAAAACATCCTGCCTTTTGACAGCTTAGCATCTATTCCTATTTGCCTTACCAAGCAAGCCAACTGTTTCCAGCATCTATAGGGCATCCATTCACCCTAGTTGGGTTCTTCATGCTATTGTCTTAGATATACTGCCAACTTAAACTGTTCCTATTCTCAGCTGTCTCCCTATTGATCCTTCTACTCTGCCAGCAAAACTGATGTGCCAAACGTGTGATAAAAGAGATCGGGGAACTGATCCATCTTGAAATAATGCTACAAATAAATGCTTGAGTGATTTTAGATAGCCATAGTTTGTTCCAAAGGACTCCTTCACTGCTATCCACAGGTGGTGACAACTAGCAGGTGTTCAAAGGTGAAACACTTCTCTAGAGCAAGGATGAAGAGCAAGTCAGTAGCTCTGTCTGCACTGAGCCAATATAGCACATAGGATTAGAGCTCAGGAATTCTGAGATAAAAAGAATAGTAAAAATCCCATACTTAGTAACCAAAGTAGAGGTAAAAAGAGTAACAGAAATGTTCAGAAATAGCATCAAGAATACAGTTAATTATAACAGCAAAGTCAATAAAATACCTTGGACTTTGAGGCTAGGAATGTATTTTCATTATGGGCTTGGCATAGTGAGAATCCTGAATCACAACTGGGGTCCTAACTGGTACCACAATACAAATGGAAATAGCATAGTAAGAAAGACTGACCCCTCCCAATACATTTTCAAAAATAGCACATCCTCAGTAGAATAAAGGAAATCACCATGAGTTTTCTTAAACATTTTGAAACACATCTGCAGGCAAAGGATTAATTTCACATTTTGCAACTAAAAGTGTCCTTTCCTTTGTTCCAGCCACTGAGCTTTATGGTTTGAAATCCATCTGAAGAAGCCCTGAGAAGCACACACTACTACAGTGAATGCTCAAAAAGCCTTGAAACAAGAGTAATTACATAAGCACCATATGTAAAACACCAAAGGAAGGGCAGAATTAGTATGGTCACTGAAACAGTCTTTCCCAGGAAAATCAGTAACATTAGGCCATTTGCAACCACCCCAGGGCTTCAGGACTTCAACAAACTAAATGTTCTGCAATTGATTCTTATGCACCAAAGATTTGACTCATTGAAAGTCTGTCATTTTCTTTTAAATTGTATCTCTTGTAGGTCAGCTTGAATGAAGATTAACACCAAGCTCAGTAAATCACATGCTTCTAGTAGCTGTGTCTGCAGCTAGTGACAATACTTCTGTACCTCAAACACAGACAGAGGCTTCCTTCTCCTGTCTGCTAGCTAAGCAATTACACTGTGAAAGTAAAGTACTGACACATGCAGACACAAGAACTGCCCGTGGAAGCAGTCCATAAGATAAATCACTTATACTTGTGCATGTCACCTGCATTACAACTGAATGAAAAACAATCAAAGCCTCAACATTTTGTGCTGTCAAATATTTATGTACAACTTACAACACCACTAATACAAGAACTGAAAACTTAATTCACTAATGCATTCTGATTTTGAACAAGCTCTCAAAGACCAAGAGAGAGCCTATATGAGTTTAAAGTTATCAACTTGTGTCTATGTTTAAAACTAGCTGGACAAACAGCATAAGTAGGCTTGCTCTTTGTAATAAAGAGAGCAACCTCACAGAAATAGGTGCTAGCAAAATCCAAGGATGAAAAACTTCCCTTATTCCTTTTCTTCACCTTGTCCTTCAGCCAAGTACAAGTAGAGCATACATTTTTTAAAAAGCTAAATCAGGAAGGTTTTGAAAAGGTAACTGTGAGATACTCTCCCCTGCTGGCTAAGGCTCCGTGGCATCGACAAAAGGGGCAGAGAACTGCAGAAAAATGAACGCAAGATGACTACCACGGGTCAGATAAGTTCAAATCTTGCCCTTTCATTCTCTCCATTTGCAGAAACTGTTTCATGAAGGCAGCATTAGTGCACCACAAGATCACTACATGTAAATAGCCTCCTTGAAAAGGAAAAATTGTGAGAATAGCAGGAACCAGCCTTGAGCAAAATGGGATTTTAATATCTGGGTATCAAAGTTACACATCAAACTACTGCCTCGGCATACCTGATGCTCTGGAGGGGCACGGTGCGATGGGTGCCTGGCCCCGCCGGGCTGACGGTGCGCCTGGCCTGAGGGGGCAGAGGAGCCCCACAGCTTCGGGCCGGGGGAGAAGTCTCCTCACTAGATGGATCCACAGCTAGTAGAGAGACCCGAGGGCAAGGAAGAAAATCAGCCCGCAGGTGAGGGCTTAAAGGAACGGTACAGGGGGCAGTACATAGCTGAACTAGAGACCCCCGCTGCCACCTCACAGCTCAGGGGGGAGCTGGTGGTCTACGGCTAGCGCTTAAATGAGAACCAGGGGTAGAGGGCGGGTATGGCTCCCAGATGAGGCCACTCGGGGCCGTTAAGTCACTGACAGCCACCTCTCCAGCGGTGGCCACAGGCACCGGCTGCCCCAGGGCCGGCTGTTGGGGACAAAATGGCCACCTGGTGTGACTGAGGGCGGCCGCAAGTTTTGGCGCCAAGAGCCCCAGAGCGGGATGTGCAGGGGAAAATGGCGGTTGCACTTCACAGGAGGGCAGCGGGCAAGTATCAGTTGCTGCTGTGGCGATCTCCACTTCACCACAAGCACGGAGAGGATTCAGCAATCCACTCCCCTCATCCCCAGGGGCCATGTGGCTGTGGCCCAGTGTCCCGGTGAGTCCTTCAGCCCCTCGTTCTGGACACAGGTGATGAAACCTGTGGCTGTCCCCTCAGTGGTGCCAGGCCTGGGAGGACTTCCAGTAGCACTGCAGCTGAACTGCGATGCCACTCAATACTCAGGTATTAAAATTCTATAAGCTATTCTGTGAGATTTCTGATGAGCAGCTCCAATATAATAGTTCTGAACAGAAGGAAATACCAGCAATTAAATTTTAAGTGGTCAAAAGCAAACAGTCAAACATCATGTCACTAGGTAGTAGACCTACAGAGTAAAATAGGATGTATCCAGTTGCTTTTCTTATCAATTCAGCAGTTCTTCTGTTCACAGTAGTATTAACAGGAGAGAAACAATTACTGGTTAAAACATGAAGGTTCAGAACTGAGTAAACTTCATAATGTAATCAGCAAAAGCCCCAACTCACCCATTGTATTTTATGAATAGCAGTTTAAGCCTATTATTTGGGATTTGTTATTGAAATGGGAAGGAAATTTAAAAATCATTGTAAATGGGCAGAAGAAAAAATTATGAGTTAGTATGTTGAAAATGTTTTATGAGCTGTAATTAAAACAGCCATCCCCTCAAAATGCCCCCGTATATTTACTTTTTGATGCAGCTGTGTTGTAATAGCAACAAATAATTTAATCTACTCTAAAATTTCTCCAGTTGAGGCAAAGAGGTTACTCGAATCTCTTAGTCGTTAGGATGGAGAGATACTGTTTTGTTGACCCATTTACAAAAATAAAAAGATTAATTTTGCTTTAGATTTTAGGACAAAGGGATGATAACAAGCACGGGCTTTACTGATACAGAGTCTGATTCATACAGGATCAGATCCTCAGAGTGTGTGACAGAAGCCAGTTAAGTCGCCCACCATTTGTGTCTCAGATTTTCTAGCTGTTGATACTGAATTCCCCACACATCGATGGGAGTTCCTCCTCTGAGTCACAGGGTAGCCTGGCAGCCGTCCTGATTTCGTCCCACCCACATCTCCACTCAAAATGAGCACTGCCTGAGCAGGCTCCTTTACCAAACAAAGATAGTACAGCTTTTCTGCCAACACACCATGCCTTCACAGGCATGAGGGTTCTCACAGGAAATGCTCTAGCATGGATCTGCGTGCGGTTGTTCATCAAGTTTTCCTTGCAAGGTCCTTAAAGACCTACAGACGGTACGTGTGGTTAAAATTCCTGCAATAAAATATCCCAGGTTATTAACTTAAAAAGATGATTCTTAACATCCCCACACAAACTTTATGGCTCTGGCTGGGAATGCGTCTCAGTGGAAAGTAGCTAGAAGTCCTTTTGTACTTTATGATTTCCTATGCAGCTCTTTGGGTGGCCTCATTTCAGACCACATCACTTCGTCCCCAGGAGCTGGTGGAATTAACAGAATGCCCTTGTCAGCTTAGCAGAGATGACGGGATCTAAGGAGCTGCAGGACTATGACAGAGGCAGCTGAGTACAGTGTACAGGCTGCGCTGTCTGTACTCAGCAGCGATACAGAAGCTCTCAATCTCTAGAGTTCTCCTTACAACACCTTTAACCAACAGCCATTGATGTCAATGTTTTCTGTGTAAAAAAAAAAAAAAAAAAAAGAATTAAAAAATCAAATGTTTGCCCGCTCCAGGTCTTTGGTCAAGATGTTTCTAACCGGTATTCCAGAAATAGAACTAGCTTTTATTTACTCTGTAGCAGTCCACATTCATTTGCCAAGTGCCATTACATAACAGCAATTAGTTACATTATTTCTTCATTACTAGCTGTGAGCATAGACTGTTTTCACAATGTGCTGAAATGTATTTCTGAAGCTCTTCTCAGTAGCTCCAAAGGGAAGATAAATGAGGACAAGCAGAGTGCCTAGATTAACAACAAATGATAAATCCAGGCCCCTTCCTGGATGCCAAATTAAATATCCTGTTGTAGGCCTTGACCTAATTCCAGCTATTTGTGATTTTTCTTGTACTTCTTCATTAAACAGATTTTTAAGAATTGCTGGGTCAGCCATGTGAATAGGCTATACACATCCTTTAGACATATATACTTTCAGAAATTACTCTTGCAAGGTGTGGATAACTTCAGATGGCCTCAGAAGTTCCCACTAATTTTGCTGGGACCAGAATTTCATTATCTATCTTCAGAAAAAGTCTCATGTTGTTAAGAATGCAGTTTCATTTATATTACTTTACATACTACAAGCTGTGACTGCTTGCAAGCAACTCCAGATCTTACTATCATGACATGATTCTTAGTTTTCATCTTAAAAAAATCTTTCCTTTGCTTCCTTTTTTTTTTTTTTTGGGGGGGGGGGTTATTCCTACACTTTAACATATTAATGTGTCCACAAGTAGTGTGTAGGGTAGTGGTCAATGTGTTGTGTACTATGCTAAGTGTTTATTTTGCTGAAATTGTACTGCCTTGTAAGTAGCAGCCAATACTTTATTGGATTACTTAAAATTATTTAATACATTTATTCTTGTCTAGTTTTGCAGACTAAAAATCTTTTTCAGTTTCTTTTTTAGAGCTCTCATATCTCTCTACATCTTCTTCCCTGTATAACTGATCTAATTGTCCCTAGGAGTCAGTCTCCCGTATTAAAGACTCCTGTCTCCTATCTTGTAGATTCTAAAGCAACCCTAAACTATGCTGACCTATTTTACCACTGTATCACACAATCAGAGAGATTTGCCAGATGTCTTAGATGATTCATTATTCCCTCAAGGAATTTGACCTATCCTAAAATAAAACTGAGATTGCAGAGCAAAGACCGAATTCTGATTTCAGAGACAATGACTTTACTGGACAGATCCAGTCAGAGTCTTGGAAATTGATTTGGAAATTAATTTGTATTCATTCTGATGCAACTGGGGTCAGAATCTGGCTAAAGATATACTCTCGGATAGACCAAAGGTTTTGCCAGCTGATCACTAACCTGGGTGCTAAACTGAGTCCCTGTATGTTAAGCTCCTATGCTCTTAAACTGGTTTTGGTCTAGGTTAGGTTCCAGATGTGTATCAGGGGGAGGGGAGATGACACCTCTAGTGCATTTGCTGAACAAAACCTTATTTATTATTCAAATGCAGTGCCTGTTCTGCTCCTTTAGAAGCAAAATTCCAACCATAAGGGGATATTATCATGAAAGTAAACAGGTCCACACAGTGCTTGTTAAGTTACTTAACAATATAGTTCTAAAAAAAGCCCAGGTTACCCACATCAGCACTGCTTTTTGCATGCTCTTTACACTCAGGTTAGGGTCTTCCAGGATCCTATCTTATCTTCCCTCTGCACTGATTACAGTTTACACGCACATGGTGTTGCACCACATCAGAGTTTACTTCTTTCTCTATTGTAGGCCATATCTTTTTTCTTTGACTGGTCCCCAAGCTGTTTTTACTACATTCACAAGCAGTTCCTTTCTCTTCTTTGGCCCTCGCAAAGCTTCTTGTTTCAGTCATCCCTGACCATTGCAGGCCTGTGGCCCTTGAATGCCAGCAGTGCCACCCAATCACTTTCTTCTTTCTGCTTTGCTGTGTTTCTAGGGACCTTTGGTTGCTCACAAATCCTTTTTCAATTGCTCTGCTTACTGGACTAATTTTCCTGGACATAAGTATCCTAGGATGCTTCTACATGCATTAGAGCCACCAAAATTAACCGGTCCTCACTTATACAGTTTCATAGGATACGGGCTGACTCCACACATGCTGATCAGCTCAGCAATAAAACAATGCTACAGCCGGAGCAGGGATACACAGAAGTTTCAAACTGTCACAGCTTAGTTACTGCTCTGTTGCTTTTCAGTATCATTTGCTCTGTACAACTCAAAAAAAGGATGTTGCATGCAGAAAGAAGAGAGAGTGCATTTTTAATCTTCCTTACCATAGCTAAAGTAAGCTTTTAAGGGTATCTAACTCTTTCTTTTTTTTTTTTTTACTGATCTCAGTTAGTAAGAGAAGATATGCAGCTGAAATGTTCTAAGACCTACGCTCAGTGTGATAAACACTAGCATTGACTATCATGCTTCCTGCTGTGAAAATATTTTGTGTTAGACCTTTTAAAACAGGAATTAAACTGTCTGCATATTTGGGGTATGTGCAAGGGTACAGCAAGAACTGTGTCTGCATAACTTTGAACAACCAGCTGGTGTCTCAAACTGCCATCCGGAGGTTACATTTTAAAACTTTCTATTGATTCATGATAGAGCTAATTGAAATATGTGCCTATTCTGATTAAATTCAAACCACATCAGAAAAAGCCCATTTCGTGACCTCTGTACTGCAGTTCCTTTTTCCAGAAACAAAATTTGCCACAAAAAATGTTGTGGTTGACAAACAGGAACTTATCTTGAACTGTTTTGGTAGAACAGGCAGTGACAGGACAGGACTGGAGGCAGAATAACCTGATCTTTAGTTGAGATGGCACCCCTAGCTAAGCTTTTTTGCACAGGGACTGGCAACACAGGGAAGCTTACCCTGATTCTTCTCCTGTCATACAAGCAAATAATCTATTAATCTAACATCAAATACAACTTCCTCATCTATTCTAAAGAAAAAAAAAAATCAGTTCACAGATATTAGTGTTGTTGTTGTTGTTTTGTTTGTTTGTTTGTTTTCTGGAAAACAAATATACAAGGTGCTAATTCCATTTCCAGGACTGGAAATAAATATAATCAGATCAGAGTTAGCAGGTTCAGAGCCCAATCAGAGCAAACAGAAACTGTAATCTCTAACAATTCCCTGTGGAAAATTTTTGGATGTCTTCATTTGAGAAGTCAGTATTGAAAGGAAAAATCCTCTGACTTATAACTGCAATGAAAACATAGTCCATAGTCATAAGGTCTGGAAAATCTGTCCACTGCTCGAGGGGAAGGGAGACAGTGAAATCGCATACACTGTGAAGATCCATACAAATTAGATAAGCAAATTCTTATTTTTAGCATTTGCCCAACAGCAAAGACAAGGCAACAGCACATAAACAACTCGAAAAGGAACAAGTAACCTAGGCTAAGCCAGGGTACATTGAAACAGTCAAGTTCCCGGTGCAGGGTGTTCTCATACAACTGAGGAACATGTAACTACCTGTAACTGAACAAAATTGTAGAAGGCAATAAAACGGGAAAGGCAAAACACGTATTTCTGTCCCTTTCTTGCCACTGAAGGAGAGCTTTGCTAGAGACTAAGGGCCAAAGTGAATCAGACTTTGCTTGCCTAAATCAGAATATCTTGGAACTTACTGAAGTCATATGGGTTGTAAGAAGATAAATCTCTGAGAATCTGGTCCTTTGGTACCTAAAATAAAACCTGGGCGTAATTTGAAAGCCAGCACCAAAACAGAGATTTTGAAGTGATTTTTTTAACCTGTAACTCTGGAGATGCCTGACATTTTCAGTTGTGATTTTCCCTGTTTCTCTGACAGTGGCATAAAGATAGAACAACTCTGTAGCACAGAGAATATGGAAATCAGTCTTAAGCTCTTTCATTCACGCATATTTTAAGCAAGAGGGATGAGTAACACACATTTTCATACCATAAAAGGGGGTGCCACCAATATATTTCCTCAAGACACCTCTGAAGATAAAAAAGGGAGCTCTGCTCTGTTTAGTGAGTGAATGGACAGAAGTGGTATTATTTGGAAGAGGAATCAGAAATTACTTGCAAAGCAGACTGTGAGATCCAGCTGGTCTCAGCCACTTCCTTAAAAAACAGCACACAGTTTCCCGCTCAGTGTATGACTTTTTAGGCTCTTTAGACTCCTTCTTCTCTTCCAAATTCTCCTATATCACTGGATTGTGAAGTCTACTCCTGAGATCAAATGTCTAAACTTTAGGCATAGATCTCCTACTGAACCTGTCCTTGAAGGCTGATCATAATTCCACACTGGTTCAAGCTTTTGTGGAATATGTGTTAAGATGATATCATTTGATGACTTGCTACCATATTTGCATGAAGCTTCATAAGGAGCTGGGAAAGACAGCAGACATAAGCAGTGCCGCAGGTTGTGGTAGAACCCCACCATTTCTTCTCCACTGGCTGGCAGATGTCAGGTAGAAGGGGGTTGCAATTTGTTCTGTATGACAGGGCATCGGGCTCGGCACTGGCTATGCTTTCGCCCCAGTCTCTACTCGCACTGCTCCACTTGGAGTCTCTAAAGGAAAATGAAAACCCCAGATCCTATCTCCTATCCAAGCTAGCCTGTGTTTCATGGATTTCTCATGTACTAAGCCCACAGTGCTACATATATATAAAAGTCAAGGGCTGAAGTTCCACATCAGTCATCCCCTGTCCCAGCTAGAACATAATTGTAGTTTGTGGTATAGGTAGGAGCTCATCTTGTTAAAATAGCTAAAATATGATCAGTATTTGTTCACACTATAAACTGAACTACACTGTAATCCTCTCCACTGATGCAATTTTGTTTGTAAGTAAGGGCAGCAATTAAAGATGCTGTTAGCCTAGTGATGAGCATGTTTCCATCCTCCACGTGACTCTTGAGCATCTGTGTTCTTGTGAGTGATCCTGTGATTAAGTTCACAATGTATCTAAAGATAATCTCCTAATTTCTGCTTTCTTAGTTTCTCAGAAAAATTATGTTTGTTGGTAACCTGATAACCATAAAATTGAGTATATTTAGCTTTTGAAGTAAAGCCACTTTTATAAATGTTATAAATTGTACCTATTTACAGACGTTCCCAATTCAAGACCAAGTTTTTTGTTAGGATGGACCAAAGAGATTTTCAAAATGTTATTGCTTCAGGCTCTATAGGAAAAAAGGGAGAAAAGGAAACGCTTTGTATATCTGAATTGTAAGTAATCTGAACAATAGCAGCCAAACTGACTGAAAAAAAAAAAACATTTTCCAGAGCAGAATCTCCTGGAATAAGATCTGTTCTTTATATCAGGCCTGGTATGCAGCAGTACACCCACACACAGCTTGTAAAAGAAAATCTAAGGAAAATCTATGTCCTTTGCTTGGAAGAGATCAACAAATGGTAGTTCTGGAAAAGACAGAAGTGTTTACTAGCTTTTTTCATGACCCTTCTTGAAAAGATCAGTTGCAATAGCATCTGCCTAGCATAATTAGTACCAGTGATGGAGGGATAAGATATTAACCTAGAAGAGGAAATACAGAGATTATAGTTTTCACATCAGCTGGACCTGATGAGCTTTGTCATCCTAGGATATTAAAGAAGCAGCTGAAGCAATCCCATTGCTCATAACGGTTTGCAAATTGGCAAACACGAATACCAAGTGAAAAAAAGAAAAAGAAAAGAAACATAGTTCCTATATGAAGAAAAAGCGAAATAGCAGCTTGAAGAATTGTAAGTCACACCTCTTAATTTAAATTCCTGGAAAAATACTGAGGTACTTTCAAGTAAATGTTATATAAGCACATAGGAGAACCCAAAGATATCACAGGCATCGTAGATGAATTGAGAACAAATTCTGTCAAGACAATGTAATTTCCTTCTGTGAAAGGTAACAGGCCCACTGAGCGGAGAAGAAGCTCTAAGAGTCACCTGTCTCGGTTCCAGTAAAGCTCTGGCCGTTGTCTTAAACAACGTACTCGGAAGGAAGTGTTCTTCTAGTGGAAACTGCTGTAGGGTGGGTGCAGGACTGTTTGGAAACAGTATTGAGATTGTGATCTTCAGTGATTCTTAGTGGAAGAATGCCTGTCAAACTAGATTCTGCAGCAGTGTGTCCCAGACAAGTGCTGCTCACTGTTCTCAGCAGTGACTTAGGCCGTCCTTACTAAATCTGCAGCTGCTAGTAAGCTGGGGAGAGACTGAAAGTGCATAGGATAAATAGGAATAACAGTCTGAAAAAAATGCAGTTCAGTAGGTCAAGTGCTATACTCTTCCAAGCAAAACTAGGGCTAGAAAAATACTAGATGTGGAATAAGATGTGGATGTGCGATAAGGCAGCACTAATGCTGAATCTGGCAGTCTTGGTGGCTCAGAAGATGGACCTGAGTCAGCACCATCACGTAGTCACAAAAAGTGGAAGATGGCATGCTGAGGTTTAGATGAAAGTATAGTCTAGAACATAAATGGGAGGCAACTTTCATTCTACTTTGCAATGGTACAACTTTGGCTGGAATACATTTTAGACCCCAGTTTTGGGGGATACTCCTCAAGAAAGCTGTAGCTGAGAGTAAGACAATCCAGAGGAGGACTGTGTAAGGGACCTTTTAATTTCTGTGCAGAATGAACGGACCGGGATTGTATTGCTTAAAGCATTGAAAACTGGCAAAGCAGTGAAATCGTGCCCAGGATGGACAGGAAAAGAAGTAAAGGCCTGTATAGTAGCAAAGAAGGTTCAGGTTAGACATTAGAAAAGCTTCCCAGTGATAGGAATAATGAAGCTCCAGAATTGTTGACCTAAGAAAACTTTAGACTCCAGCACTGGAAGTCTTTAAGGACACTGTTGAGAAAAAGCACAATAGTTATTTAGCTGTGTGACTGAGGGATGAACCTGATGATCAGCTGAGGTTTTTCAGAACAGTTTTCTATGATTTTTTAGAATCATTTGTCTCAAGCTGCTAGTAACTTTCAGTTTTGGAGTAACAATAATCCCATTTGTACCTGCATCATTTTTTTTGTCAAGATACTCCTACATGTGTATATATATCCCTGAGTGCTCACTCTTAGAGGTTCTGACTTTGCAGCTCCGAGACAGCTGCTGCAGGGCAGCGCTGAGTCTGGTGCAGTTCCCGAGCAGCAGCTGCCTACAGTGCCCATTGCTGCGCGCCGCTGCGGGGCCAGGCTGGCAGCCAGCCTGGGGACAGCCAGCCCGGGCACACAGGCAGCCTGCTGGCCTTGTGAAGCTGTTGGGCACGCTCAAATAAACAGCATCCCTGTGTGATTCAGAGGGTGCCTAACAGTCATGCTGGAGGCCGATTGGTGGTGTGAGCAGTGCGTTTGGGCTTGATGGCGGTGTTCAGCCACCCTGGAAAGTGTAGCATAGATCTACCCTGGTGAATGAGCATTGTCTCCAAGCTTTCACAGAAAACATTGAAACCCATTTCCAACCTCCCGACAATTTTTGCCTCTGTTTTGAGTGCTGTTACAAGCTAAGTTTCACCTACTCCTTAACACTTAGTGTTCTATAAAAGACAAATTATTTTCCTAATGGCTTCGTTTAAAATGTATTATATTTCAGTAACGATCTTTTATCTAATTTTTAGGATAATGGATAAGATTTATCCAATATATTGATTTTCCAAAACATAAATTACTTTTAATGCAACAAAGTAAATATAAACTCAGTAGAGCAGTTATGGAAGATACGTGGAATAAATATATTGTAGAGTTAAAACAGACACAAAGACCAAGCTGTATAAATATATTATAAGTACATATTTTGCCATTATATAAATACATATATTGCTAGGTTAAGAATATACAACCTGAGTGAACTGCAGTCTGAACACAGCCAGAGCTGTGGAGGAGGACACAGACAATCTGCTGTCACCATTGCTAAAGACTCAATGTACAACAAATGTGGTGAAAACTTACAAAGCTGAGTATAAGAACATTAAAAAGAGAGACTTAGCTTCAGTAATCCTGATACCTTTTAGCACTAATGACTCTTTAGTGTCCATTGCTGCTTCATGCAGGAAATCTCTCTTACGGTCACAACAATTGACTGACCTTCTTTGAGAAATAATATCCATGATAAAATGGAAAAGAATATGTTCTAGTTAGATACCAGCCTGTTGTCAGTCATATGTTATTTTGGGAATCACGCTTCCAATACTGTAAGTCAAGCCAAGGTATTGGCTTCTGCCGGGAATAGAGCCTTATATAGCTTTATAAAGACTTCAGGTTTTCCACCAAGAACTTAAAAATATCTAAAAATATTTTAAAACATTTACAATTTAAAATATATCTTAAAATATTACAATTCATTATTGTAAAACTACTCAAATCAAGATTATAGTAATTAAGGAGATTGCTTATTCTGTAGTGAAGAATATTCCATGTGCCTTTGTATGGCATTTGGATATATAATTCAGCAAGGTACTAAAACATTTGTTTATTGCTAGTATATACTTCAGGAAATGCCTACATACCTTGCTGAAGTAAAACCTAAATTAATAAGAATAAACTTCTGGGTCAGATTGCCAAAAGCAGCTTTTCATTTTATTCCTTAACCAAATTTGCTTATTGCTAAGGGTCAAAGCATAACACTTTGGAAGAATTCCAGCATCTTTGCATATCTCCAAGCTGCTGAAGACTGTTCTGCTGGAAGACAAGTTCTTCTGTGAGCGCTTGAAAAAATGAGAGGCCTGCCTTTGTCAATTTGTATACTTTATCTCAACAAATGCTCACCTACACCATCAAATTAGCACAGTTTTTCTCTGCATGTGTTCTGAAACATCCTCAGACGGCCCTTGTGTATAGATTGGCAAGTTGGCCTCTGCTAAACAGTGTGTGGCAGTCTAATTGTACATCTGCTTCTCTCAGTGATGGCACTAATGCAGATTTTCTCCTCTGAACAGCCTTCAGTTTTATTGAAACTTAATTATGAATGAGACTTCCACATTTCTGTAAAATTTGGCTAAAATTGTCCGTGGGTATAAAATATCTTCAGGGAGATAGGACTCTGTTATTACTAACAATATGATACTGTAAGTTTCATTTTCTTAAGAAACTAAGCTATAAAGAAAATGACTGTCAGCCTTAAAGAAATGCATTTTCAAGAGAGAGAAAGTCCTTTCGCAGAATAAGTCTGGGACTGCATTTTAGAAGCTAGCAATATTTCTACCAGTAGCCTGTAAGCGTAAGTCCCCTGTGGATGTAAGAAAGAAAGAATCTGCTTTAGCCTGGAGCTCTGAGTAAACTGAAAACAAGTAACAAAAAACAAGTAACAAGTAAGGTTTTGGTGAAGGAAAAAGGATGGGTGTGGGCAGAGGGCACAGGAAGCAGGCAAGGTGAGTACTACTCACCATTTATATTTATTTATTTATTGGGTATTTGATTATGGAGAATATAGTCTCAATGGACTAGACCTACTGTGATAATAATTCCTCTGAGTTCAGTAGAGTTCTTCTAGGAATACCACTGATTCCTCCTTCTCTCATAAATCAAATCAGGAACAGGATCGATAGGCTCATTTCTTTCCTTGGCTGAGAATATCCAGATTGAAGCCACTGTCCTCAAAGAGAGCATTTTTACCATCTTGTCTAACAAATTCCAGAGACAGTGATCTCCAGAGTGTAAGATGTTTCTGCTGTCTGTAGGTTTCCAGAGGCACTGACATAAGACAGATGGAAGGGAAAAATTAAGTGTGCACTGTGGAAAGGACTGGTGAATAGCTTCTGGATCCAACTTAGGTTCTGTTTTTCACCTTCTTTCCTTTCCTGGACATTGGTGGGAAATAGATGAAAAAGTCCCTAAAAATGTGTGTTTAGATACAAAAACTGAATTTCTTTGAGGGAGTGCCTGACACTAGTGAGTCTTGTTGAAGGTCTCAAAAAGCAAGTGCCTGTTGATTACTATTTTTACTGAACTCCTCAAAAATTATTCTTACATTTAGCATGTGTCCTACCCAGTAACTTATTTTCATAAACTACAACAGATTTAATTGTTAGTGCTTAACAGCCTTATGGTATGTTTTTACTAATCCCTGGATGACCCAAACCACACATTAATGTCACATATCTTCCTGTTCAGCCTCACAGGAAATCATTTTTTCCTTATGTGGTTCAATGCATTATGCCAAGGGCTCTCACGAGCCTTCTCAATCATTTCAAGTTTGTCTTGTGGGTAGAATGGAAGTCAAAGCAGCTGAGGTTTACTGTTAGATATATTCAGCAAACAACCAGTGAATTTCCTTCCTTAGTTCCTCAGCCTGCTGGTTTCGTACCATGAAGAATATTTTTCTACCTCACAAAAAGGCTGTGGGACACCTCAAGGAGCATGAGCTCATCCAAGAAAATACACTGGAGAGGTCCAGCTGTGTGAAGTGCTGTGCCCCACAGATAAGGTTTCACAAAAGGCAAGGGAACTGAAAATGTTAGACCTTCAGCAGTTTGGATACTTCTTCTGTTCTAAGCTCAGCTGGATCCCCAAATTCTGTTTTAATACACCTCACATTTTCTTCCTTGTTACTTTGGTTCAGATTCAAAGCATTTTACCAATGTGTAGTAACCAAAGTAATCCTTCTACTCACCTACTAAAAGCAAAAATAAGAAAAGTTTCTGAGACTAAAGAGTAGCCATCTGATTTTATTTCATGCAAATGCCAGAAATTAACTAGAATTATTAAGAAAGGAATAACAAAAGGTTCCAATAACATATTTTGTGGGACGATATGTTCTATGGTAACTTCATGTCTACACAAATAGAGATAACACAACATAAGTAGGATTTTCTGATTTGAACAGACTGGGTGTGAAGAAGAAGGCTGCCAGTTCAGTCTGAAGGTCTCAGTACATTTGGTCAGTGCTAATAATGGCTCTACAAATGTTTCCTGGGGCTTCCAAACCTTCATGTTAGTGAAGTATTTCTGTGATTTATTTATAAACATTGTAAATTATAATCACTTAGGACACAAATTTTTACATCTCCTTTACTTGAATGATTCTTTCCTAGTTGCTTAGAACTGTGCTTTACGTACAAGCTCTCCTTTCCAGAGGCCAGATTTTTACAGGACTCATTGGTAATTGGCAGCTGATTCTCTTTGCATGTGATCAAAACAACAGCGAGCTGTTAAAAAATAACAAATTTCCTCCCAATTGCAGCCATGTGTCTGGAAACTGTTTCCAAATAAACCAAGTATATTTTTGGAGTTTACACATATCTTGTGACATTGTTCCAGAATGTCATTGTAGTCTAGCTCACACCTGAACAGTTTTGCAGAGGTCTTATATTCCCGTTTGAGTTGGACTGGTGCCCAGATGCACCCAAGGGTAGGGTGCAGTAGGATGAGGTCTGCTTTCAGTAATACCAACTGCCAGTAAACTCAAGAGGCCTATTCAAAATAGAAACAGTTAAGCAGTGCAGCCGCACAAAATTTTCCTGGCAGAAAAGAAAAGGGGTACACAGGACTGCTACATAAATTTCAAACTAAAAAAGATTCCCTCTGCTGTGGTAATCACACCATAACTTCTTAAGCCATCAAGGGGGGCTGCTCTGCAGTAATGTTTCAGTTGCAAAGTAACACTGTACCTCATTGAGCGAGGATGACAGAAACTCCAAAAGACCTTCTACTTTTTCCTCAGTTTCAAAACTGAGTCATTTCAGTGACACCTTCAGAAAGCCAGGATATGCTAATGAGTTTGTGTTTGTCCATCTTACTGTAGTCCTCCAATCTGATTTATGCTATAGCAATGTTTAAGATTAGTTTTTTTGATACATTGGACATTTGGGGATGTTAGAAAAGAGAGATTGATTTATTTATTTTTCATTTCAGCTTATTAGGAATGAAGATGTTGCAGTTATTTGATCACCTGGCTAAGGAGCATTCACAGAAGAGGCTGAGTAGAAGGAGCCAGTTTTCACAGACAGTGTGAGTAAAAAGACATAAAACAAACTTGTATTTCAGAGTTTTCCCTAGTGACAATAAAAGCAGGTTTTTCATAGGGAATCTAGAAGGTTCAGAAGAACAGACCTATGGAAGATGTAAAGATGTGAAGATGAGATCACAGATCTGAGAAAGTAAAAAAGAGCCACCTTTCTCCTCCAAGATGCCCTTCAGACAATAGCATGTAAAAATAAAAAGCTTGTATAAACAGGCAACCAGTCAGACAGAAATCTAGACCCAGATACAGGTTTTGTATTGCTGTTGCTTCTTCTCCCTACTCTTGCCAGCACATCTGGCAAGACTGGTATGAGGAGACGAGAGAGGAAAGGAGCTCTCTTTGGTGAGAGTTGCACTCACTTCTGTTGAGAACTGGTGGCTAAGAGGTATATAGAGTTCTCCACGTGGCTCCATCCTATGGTAGACCTCTCCTGTCAAATCAATGACTGAATGGCACACAGAAATAGGATGAAGGTACAGTTGCTCATTGATTTTGTCCTCGTTACCTGATGGCAAAGGTTCAGCTCTTTTCAGTGCTAGAGCTGCTGATACCAGTAGGAATTCAACAGCAACCATAACTCAGAACACTGTCTCACAGGTCTTCTTGAACAATCAGTCTGATCTCACTGTGGGAGAGTACCTCAAACTGAAAATATAAACAACCCAGTAAAAGGACTGAAACCAGTTACTCAGCAGAAGGGAAACCCCATTCCTCCTTCACTTCCTTTAGTGTGAAAAGTCACCTTGCATATTACAAGAGCTTTTTCTGCCTAACTGACTTCTTGGCAACCCTGACAAGAACAATTTGACTTTGGGTGGATGTTGGATCTGTGGCAAGCGTATAGTTACAAAATAAGTCACGCTTTCCTTCCATCGAGTGCATGTTCTATTTATGGCACATTCCAGATTATGCAAGGATTCCCAGAACACTGCAGACTCTAGTTCAAAATTACATCTGCATAGCATGGAGCATATCAAACAATATTAAAAAATCCCATTGGTAGCAGAAAAAACATCATGCACTTATATCTACAGAACAGATTAAATTAATACAAAGATATGCCGTAAGGTAATGAAGAGTAGTTACAGTTCATTTTAATTTATTTGCTAAATCATTTTAATAAATTGCATATATATATAAATACTAATTGCATAAAAAAGACAAGATAAATAGTTTACTATATTAAAAGTAGGATTTTTCTGATGTTTGAGAGAGTACATATTTTAGAAGGTACATTTTAGAATGTGAATGACTTAGGACAAGTATATTGCAATCCTAGCATTTTCATTCATGTCAATTTCCTTTCAAAATACGGTTGTGACAAAGTACAGTATCTTGCTATCCATTCAGCCATGGGATAGGAACTTTCAGTGAAAGTTTACTTGTTTTGTGATACAAACATAAGGAGTTTTTTAAATGTTTGCAAATAATAGAGCTCTTTCAGCTGGGACTTAAACAATTGCAGTGACACATAAGAATTTCCAAACCCTTAAGAAAAGCAATACAACAGAAGAATTGTGCAAATACAAAAACAAAAACAAGCATATCACTGAACATACCTCTTGTTTTTCTGGGCAAATACACTACAAACACCTACATCTATAAAGTGTTTCCTGCCATTTCTTTTCCCCAACTCTTTTGTCATGTAAACTTGTACTCGTTTACATGTACTCAAGTAGGCCAAATGACAAAGCTTATTCTGAATTTTCAAATGATGTACCTCTCCTAAAATGTGAGGCAGAAATTCCTGAGAATCAGACTCAGTAACAGACATTATGAAAATTTGGCTGAGTTTTGTCAAAAACAAAGAAGATTCCTACTTGTATTACAAAGTTTATTATGTGAGTCATAACAGGTTTTCATTGAAAAATCAGTACAGACACAGCTTTCAGTCAAGACTATTCAAAGATAAACTACAACAACCATTTTCTTGCCATTGCAATCTGTCAGCCTTCACAATCTTGACTAATTTTTAAAAATGGATGTATTGTTTGGATGTCCTAGTCTACCTCAGAGGGCAGATTCATTCTGAACTCTGCTAGCCAGATTAGATTTGTCGGCTATCTAATCAAGCCAAGAACAAATTTTACTCTTTCAATATTTTTATAGTTTACCACACAATTGCCAGGCCTTGTTATGAAGTAAACCCTGTAGTCTAACAGTAAAAAACACCTAAAGAGATAGTCTGCAAAGTTATCTTCAATAATAAGTTAAATTACCAAAATACCTGGGCTTAACTCTAAGCTTTTATGAGGTGTCTTAGATTTGCTACAAAGTAGAGTTTATACAACTAGAATTACAGATTTTACCCTCAGAGCCACCTTTTATGCTTGAATTAGAAACTGGGGGATTAACAATGTTTCTTAACAAAATAACACTTGCCATTGTTAACAAAGCACTGACACCTCCCCACCTGTCTATAAGATTATGCGGTGTTTCAGGCTATTAAAAATATAAAATAAGCAGAGTGAGTGGAGGGAAGAAAGGGAGGTATTTCCAGGCTCCATTGTAATGTGGCTTTTTTGTAAAGGGCAATTTTTTTGTAAAGGGCATTTTAATGGAATTTTTGCGTAGTAGTATCACCTATACTTTTCTTGTCACTCAAATTTTAATCTCTGAAGCACTATTTCTCCATCAACGAACCATGGAAAGAAGGTGACGTGAGCTTCTCTGTTACCTATCCAATTATTCATCATTAATGGGCTGAGTCGCAATGTAAACCTGCATGCGTAACTTTAGAGTCAGAAAGGAGCCAGATTAGACAGTTTTAATTACCCAAGAGTCATCATTTGAGCTCTCTCTTCTCATACCCTTTCATTTTAGAATCAAACCTCCAGTCTCACATGTTGGTTTTCTCACATCATCCATGAGATACTGGAATAATTTACGCAAGGTGTGAAGTAGTCTGTTTTTAGCTATCTGTTATAAAGTTAGCAATGTTACTATTCTTACTGGGCACAGTGTGTAAGATATATTCCCACACTAGGAGAGTATTTAGTAAGGTCACAAAGATGCCCAGTCCTTATCAAACACATTCCCTGGAAACTTGGCAGGGATTTCATTTTACAAGAATTCAGGGGCAAATCATTGGTATTGTCTCTAGATTTATTTCAGTTTTTCAGTGTTTGTGCAGAAAGAAATTCATAGTATCAACCTGGAAAAGATGATTTGTTGTCAGCTGCATTAAAACTCCGGTTTTGCTTTAAATAATCTGATTTTGAATTTATTTAATTCACTAGCTTCAGTGGAGTTGCTTCACGTTTACACTACTACAAATGAAAAAGAAGCAGGCTGTATTCACACCACTGAGATTTATTTTAGTCTGATTAATCATTCCTTAAAGAAGAAAACTGAAGTTTTTGTGTAATTTTAAAGATGATAACTTCAAGGCTAGAGACAAACACAGAGTAATATACGCAAGGATTAGATGCAAATATTTTCCATTTTGGAAAAGAATTTTCTGTAACCGAAAGAAGCATAAGCCATAGAATTGCAACTCTAAATGGAAATAGAATCCTACAGAAAGAAAGGAGGACTTAGTCAGAGTGCTGTGCCTACCTCTAATAATCTGTGGGAAAGAGGGAAGCCCCTCCCTACTTTGTTTCTTTTAATTTTTCTGACTTTTTTTTCAAAGTCTCTGTCCTGTAGAAAGTGTTTGTGCACAGTGAGAATGTTGCCAGAAACAGTGAGGTAGAACTCTTGCAACCATTGGCTGTTGTTGCAGATCTCCCAGACAGTCTGTATGGTAGCAGACTCTCCAAATTCTGCTGCCAAGGTGGACTGAACTATATATCCTGAACAGATGTATTAAATAAGACATGCTGCAGTGGAAAAAGACGTGGTCTGCTGTACTCTTGAGGATGAGAAAAGAAGGGTGAGCAAGGAAAGTCTTATTTTAGGGAAGAATCTTTTTTAAATAACTTACTAAGAGGAAAAAAAACAGAAGAGCAGGAACAGAGTTAGTTATTACCATCTGCAAAAGCTGAATATAGCCTCAGGGTATGATCTTAAATGAATGAGGGAACTCCAGTCCCTCTGAGAATATGAGAATGTACGTAAAACTAAGTTATGAAACTTAGCAAATATATTGAATTACATATCCTGAAAGCAAAATTTATACAGGTAATACACAATACAGAATACTTGCCATGATATCATCAGTCCTTTCTTTGCCTATTTGCTGCACATGGAGACCTACCCAACTCAGCCTCAGCAAAAAGTTGGAATTTGAAACTGGATAATTCATTAGTTTGAATTAACAGAAAAAAGGAGTAATGCTTAGCTTCCACCTTGTACTACACCTGTCCAAATTAGTGACTAAGAGTTACCAGCAGTCTTTTTCTGCCCAGACACGTACCGTTAGACAGCATGCACTTTACAGCGTGCAGCAGTGCTCAGGAAGAACAGCTGGATAAGCTGCCAGCTTGTACTCTGCTCTCAGTGTTTTGTCTTCTCCCCCAGCACTCCGGTATGGCATCTTGCCATTTGCAGCGAGTTCTGGCCAGAAGATGGCATTTGGATACAGCCCCACTCCAGAAGTCCAGCAAAATAAATTGACTCAGCCTATTTGTCAGAATAAACATCTTCTACCAAAGGATACCCTTTGTCAGAACATGACAGTACTGCAGAGGCCAGCTGCACTCAGGAAACCTGCATTCTGTTCCATCGGAGATTTTTTCTGTGACCTTGAACAAGTAATTAGCTTGTTTATGCCTTGCTTTGCTGCCTGAAAATACTTGCAGGGGTTCTTAAAGGTAAGATTGCAAACCCCTCAAATATAGTGGTACTGTATTTGAGGACTAGAGCACTAGAAAAGTGGACAGATACTAACTTTATTTTGAAGCACGGATTTCTACTTCAATTATCAAAACTCCCCAACTGTACCAGAGTTCGAGTATGGGGGTCAGAAAAGGCTGTGATAGCAGAGAGTCTTCAGACTCTGCTTTTGGATAATGAACATGTCTTCTGACACTTAAACAACCACTGCTGGCTGATAAGCAACGCAACGTCTTGCCCTTCTGGCCTACAGAAAGGGTCACCACATGAGTTGCCTTTGAGTTGTTCTGGGAAATGCAGAGCTTGGAAGACTTCAGCAAGAACGATACAGTTCTGTGTTATATAATTATCATTTCCCCTCCAAGACACAAATCTCCCAGATGGTAACGTACCCTGGCTTTCCTCACGTGAGAGTCACAGTGCTCTTTGTGCAACATTGCTCCTGGAGCTCACGGTTCAGTAACTTTCTATCTGCCTTGATTGTAAGTGGCATTGTCAACGCTCATGCCAAAAATAAACCCTCCTGACTAATGACATGGATATTCCACAGGCTTAGAGTTATCTTTTTATAGCAACTCTTTGATTTCAGATACAAATGTCTGCTATTTTTGGCACAGGGGCTCAGAGAAACTTTCATGATCTTTAGCCTACATGACCAGTTTTGCACACAGCTCAGGTTCTGTCAGCGTGCTCATGGCTTTTGTTAAAGATAGGGAAATATGTTTATTCTACTGCATATTTGTACTCACTAGAGAAACGGCTGCCCTAGAAAATGGAGACTGCTATCGCATGAGGTTTTCCACATTGCTGCTGGGATATTAAGGATTTGTCACTTCAAGAGGTTCTAAAAGTCTGATGGTTTGATGTTTAATGTAACTGAAGAGAATAATTTTGAATTGAATTAACTAGAAGTGAAAGATAACCATGGGATGACTTGGATGTATTTCTTCATTTAATGACCTGGAGATGTGTTATTTATTTATTTATTTTAATAAGAGAATGTGGTACTAATGGCAGATGCCAAATTCACCCACTGTCTGATAGAAAATCACTGTTTATTCAGTAGTGCAGATGGAAGATGTCCATATCCAACCCCCCTTTTTTTAAAGCATATTTTCCTTCTAATACAACTCTACCAGCTATAAACAACAGTAGAAGCTACTGCGTAGGCAGAGCTCTTGTTTTTTTGCCCCATGTCAGTTCAATACAGCTGGATAACACACCAGTAAAATTGTGGCAGCACCACCTGATTCAGTCATTGCTATCAATGTTGTAGTGAATTATGTTTCTGATGTTTACTTTTGTAGTCAGAGCCAAATCTCAAGGAAATATGTATTACTACTAAATATTCTGTAGCTTAAAAAATGTTTACCAGATTGGAGCTAGTTTACCACAGTCAGTACAGAATCTGGAATGTAATTTAATGTTCTAATCCTTATATAGCTTAATATCATTGGTAAGATTTTTTTCAACAAGGTTGGCCATTTTCATGATGATAGTGTCATCTGTAGCCAGCTAAATAGTATCCCCAACTATCAAATCCACTTTTACCTAAGAAAACATACTACCAGGAGGTGGAACAAGTAGGCATTCAGGAAGCACAGCTTTAGAATAGAGAACAGGCCATGTGGGAGACCACATCTGGAATAGTGTGTCCAGTCTGGGGTTCTCCCAGCTCTCTCCAGTCTAAAGAATCCAGTGGAGAACTACAGAGATGGTAGGGAGTGTAAACATACAATATGTGAGAAGAGGCTGAGGGTTTAGGGTTTGCTTTGCCTGGAGAAAGGAAGGCCAACACAGAATGTGTGTGTTGTCTTCTGCAACGTTTAGGTGCTAATAGAAAGGACAGCAATGGACTGTTCTCAAAGGGATGCCACAAAAGCACAAAGAGTCATAGTCACGTGTTGCAACAAGGGAGAGGCACAGGAAAATATTCTTCATAGTAAGTGGTTAAGCACAGTGACGGATTACCCAGAGAGGCTTGAAAATCTCCAAGGTCAGAGGCCATAAACCCAGCTGGCAAAGACCCACATCAGCAAATAGAGTTACAGTAGCTCCTTTCTGAGCTAAAGCTGATGATTGCCTAACTTGATGATTTCAACAAATACTTATTGAAATTGTGGCAGAAATTGTTGGTTTTATATGGTCTAATTTCAATGCTACTTCAGTTCTATGGGATTGCAATTTTTTTTTTCAGCTTGCCTTCAAACTTGGTATCTGTAATGCTAGTTACTGGTATGGTTTATTTTTCATTAATGCCTGCAGTTCAGAAAGTCTGTAGTTGTTGAACTTGCCACTATACAGACATAGAACAAAGACACCAGTCCTTACACATTAATCATGACAGGCAAATGGTGGGAAAGTAAGAAAGTACAGGAAAAAGAAATCCATGACTGATCATTAGAAAAACTGGAACAGATCCTCAGCTCTCAGTTTAATATTTTTTTTCATAGAAGTTTCTGGCTCTTGTTCCCTTTCTGATCAATATGACTTAACAATCAATCAATGTAATAAAACTACAAGGGGGAAAAAAAGTATTATGGACACTTCTACCAATATATGAAATAATTTTAAAAGGGAATTTCACATGTAGTCTGTGACAGGACCCTATTTATTCTGTAAATAAATATGGCCCTAAATACCAGTGCATTAAGGCTACTTAAGGCTGGAAGTAGGAAGATTCCATGTTGTCCTGCTTTAGTAGGGTATACTTAAGGTATATGTTTTAAGATTGTTGAATGCAATTAATTTCACAATTACTTTGAAAGTAATTGAAAGTAATTTGAAAGAAATTGAATATCTGACCATATTAGATTCAAAGCCTGGGCAACAATCACTACAGCTGAACACAGAGTTTCATATACCTCTTTATTTTAGCTGTTCATTAATGTTAATATCCACTGGTTAAAGTTAAAATTCAGTCCTTTAGACTTTCCCCTTAAGGCATAATGTCTTATGAATTTATTCATGCGTGTTAATCCAACTAGTAATTTGTTCCTCTCCCTCTGTGTATAATCTTCCTCTCCTTTTAGCATTTGACCATTTCAAACACTCAAGAGAGACAATAAGCTCCTACAGAAAGCTGTTCCTCTCAACAGTAAAAAAAAAACAAAAACAAAACAAAAACAGTAAAATAAAAGAAAACAAAAGTATCGAAAACTTACTACCATTATGGGATAACTTAGGTGAAAAATGTTTTATTTCTAAAGCTGATATACGATATATATGTGTGTGTGTGTGTATAGCCTTATGCTTTAGGAGATTTCTTCTTTACCTTTTTCAGGCTTCTACAATCACGTCTGATGACAGGAAACAACCCATGGAAAAGTATGTATCATCTTTCACTGTGTCTGTTGGGAGGTGCTTTATTTGGGTAAAAAACAGAAAACAGACTCAACTAAAATAAATAGAGAGTCATAACATACATTGTCAACCTGAATATGGGCAACAGAAAAATATGTAGTAAAACAATGAGCTCTTTTGTAGCAAAAGAGGATTTGGGAGAAAGTTCCCTTCTTTTACCTTAGAAACTCAGCAGTGATGTTCAGTGGTGACGCTAGTCAGCAAAAACATTGAAATACTGCTAAGTATTAAAGCTTAAGAGAGATACCACCATGATCAGAGAGGAGCTGCATTGTCATATGCCAGATTCCTCTAATTTTTATTAATTCTATAAAATATGAAAGTTAGAAAATTACAATGGAAGAAACTTCATTTGCTATACTCTTGCGGACAGAACAAATCTTTTCTGAGGAGTGACTAACAGGTTTGTCTCCCTGGGTAAGGAAATATATATTATCTGTTTTCCACTACCTCCTGTGTGCAAACACTTCAAAAATATTAGTCTACATGCACAAAGACACTCCAAGATGAGGACGTGCCTTCCCCTTAAAGAGAGAGATGGTGCAGATCTCCTTTGGGGAGCTGTGATCAGAATCAAAATGAAGCAGTCAAACACAGCACAACACTATAAAAAAGGACCCACCACCAGTTTTTCAGCTAAGGAACAGCTTTGCACCCCAGTAACTGTCTGCTGTCTTTGGTTCACTCTGATTCTGTGCCATGCTGTAGCTGGCTGTATGTATTGTTTAGCAAATGACATTGTGTTCCATAGTGCATCATTTCTCATTAAAGATCTGTTGTAAGAGAACACAGAGCTACTGCAAAATAGCTAGCAGACTTAATTTCATGCCATTAATGTGCAGCAATTACTTTGTAAACAAACTCTGGTTCAGACTGCTGCTCATCTTACTATTGACTTATCAGTTTACATACTCACTTTAAAGAATGATAGTTATAACCTACTGTGGAGAACTTTCTGATATATTATAAATACCCAAGCTAAGTTTCTGACTACATTACGCTAGTGTGAATTCAGTGACCCCAATGAAATAAGAATTCCTCCAGATTAATCCTCAACAAGAGGTCAAAACCTTGATTCTTTTCTTTTTCTACTGGCTTGGTTGTCTGTTTTTAACTGCGAACGCTATTTATACAGAACGCTATTTAAATACAGAAGGTTTATGATTATGCTATGCAGACTGAGACAAAGAAAATGAGAATGCTTGGAACAATGTACAGCAGGTTGCTGGGTAGAGGTGGGTGATTCTGAATCCTCTTCATTTGGAACAGACCCCAGGAAACTCCAAAAAATGTGAATAGATTTATACAAGCTACAGACAACTCATAATTAATGTCTGAAATCCCCTTATAGTTTAGACTTTAAAGGGAAAGAATGAAAATAACTATCAATTGTAGAGTCCATAGGGCAATGTTAGACTGTTTTTTACAGATTTACCAGTTAGCTGTTGTCAGTTTATTTCCAAGAGTTTTTAAAATACTTGGTGTCAAAGGTGAGCATCATTGTTTGAGTACATCCCATGCAAACCGTCAAGCACATTATCTTTAGGGAGGCTTTTCCTATCCCCAGTTTGATGTGCTAGGTGGAAATGAGAACTCTGCTGACAGCAGGCCAGATGACTGATAAAGTACACATCTAACATTGAGTCAAATGCTCCACAGTCCCAACGTATACACTTGACAGAGAGACAGACATTTGTGTAATTAACATTTGGCAAGCAAGAGGCAGATAAGTATTCAGTAGGAGGTTTACTGAGAACTGAATAGTTCTCGTCATCTCTGTAATACGTGCACCAGGTGCCAGTCAGAGCCAGGGGATTTCTCTAGACTAACAGAGTCATGTGTATTCACCTTTTCTTAGCTCACAGAGGAAGAACTCTCCAGAAACCGACATAAACAGACTTCTCAGCAGATGTGAACACAATACAGATTAGCAAATTTCTAAATGCACAGGCTAAAGGTTAGAATCACAGTAAGCTTACCTGGTTTAAAGTATTTCCATAATCAGAACTATAAAAGTCTTAAGAATCTGTACTGAAAAAATAGATGCACCAGAAACAGTTTTGGTAGAAGTCCTCATTAAGGCTCCTTGCTTGTTTTCACTTGTTAAAAATCAAGAGAGGCCCTGCAGGTGAAGCCCTAACTACTCATGACAAAGGATGCAAAAACAGAACATCTCTACCTTTTCTTAAAAACAGGCATCCCTGAATACAGTACCTCTGCTCCTCTCACCTCCAGCTTTCAACAGTAAATTCATTGCCTCTTTTTGGGAAGAGCTGTGATATTTTTACCATAAAGCAGACAATGCTCAGCATCATATTTCAAACAGGTTCTCTTGCCCAAATGGTCTGAGTTGTGAGGCATCAGCAACGCAACCTGTTAGTTTCCTAAAGCAGAAGTCTGGAAAGATGCCTATATTCCCAGACAGTGAAACTGTTTTCACTATTGTCTTTTCAGTCTTTGATTAACCAAAGAGCCTAGAAATTCTATGCACAATTGAAATGGCTCCTTTTTATATTTATTCTAACTATTCTATTTCCCACCTATATTTGGAGAAAAAAATTAATCCAAACATGTCAGGTAATTGCTGATGATCTGTCTCATACACCGAGGGACCCACATCTCAGAGACCACAGGTACCACAGTCCTTGGCTTTGAGAAAAGGCAGGGTACAGCAAGAAGAATAAAGAAGAATAAAGCTTACTGGGATTAAAACTTTAAACACTGGGAAAATAGATTCCTTGCCATTCACAGTCAACAATGACAAAATGAAGGAGTCTGTAAACACCTGGCTTTAACTTGTAGAGAGGCAGAAAACCATATTCAAATGATAGAAAATTTTCCTATAGTTTTGCTGGTAGAAATGCATGAACGTCATTTAATATATCAAAATATGTAGCCCTTCATTCTTAAATCATACTCTATTTCATTTAAACTGTTCTTGGATAAGCCATTTAACTTTAAAAAGAGCTGATGGAAGTTCAGAATTGCCTTGCATAGACAATTACATAGAAAATTAAGGTTTTTCATCCCATCCCAGAGAAAGAAAATGAATTGCAGGGTTTATTTCCTTGTAGTATTTTGATGATTACCTCCAAATGTTCCAAATTTTACCCTAGAAAATTGAAATGTGACTGTAAGACTATGAAATGTGTGACTATGAAACATTTCTGTTTAGCCAAACCAACATAAAATTCTTTCATTTTTCATTTTTATGAAAATTAGAGTTTTATACTCTACTGAAAAGGTCGTAAATGCTTTGAAACTTTAAAAAAAAAAAAGAACAACCTTTTCATAAATTAAAAATGACCACTTTAAATTACTTTCGGATAGAGATTGTTCTATGCTGTAGCTTGGCAGGTTATAGGTTTTACAGACAAGCTATAAATCCTCCAAATAGGCATCAATAATAGAAATAATTACCTAGTCTTTATAAAGAAGTATGAACAATTATACTGCAATATAAAAATCTATTTCCACTATAACCAGCAATGAATCAGATGCCCATTAATGAATAAAGGTTGTGAATCATCCTCTTTGAAAGATTTAAGACTATGAAATGCCACAGCTTTTTAAATCCGCTCCCTAGCTTGTATATATTAACAATGTCATGACCAGAGATGGTTAATAAAGAAGTGGAGTTTGGATTCACTGACCTGGCTTGGGTATGTCTGCTGTGCACCAAAATTGCTTTGGTATGGATTTGAAATCCAGTACAGCACGGTATCAGCTAACTGCTAAGGACACAGTCCTTTTTATGGTACATTGGGAAAGTACTGTGCTCTGACTTTGAATATACAAAGTCATACATTTTAAAAAGATATTTTCACAAAGCAAAGGAGCCTATTTAACACAATGACACTTGTAAGCATTTTCTTATTTTATCCGAAACAATTCACTCATCCATCAGTATCCAATTAAATGTGGTATGAGTCAGATTGTAATATTGGCTGCTGCTGACTAATACGGCAGGTCAACATCTATACATAGAACTATTCAATGATGATACAGTCATTGGCAACTTC
Organism: Cygnus olor; assembly: GCF_009769625.2. Lineage (NCBI taxonomy): Eukaryota > Metazoa > Chordata > Aves > Anseriformes > Anatidae > Cygnus > Cygnus olor. Next base: position 9,766,720 of record NC_049180.1, on the reverse strand, counting down.
AATTAGAGACAGTGACCGTGAGCAAAGTATATGTGTTTTAAGGATATGTGTTATTATATTTAGTCTGGTAACATAAGAAGCCAATATATACTATTAGAACTTTTCTATTGAATAAGCCTGATTTAGTATTGCTTGCTAATATTTTGTAGGTTTTGATTGTTTTGTTCCTACTGTATCAAATACGTTCTTCCCTCACATACAGAGGAGTCTCAGCAAAATGACTATTTGGTGTGTATGCCTAAAAATAATGTAGATAATAAATTATTTTTAACTTCATGCTTTCATAAACATTTTATAAGATGTAAATTACCTCATCCTTTGCAAGAAGGAATATAAGGTTTACAAATCAGCAGAGACCAAAGGAAAAAGACTAGCATGCAAGAAATACTTCAGTAATTTTTAAATCAGTATGGCAAATTTATTTTTCAGGTCAGCACATGATTTTCTGTTGCTTTCTTTTCCTTAGTCCTAGCTTACACTACCCCTAGTGTAGTTAAGATCAATAATTTAATCTAAAATTGAAATGGATTTCAAAAATTCAGTTTGTGTTTTCAGTTTGAATACTGTATAGACAGCAAGTAAGCTGATTGTAAGCATGAGTGCATGCAGGTTTTTGCAACAATCTGAGTCCTCTGAGCTTCACAAACAATTAAAAAATGCTTACTTGAATGATTGTTAATATATGTGTCAAAAAATCCAGAGAAAAGATGGACATCACTTAGAAGTTACATGTATTACCAATTGAAATGACAAACACAAGAAAAAAAGACAGGATTAGTGCAGTCATTCTTTTCATTTGGATTAAGTTAAACAGAGTAAGAACATGACTTCCCAGGTGTTTTTTTCCTTTTTCTTTATATTACCTGTTCTTGCATACTGGAAAATAAAAAGGCTTCTTACAATGATACATCAGTTATGTGGAATGACTCGCAGAGACTTTAGACACCATGAGTTAAGTGTTAGCCTTGCCTTCGTGTCTAAGAACTGGCTTCCATCCAGACCACTACTTCATGTTATAGTCCTATCCATGACAGCAATACTACCCTATAGGTAGTTGCTCCAAAGAAATAACACCTATCTACAACTTGGCAGAGAATGGGATGTACTTACTTACAGATTCTAGACATGGTCCAGCTGGAGTTGACTAGTCAAGCAGATGTTCCTCTCTCAGTAGGGCTAATTAGTACTGCAAAGTGCTGACTTGCTACTGTCTAGCTCTGGACTTAGCTCAGGTATCTCTACATTGTACTGCATGCTCTAAGATGAGATTGGTCATGTATTTAAATTGCTGATGAGAGAGAGCCCCATATGCCATTAAATCCTATCAGACATGCAGGCTGTGAGTACCAAGACTGACAGCACTGCACAATTCTCTAAAAATAAAATTTGCACTGCATAAGAAAAGGCAGTTTTTCTAAGTCACAAACACAAAACCTAACTGTAATTTTGGATACTTCTTATGTCCTTCTCCTTATATTCCTGCAAAGGAGGCTATAAAAACATTTACAGTTCTTTCTGTAAGTCCAGTGATCACCTGAATGACATGAAAAACCTGTTTCTGAAAATTTACCATCTCTTGCCATTATCATTGCTTCTTTTTTAAATGCAGTACTATAAACATAGCAAAGTCTCATTAATCTTTCAAATTCAAATGTTAGATGTCACTTTATTGCAAGAGTAGATTTGTAGTCAATAGAACGTTTCTAAGTTAAAAATATCTCTTTAAATGGTCTTCTCAAAAGATCACATTCTTGGTATAACTAGATTAATTTTGCATTTCTGGTTATGAACAAGAAAATAACTTATATTGAAGGCATTTCATTATTCCGCACTCAGAGGAAAGAGGACTTTAATAAGGCCTGTCTGTTCCATGCAACAGAGTTTAAGTTAATAGCTGTGAACTAGCAGCAGTTGATGGCACATGTAACCCAGTGGCTTGCACGCTCTCAGGATTCCTAGGTTTTATCTGCTCTGAAGATTACCTGATCTCAGCAAATTTTCTCACTTCCTCACCAGTTTCCCTTTCTACCCTTTATTCCTTTTCAGGTATTGACAGTATATATACTTTTTTTTCTGCATTGTGTGTACAGGAGAACAGCCATGACAAGGGACTCCAAGCTGCACACTTCTATGACAGACACAAATGTTCCTACTAGCTGGTTTTCTCTGACTTTATTTACCAAAGCTATACCAAAGTTCCACTGCCACTCAAAGCCCCCATCCCGTACCTGCATGTCTTACTTCTTTCATATTCACAGGCCCCTTATTTAAGCACAATCATTTAAAATGTATGTTGTAAAGAAATAATGAAATGAGTTTCACATGTAAATTCTTAATTCCAGAGTCAATGGATGGACTCATCTGGTTTCAGTATGCAGTAAAACAGCTGAAGTGAATATGTCCTAAGTGAACAGTAGAAAACAGACAGATAATGTCACTGAGATAATGTCAAATAGCAAATATACATATCCTAGAAAAGTAGTCAGAAGTTCCTCTTCAGTTACTTACAGTGTCTCAAGATTATAGGGTCTTCCCCCTGAACAGTATACTTTGTTCATCAGTAAGGAAGGAGGAAGTAAAGACATTAGTTAGTTTTATTATCATGAAATAATATCCTAACTGACTTAGTTTGGTATCCAGCCACGTTTGAAGCCATCCAGTACTGGGAAGTGTTAGGACAAAGTCTTCATGCATGCCCCAGCACCAGAGTTTCACCTTCTGGAAGGCATTGTGTGCCAGACATATTCAAATCAGAACTCGTGCATAGTTTTTCACATAGTTTTCCACATTGTTCCCAGAAGAAATATTTCTGGTCTGATGCAGTAAGCCTTTAGACTTCCATGAGACCAGATAGTTTAGAGGATTCATGTGTTTTCCATTACTGATCATACTTGAGATACTGAAATAGAATCACATCTTCATGAATTTGCTTCACTATTTCAGCACTATTTCAGCACCAAGTGTTGATAGAGGAGACATCTTTGCCTCTTATATATGAGGAAGATAGGGCAGACCTATTTTGTAACAGGATTTTGATTTTATGCAAGCCTCACCTGAAGAAGATAGCTCAGAATACCAGAAGGTACCAGAAATCATTAGTTTATCCCACGATATACATATTTTTTCTATAATGTTAACCTAGTTTTTCCTCCTTTCTCTTCTTCTAAGAAGATATGCTGCCTTGAATCTTTTTGCCAGATAGTTTCTATTATCTTTAACAATAACGTAAAAATAGTGCATTCATAATATAACAGTTTAGAACCAATTTTGTCATTTGCTTTCATTTCATCAGCTCGAAACTTCTGTGCATCAGATGAGATTGTTCCAGCTGAGATACAAATGAGGTAGAATTTCTCATTTTGGTGGCCCCTAAATTCTATTTATAGAATCCTTTCCAACAATGAATTCATCTGTTCAGAAAACAAGGTCTGACTGTGCTCAAAAATAAGTTATAATGAGCGATGTCAGCAAATATTAGATAAAGGTGGTGCTGAAAGAGGGAAATGAATACTTCAAGTTCATTTATGATTTATGAGTTCAGAATTGAAATGGAAGTGGTGCATAATAATGAACAATAGAAATAGCTTGTTTGGAGAGTGAGGATGAATAGAAACTTTCGGCTTGAATAGGCTATTAATAGATTATTGATCTAAACCATTACTGCTAAAAAAAAAGTTCAAAAACTGCCTAGTGATAAACAAAAACATACCCTATCGGCTAATAGCTAAAATACTCCTACATGGCCACAAGAATATAAATTTATAATCCCCAGAGTCATGGGTGTTGCACATCTAAAACTGCATCTCCTTTGCAAATAGGACGTATGCATCCAGGAGTTCACATTCTTGCCCCTTTCAGGTCTGTTTTTCAAGGAGAGGTCAATTGGCTCTGGGCTATATCCCAGAATGTTATGGCAGTGAATTTCCATGTGATCAAGGAAGAGCACAACATTGCATTTTTTACTCCACACCAGGGAATCAAAAAAAAAATATATATATATATATACATATATTTAAGAGGTGGCCATTAGCTCATTTTCTACTCTACCAGTTTAATCCACTGGCACAGGTTAGAGGATAAAGATCCTATCGACCAGTGCCTCAAGATACCCAACTTCAGAGGCAATTCCCACACCACTGCCATGTTTTATTTCAACACCATCTTCAAAATCAGAATCAGACTTTGACATGTGTATAAGAAAAATGTGTTAAAAACAGGCAGTGATGCCTCTGAGTTCATGGGAAAGCTCTTGAAGGAGTTAAGATTTTATCTAGTCAAGAAGCAGAGAAAACCTCTTAGGATAAACACAGAAGTTTAAATTAACACACATTCATACCTCACTTCTTTCTCTTCACGGAATATAAAAATCACAATTTCATATTACAAAAATATATTTAAAGAAGCAAGATCCTTGTACTCATTGTCTGTGGTACTGGGTCACAGGCAGTTTTTGCTTTTGATATGTAGACCAAATGATGGTCCACATATATAATAAATGAAATTGCATAAATCAGTTGGTCTAGCAAATAATACAACCTCTTTCTAGTGTATTTAGTCATTCTGTTACATTTTCATCTAGATAGGTAAATTCCTGCAACAGTTTACAGTTTTTCCTAGACTTAGTTACAACATACAACTTCAGGAAAGTACTTAGTTGCAGCTAAGTCATTTGCTAGTTTATAATAAAGAGGTAGCAGCAATTAAGCTGAGATCATGCTATCAATAGTTTGCATAAAATAGCGATTTCCACTCGACTAGGAAAAAAGAAGTATCGTTTAGCTGGATGTCATTCAATGATATCTCTCCCAGTTCATACATAAGCACACTCTTACCCTCCATGGAAAGAATAGAGTCAGGGTTGTGGATGTTTCCTTTTTCCCCACCAACACACATTGCCAATTAGTTTATTTTCAGCTCCCAGTTTTCAAGATCCCAAATCAAAAAACCCTACAAGCAACCATTCTCCCAGGTGTGTGGTACCACTGCCAGATTGTAAGTGTACCACTGTTTGAGGACTAAGGACTTCAGGTACAGCTGTGTCAATCCACACCACTGAAGTTTTAACAAAATATAAGGGCAGCCATGTGACTTTCAGTACGACATTTGGCATCTTGAAATAAAGCAAATAAAAAGCAGGTTCACTTGCTGATACATGTAGGGGGTTGCTTTCTGTTGTTTTAATTAAAAATCAGAGCTTTACAATTCTTAACTTCTTTAAAAATATGTAACAAAATAATAGAAAATTCTTCCACTAAGCTGAAAAGGATCTACTACATCTGTAATGTGGAAGTTTTGGAACTCTTCAGCAACAGAAGTTTCACAGAAGATTGTTTTCATCAGCAGGATGAATAAAAGATGAGTTGGCAGGTGAATAATGTAGAAATATTTATTACTAGCATTCACTGAAAACAATGCTAGAATGCCTCTAAAAGCCTGAATGAAAAAAAAAAAAAGGCAACCACCACCATTTAAAAAATTAACTAGCACTCTAGCACTCCAGTAAAGGAAATGCAGATAATTGAAGACACCTACTTTTGTGTCAGGTGATTGGAAAAAGCACACAGGAGTTGAAGTCAAAATGTAATCGAACCCCCTTTTTCTTTTTGTAACACAGTTGGAAAAGGACAGTGATGTGGCATTGTTTGTGCAGTTTTTACAGAGGTCTTCTGCTCTCTTTAGTGTAATGTCACCAAAGAAACTTCCAGAGTTGACTAGTACAATCTATTCTACTGTAGCCAAAGATTACAAAGACACAGGGCTTACTTTAAACATTCACAATAAAAATAAATACTTTTTCAGCAGTACTTTTTTTTTTAAAAAACGGATCAGGGTCTTTAGGGAACTTACTCTCTACTAGTATCACAGTTATACAAAAATAGCAATTGTCACTTATTCATAAAAACAACTCTGCAAATGAAAGGTCCTATGTACGTGCCTTAGGAACTCACGTGTGATATAACACCAAAAAAAAACCCCACTGTTGAACAGCATGTTTCCTTAATGCATGGCAACGTCAGAATTAGGAATGGATGCATAGCTTTTATGAGCTTAACATATGCTTGCCAAACAGCAGAGTTAACTCCATTTTATTTTGTTTAAATTAAGAAGGTGCAACATGAGCCCCAACCCTGGCAGGTTTTAATCATGACCTAGTTTCTCTGGATATCTAGTCAAATGACTAATTTCACTTTTAATAGAGCATATCAAAGGTCTGATTAGCAAATATATCAAATGGCTTAGAGATCAGAACCTGACCCAAGTCCAGGTGTAGAGCCAGTCTGTGGAGTATCAACTCTAACCCAAACATAACAGCCTTATTCTGCCCCAATTCCGCCCATCAGTTTAATCTTCCAGTTGAGTTGCCAGTATTGTCTGAATTATTCTGCTTCCATGGTAAGCAGTTAGAGGCTCAAACGTATCTCAGGATGACCTTTGGGATTAAACAGAAGGCAAAGCTGGCCTACAAGGACAGTATCTCCTTTCATCTTTGATGACACAGAGGACAAAGCAATTATCTGTATCACTTAGCATTTCAGATCTTTGATATTTGCTGTACTATTCTGTGTTACTGTAACAGCAGCCAAAAGCCACTTTTTGTAACTGCTTGCAGGATCACTTCAGCATGCACCAGGCTGAAAGCATGTCTTAGAATTCCCTCACCTGCTATCTGTTGAACAAAGCCACATCACCCGTATTATATTGGTCTAAGACAAAGCGGTGTTGCCCCTTTTTTCTTGAAGTATTTGCTCCGAACAAGAAACAGAAAACAAGCCACCATGGAGTAATGGGAAAAGAAAACAAGGGTTGGGGAGTGGAAAGAGCAACAGCAAGAATACATAAGAGATGTAAGCTTTGATAGTTACAGCAGCATCCAGCGCAGAAAGAATTCTTTCCAGAGGAAAGACTTGCAGATAATACTAAACAAAACAAACACATTTATTTCTCAAGCCCTCATTTTACTCCAGAATACCAGCTGACACTGAGTTTGAACCAAGAGCTCAAAACATCTCTGTGAACACCAAGAGTGAACAGTAGATCTCCATCTCGTCACAGCAGCAAGTTCCTAATTTCACTATAATTTCCAGACTAGACATCCGTCTGAAACCTAACAACTTCACCTAAAGCATAGTGTAGCCATGGGGCAGCTGTGGCCGTCTGCAGCTTCTGAGCTGCATGACAGTGGGAGCCAGACAGACGGATAATTGTTGAGCAAAGATTTCCTCATCTTAGGAAGCATCTTTTCTTTCTTGTGCAATTGAAGACTTTAGGAAAGAGACTTTGTTTTCATGTTCTTCTATCTACCAATGCCAGGACAAGGGAATTGTCTTCTACCAAGCTTAATCACCTAGGTTAGGCAGGCCATTAAAACGTAGTTTTGGCAAAGAACTGAAGTTAATCAAACTCTTGCTTAGATTCTCCAGTTTGTTTTTTTTTTTTTTTCTTTTTGTTTTTCAACAGCACCTGAAATTAATGCATTACGAATACATATCTAATATTGAACAGAGATTAAAGCCGTTATAACAACATAGCTCTCCTTCTACAAAACTCAGCTGACATCTTCTGGCCAACCTCGGTTCTACAGGTATGAAATCGAAGATTTATTCAGCAAAGCACTGAAATTGAAATCCTTTTAGTGAAGAAAAAACACCTCAGAACTGCAGAGCATGAAGTCGTGATGTGAGAACCACCCCACAGCAATAAAGGTCATTTCAGAGTGCGTAAAGCAAAGCACACTGAAAAAAAAAAATCCTATCAAAGGCTCCACTGTTGGAGCTTACACCTCCTCCTCAGCTGACAGTAAGCCACTGGTTCCTAACGTGCATTCAATAGCCTACAACCAGAAAAAACTATTTCAACAGCTAGCATCTTTTGGCTGGTGCGAGAGAAGTATGAAGTCAGAGTCTGAACTAAACAACTCACTTTAGAGCAAGCCCCTATACAATTGGCTCCACTTTCAGCAGGGGGGGCATGAGAAATCCTACCTGATCACTGTTCATCTTGTCATATAAAGACTTCTAACTCCAAGACTGTGTAATCTTTTTTAGAAGCACTGAATTAACCCAGGCAAGTTGTAAAAGTCTCACACTGAAGCTACATAAACATAAATGGGATTATCAGAGCGTGCTTTATGACCCACTTATCTGCTGCCTGTGGTTCCAGTACCTTTTTAATCATTGCTCATTTACATTTCTCTTCCTGTGTTGTTTCTAATTAAGAAAAGCTCACCAGAAGACAAAAAATGCTGGTTTTTTTTTTACTCCTAAGAAATTAGAAGTGCCCAGTTAAGTTTGTTTCTTTAATCTGAATAGAAGGCATAATTCTGCATCCTTTCTACAATTGCTTTGGTCCCATACATCTTTTCCCTTCAAGTCATTGAAGAGCCTCAGCCAAAGCATTCTGAGTCTGCACCATCAACAGACCTGAGCAGATGCCCAGACACTTGTTAGCATGAAACTGTAGCATGGGCCAACAGGCCATAACATCGCTGAACAGCAATTAACTAATGCAGTAAGAAATAAAACTCTCTCACCTGACATACCTAGAGAGATCTGACAGTAGCAGTTTGAATTGGTTCTCCAGGATAGAGACAATGATTTAGTAAAATTTCAAGTGTTTTATGTGACACTTCTTTGGAGGTTGACTTCTCAGCAGCAGATAGAGGAAAAACATATTTCCTATTCATGTCAAACCATGATTTGTAACCTTTAGAGAAACACATGCCTTGGAGTCTTACTTTTCTGCTTTCTCTGCTGCAGCATTAGACCACAGTAATGAAGGGAACATAGAAAATGGTTTATGACAGCAGTGTGACCAACTGATAGCTGAGAAAACCACAAGATGTGCCCAGTTCTACTTTCAGTTCTTCTCAGTACAATTAAAGCTCTAAACAGAGACTCTGTTTGACTAAAATACTCAAAAAATATTCTGCAAAGTTTACACATTTTTTTGGAGGTGGGGAGGGGACAGAAGGGGGAGGGAGGAAAAAATTGTCCCTATTATTTCTCTTCACCCTCAAGAAAGGCAAACCAATTGGAATTAATGGAAACAAAGTTAAACCTCAAAGACTGAGTACTTGAACACTTGCTGTGCTACTGGTCTGTTGTAATTCAAGGATTTTATCAGTGTTTGTAGTCCTTTTTGCATATGTTTAAGACAATTTACATCATACACTGCAGGCAAATGTTCAAATGATTTTTAAACTGCAGGCAAATATCTATGCATGTGAGCTCACCAAATTTAACATTTTTATGTGTATTTCCAATTTTACTAAAGCACAAATTGGATATTTTGGCCAGTGAACACATGCTCCCTCTGCTGACCGCAGTTTAGCGCGCCTCAGTAGTATCAAGGTGTCCTTATTTTTATGTATTAATAATTATTTCCATTGGGGGAAAACTGCTGAGGTACAAGCTTCTAAGCAAAGTAGCAAAGCCTACTCAAACTATTTTTATCTGAGCTTGAATATTTACCCTATCTGAACTGGAATCTAGCGTATTTTCTGATATGCTAGATTCTGATAAAGTAACTGAAACATTAAGTCTTCCATCCTTTTAATAAAAATCACTTTCTAAACTTGAAACATGATATATTTTTATTTTTTAAAAAAACAGTGATTTGGGTGAGTGTGTTTTTAACTATTGCTTCTTTAGACTGTTAAGAGAAAAAAAACTCCAAACAGAACTGATATGACCTAAAGCAAATAAATTGCCTACGAAGATGTTTATCAGAACATGCATTTTGGTCTTGTAGGACTTGCATCGAGATGTGCTATCGAGCCTTCACATCAGTGTGCTTGCATAAGCAGATTAACACATTAAGTTCACTCATTTAAACATTGTTGGTTAGGTGCGTGATCTAACTCAAACTGACAGAATCATTATTTTCTTTACCATAAGTGATGACAGGTTTTTGTCTTTGGCCTGCAACAAATTCCGGGGACCATTTTAAACTAACTAGTTTAATGTTATCCTTTTCCACTGCAGGATAATTATAGTGTTGCATGTTAAAGTGAGCAAAACTAGCATGAAATTAGAAGTAGTACCCTTCTTACTGTCAAATGGATTCCCTAAAACAATCATTATCAATTTGCAGTTGCAATTACAACAACCTACATGTAAGCGCATATCTAGGAGTAACACTTAGATAACAGTGGTACAATGACTCTTTCCAAAGACAACAAAGATTTTACCACTGGCTCTACCTGAATTAGAAAAGAAAACTATTTTTTAATGACTGTCTACTAGATGGTTTGCTGTACTTCTGCATTCACAGGTTTGCTCTACAGCACAAGTCATCTTAATTAAAATTGCATCATTTGATATCAGCTCTAGTGTGGTCTAGCCCCCTTGTTCCTCTAGTCACACTGTGAAATAACTTCTCTATTAAGAGGTAGTTTAAAAATGCATTCTTTTACTGCTTTATGTCTAAAATTAAAACAGTGAAGCATGTAAGGTATTGTAAGAGCAACTGGAAATAACCGACTTAAAGACAAAGGGGTTCAGGAATGCTGCATAAGAGCACTTTTCTCTTCAACCAGTTGCCTTCATTGTTTGCCTTTTTCTGGCATATGAAACTTTCTTTTATTCTGGCATGTGAAATTTTTCTCCAGAGTACCTGCCTCAGGGAGGTGGGTATACTTTAAATTGCTGGACCAAGTGACAAGAATTTCAGCATCCTCTTTAACACCTCACGCATACCTAAAGCCTTTCTGCACAGAGATTTAAGTCTCAGATTTCTCAAATTAACCCTGGTTTGCTGATATCAAACGATACTCATTTCATCCAAAAAATAGAACTACCCGCCTCCAAGGTGAATTGCTACATATATTCCAATATGTACTCAAAGAAAAAAAACTAAGTTGTTATTCTGGAGCAAAGGTTTTATATAAGAATGCATTTAGTGATTGCCATTGTAATACTGAATTACAGATAAATTCTGTATAGTGAAAAGCACGAATATTTAATAGGAAACAAAAAACTATTTAAAGAGTCTTTAAAACAGATTAGTTAGATGCCTGGAAAAGCATTGAGAATTTTTATGTGGAGGAAAAGTATATAAAAGGCCCAAATCCACAACTGCTACCAGTTTATGGCCAAGACCTCATTTGCTTAAAAGTTTAAGATGAAAATTGAAGTCCTTTTTCATCTGCTGAAGTGCAGAAGGATAATGCTTTTATTTTAAGTGAAACAGAGGGAAAAAAAGTGATTTTATTTATATCTGCTGTGACACACCCACACAGGTTCTTTCTTAGTAGCAACAGCAGTAAACAGTCCTGTATTCCCAGAAAGCATTTTTGCTGGCAACAATTACTGCTTAGCATAAACAAGGAAAAGAGCCACCAGAGAACACCATATGTGAAATTTAAGAAAATACAGCTAATTTGCAAGCTTTAGATAATCACCCTTGAAAACAGTATAACAGAAAATTGTTATAAAATACACAAAAGAATACATTCAGAGCTTAGAACATACATTCATTAGAGAAAATAACTGCAGCTGTATTTTAGTGAAACACCAGTACTTTTATTTCCAAGTCAAATCTGAAGAGAAAGGTGCTGCGTGTTTTGCTGTATTTACCTTTAGATGTACTTCTGAACTTGTGGATCTGTCAAACTTCATTTAAATTACAGTTGGTGGATTTGATATACAACACTTCATACATCAGTACTTAAGAAAATGATTTATTCTTTAAGCAAGTAGGTGCATAAATGCTCAAGTCTAGCACTGTTAATTCCCAGGCAGGGGACCATGAAGTCCCTGATGTGCTCTTGAGTTTGAAGTTGTCATACAAATCCACGCACAATTAAGAGGATATGCATTCACACTTAAATAATTGCCAAAGAAAAGATGGCTTTGTTTCTTATCTTAAAAAGCTATACAGAAAACAATGTCCAATAGTTCCAGGGCTGTCTGAACCATTTTCTTTAGTGCAGTCTTTAAAATTAAGCATCATGTACACAAGGCAAATATCGGACACTGCTACATCAAATAAAGATTTGTTTATTTAATTCAATTACAGTGCTTCAATAGGATGCTACTCATTTTCCACAACAGCAGAGCTTTCCTACACTCTATGCAGCTACAGGTATTATCCATCTCCCTATGAAATTTTACCAGTCTCATTGAAACGTGTCTCATTTGTTCATTGGGAAAGTTTTACCAGTGGTTCCCACGGAATCAGGACTTTGTCAGCAATCTTTAGTTCAGTTGCATTGCAGTGAACTTTCATCAAAACATTTTTCTTCAGTGTGTACACACTGGGAAAGCCAGGGAACTTTCACTAAATTCACTTCTAGAGAGGTTATTTTCAAGACTAGTCAGTAACAAAAAAGGTTTAGGAACTTCCAGACCATAACACTGGTAACAGCTTGGCTATAAAAGACAGACAGTGATGGTCTCAGTATCAAAGTCAACTAGCAGTATAGAACAGCAGCAGTGCAAGTATCTACTCATTGTTTCTGTAATAATTTTCAATTGTTTCTGAATTAAAATACACCACAGTAACTGTGATATCATCTCTGTACATTCTTGCAAGGTCTTCAGGCAGTGTCAACATTGCAGCAAGTTTCTCTTGGTCCACCTCACCATATTCATTATCTCCAATTGCATGCCTTATTAAATGAGTAGCTATGTTCTGGTCAAGTGAGGCAATGCCTCGGTTTTTCCTCTGAAGTAACAAGTTGTGCATATAACCCAAATTAACTGGTTTCTCAAAAGCCAGTTGTGGTTTCTGCTCATTAAGCTCTGTAAGGTGTCCAGCAACTAGTTTTACAACTTGTTCATTACTGAGCATCTCCCATAATCCATCTGAAGCAATAACGAGAAACTTATCCTTGCCTCTTAATTTGTGGTATGTGACTTCAGGCTCCGCAGTTAGGTAAGGGGGTGTATGGTAGTTTGGAGGAACATACTGATAAATATTTAAAGCCTCAGCATCACAGCTATTCTCAAGAACACTGTGTTGCAGTTCTTTACTCCATTTTAATTGCACATCTCCAAAAGCTCTGGAGGGCATGAGAATCCCCAGTAGTCTGTCATTCACAAATAGAGTTTTTTCCTCAGATCTAGGATGTTCTCTCTTTAGTCTTCTAATTTCAAATTCATCAAAGGCATTGTGGTCTCGCGTTAGAGGAAGAGTAGACCATGTTCCATCTTCTTCACGAACCCCTAAAATTGCTCTGCAATCACCAGCGTTTGCAACATGTAAGTGAACACCATCAACGTGAGCTACACATGCTGTTGCACCAGAAAAAGCTACTTGAAGGGCAATATTTCTCATCAACTCGTTTTCCTGGGGAGCCTGAACTTCCAGTGATATGTCCGAGTCTAACCTTTTGAATGCACTTATCATGGCTTCTTCTAAACTAAATCCTGGCTCAATGTCTAGGTCCAGTAAGTGTTGCCAGTAAACCCGGAGATTCTCAAAGTACTGTGAAGTTATCTCTCGGTACTCCACATCATTTGGATGCTTGTGCAACTGCAGAATAGGCATAACTGGTTTCATGCACTCCACAGCAAGCTCGATCTCTTCCAGTGCTTGCCGAGACATGAGAGAAACTGCTATATAATGAAGGAGTCTCTCACTTACTGCCTGAGCGCACGCAGAACCTGCATGACCATCAAAGACACCAAACATCATGCCTCTGGTCTGCAAGCAAGTGGCTGCACTTCTGCGGTCTTCAATAGGGGTATTGGATGCCAGCTGGTTACTTTCGAATCTCAACACAGAATTTGTATTTTTACAATTCAAATCCAATATTTTATGGGATAACTCACCTGCTCTGAGAATATCATTGATTTGTGATGGAGACAACTGGAAAGAGAATTGTTCTTCTTCGGTGGAGGTGTGTCTGAATGCTTTTTTTAAGGAGAAGATATTGCCTAAGCTGCAGCTTGCAGCAGGGTAGAGAAGTGTTTTGGAGAAAACAAGCTTCCATTTTATTTTCTGTCTATTTGGGATGCATATGGAGTACAAACGTCCTTTTCGTTGTAAAACAATGCTGTTTCTTGCTGAGCGTAAGATCCAGGATGATACAGTTCTTGACATCATATGTCACTCCACAAATTGAACAACTTCCTTCAGTCAAGCAGAATGTCCTTACAGTCTGGAATATAAAAATTGGAAAGGTGTAAGACAAGTTTCACAAGAACCTTTCCACACGGCAATACAAAGGAAGTCTAGAGGTCACAGAAACATTCAGAACTTTTTTGCAGAAAAGACTGCTATGGACAGAGGCATCTTAGAAGTGATACAATTTCCATTACTTAATGACAACCTTGGTGAATTTAGCTTAGGATATGACTCCTCTTACCAACTAACCCATCAGAAAAGCTCATTTTTATTTACCAAGCATGCTTTTTTGTTATTATGGCATGGTTAAGACGTAATTCCAACATTACAAGAAACTTACACTGTTCAGTGGAAAGCCTTGTCTAACAAGACACAGAAGACAAGTATCTCAAACTTGTTGGATCTACATGGCAATTAATGTACAACTTTTAAAGTGTCTGCTAGAGTACAGCTCTACTCCAAATTCATTCTAAATAGCAAAATGTTTCTTCTAAATATCAGAGCCAAGAGTGTAAGTACTCAAATCCCACAGAACTGAAAGATGTGGCAGACAGATTAACATTACATAAATTGCCACGAGCTTCACATCTAGAGCAAGCTAGCTTACCCTTCCAATTCTGTTCCAGCTTATAAGCTTGATTCTTTTTTTGTACCTTTCAGGTCTTAACACTGGTAGGATTTCTACACAGCTGAAGTCAGACTGGACTTCTGGTCAATTAATGGATTTATCACAGCACTGTGCACTTGGACAAAGGGAAAGTTATGCCACAGCTGCATTGATGACTTTTACAGGTTTACAGTTAGGCATGTTCATTTGGAGTGCAGTTAAAATAAGCAGCTGTGAAGAGCTCTGCTGCCAACAGCACTGAAACCTTGGGCACCTGAACGGATGAGGTTCTTCAGCTGCCATGGGGAAGGTCCATCATATTGCTTCCTCCTTTAAATAAGGTATTCAAGCTGTGAGAGGCAGTCTACTAAGTACAACTAGGTGCTTAATTCACAACAGGGCTTTGCCCCAAGGACTTAAAAGCTAACTGTATTGTAGCACCACAAGTACAATTACTCCCAGAAGATTACACTGGCAGCCTGTTTGAACAATATAGTTTTCTCAGAGCTCTGAACCACTTGCACATCGTCTTCAGCACAAGGTACTCCAGGTCCCAGTCCAACGATGCTATCTATGTACTACTGCAATACTGTTTTTTGTTCGTTTGTTTTAAGCAGTGCACTTTGTGAAACAGCAAGAAGGCCATCCAGCCAGTTGCATAAATAAAAATGTTCCAAGAAATCAGCAGAAGCTAAAAACAAACTTGAGCTACTGTAATCAGAAGGCCTACTGCTCCAGCCCAAGGACTCGACTAAAATTCTATCTGGGAAACAAAAGCAAAGCGTACCACCCCTGCCCCACGAGAGAAGAGAGCAGACAGGCCGTTCCACCAAGGAACCCACCACTTTGACACCGGGAAACCTGCGAGGACAGGCAAGGACACCGCCTAATTTCACTGCTGCCATCGGGAGAGCACATGGCAAAGCCAGTGCCAGTTCATGGCTCGGCGCTTGCCTGTGGTCTCCTGGGACAAGGACCCCTCCCATTACCACCTATTGTTGTGCTGCACAGAGAACACAACCAGAAAAAAGCCATGAGGAACCGAAGAACAGCAGCACCACCAGACAAACCTTATTTGTCAGCCTTGTCCAGGCCGTTCCCCACTCTGCTGCTTCTCCCCCATCCCACCCTTCTGAGCCAGGTAGGATCCAAAACCTGACAACTTTCCTGTTCTTGATCGAAAAACCTTATAGGAATAGCATGTTAAACTGACTGACCCTACTCACAGCGGCTGGCTGCACACTGCTGGATTTTTCCTTCCCTTCCCCAGCAGGGGATCCCCCCAGTGCCATGCAGACACGTCTCTGCCTGGGGCCGGGTAGCACCAACGGGGTCCTGAGCACACCGCTGGACCCCTGGACCTGCACCCACAGCGCCCGCTCCAGCCACCACCCGCGTTAGAAAGCGGTGGCGGTGCTAATTAGGGCGCCGGGCGGTGCTAATTAAGGCGCCGGGCTGCAGCCCATGAAGTAGGAGCCGCTCCCACCCGCCTCGAGCGGCGCAGTGCCAGAAGCAGCACTTCCTCCAGGCCCACCGGAGCCCCCACGGCTCACCCGGAGGCGGCCGAAGCGGTGCCTCCGACCCCGTCCCTTACCGGTGCGGTCCTGTCCGGCCCGGTCCCGGCCACAGCCGCCGCCACGCGCCCCGCAGGTTCCGGGCTCTCCGACGCCGCTCAAGTGCCAGGCGCTGAGCGACGGCCCCGCCGCCCAACCCGCGCCGCCCCCGTCGGAGCCGCCCCGAGGAACGGCCGCGGCGGGGCGGGGCCGCGGGTTCCTGTCAGGACATGGCGGGGCGGGGCGGGCGGTGGCTGTGTGGGGCTCCCGCTCCCCCGCCATGTTCCATCAGAGCCGCCTCCGCCGAGCGGTGCCAGCTCTGGTGTTGCTGGCGGGGAGGAGAAAGCCCCCCCCCGTGCCCGGCGCGGCCTGACCCGACCCGTGGGGGCCGTGCCGTGTCCCGTCACCTCCCGTCACCTCCCGTCCCCTGAGCCGCCCGCGCGGTCGGCAGCGCCGTGCCCTCGGCTGCAGTCGCCGCCCTCTTCCTGCTTTAGATTAGTAAACTAAATTCTCCATTTAAAAAGAATCCATTAGTAAACTTCAACAAAGGTTACTCTTTGCAGGAACTCTCCTTTGTTCTTTTTAAAAATAAATAAAATTACACATGTTTTGGTGCTGGGGCTGCCAGATGATAAGGCTTCAAATCACAAAGCCCCTTTGAAAATGGTAGGCCCTGTAAGCTAAGAACAACAACTATTAGAGGTTCAGACAGCTGGATCCTCCTTTTGGCCGCCTGCTTTCTAGTTTCCAGTGTCTGTCTTAGTTAAAATTTCTGTTGAGTCATTTAGTAATGAGACAAGGAATGGGCCCAAAGTACATGGTGGTTAATAAGTAGTTATTGGTTATTACATACTGGATAGCGAGTAGACCTTGCCTCAACCTGGAGTAGTGACTCTGCAGAAACAGAGGCTCACATGAGGCTTTGATAGGATGATAGTTCATTTTTGATTTTACTGGCTGCTTGTACTGAGGCATTTTTCGTTTACATAACGTGTTGCAGGTATCCTACATGAGATAAGTGTGTTCGCAGATTATCTGTAGTGGACAGATGTGTGATCATCTTTGTAAGTCTGAATGTTTATTTGTTTCTGTGGTTTTATTGTTGTTGTTCTAAATGTAAAAAGTGAAACAGTTTCATGTCAACTGGAAGACCAAGCCAAGAAAAAAAAAAGGAAGGTCACCTTAGAGAAAAAAAAAAATGGAGCATTATTCTAGCATATGTGGAAACAATTATCCTAAATGGGTGCACCAGCAGAAGCTCCTTGGCAGTCTTCTGACCTACCAGTTTTTTCAGTTTTTATACCATTTACAACAGTGATAAAACCTCATCTGGCAGCCTGAAAACCAACTTGACTGCTCTTTCTTCTGCTCAAGGCATGTTTAAATGCTTCTCTTCAGCTGAAAGCTATTACTGCTCACATATTCATGCAGTCATTTCATAAACTCATATGCATAAGCTGAAGTGGTTTAGGAAACATGTAAATTAAGGTGCTATTAACAATCCTGCAGGTATTGCTTTTGTTCCACATAAGCCAAGTACAAGAAGGAATACTGTATGAAAGCATATAAGAAACTTAAAAGTTTCCAGTGTCGTTACTTGACAGGACTAGATATTAAGTTCAGCTGAGATTCAGATTCTGCTTTGGTGTGTTTAGTTATGCTGATGAACAAGAGCGATACCTAATTAAAGTTAAAAAGTAGAAATGCTACTCTCAGATATGATTTGGGGAAAAAAATGGTATTGCTCAGGCTTGCAGTATTTTTGCCCTCAGGAATATCTAATTACTATGGTGAATTCCTGTGGCAACAGTGGATGGTTGCCATGGCGCTCTACCTTGCTAATTCACATTGAAAAAAATTATAACTCAAGTTTCTTTAGATAAAATTAAGCTTTCATTTTGACTTCATTGTTTATAGGTGAGCAAAAGTTTAGTATCAAATGTCCCGTGCCAGGACAGAGTTCTTATAAGCGAATGAATGCAATTCCAGAAGCATTGTATTAAGGTGCAATGGTAGGTTAAATTGTAACAAATGCTATATTTAGGTTTTTTCAAGGTATAATTTTATCTTTTTACTTGTGTGGGCAGCAACTCTGTTTTCTCTTTGCAAATACATTTTTGTGCTCATTTCCATGCTGCGTGTTTAGGCCTTGATCCAACTCCCATTAAAGTCAATCCCAGTTTCAGCAGGTTTCAGATAATGTGAAATGGTTATTTGAGCCTAAAAGGTCAGTCTCAGAAATCCCATTGCATGAAACAGGTTGCAGTCAGGCTACTCAGGCACGTGACATCTTTACTTCTGACCTAAAGTTACACACAGGAATTTCTAAGCAGATAAATCGTGCCAGGTATTTGAGACAGGAGTACATTGCCTACGTTAGTTCAGTCAACGTGTATGTTTGTATGAACGAAGTGCAAGACTATGAGAGACACTGAATTTGATATAATTACTGGATGCTGCTTAGAGCTCTACTCCCAGTCTCTCCCAGAACCCACCTGTTGGGTCAGCTTTAGCTACCATGTGAGATTACGGGAAGTGAGGCTGTCATCAGATCTGACAACATCATAATTTGTTGGGAGGGATGTTGTGATACAGGTTCCTCTGTGGTAATAGGATTATTAAATCAAACATTGGGAAAGGGGAAAAATGCGGGCTGAAGAGGGGTACTGCTGCTTCTGGCATTGGCCCTCGCTTAATTTGGATGAGTGACACCTGAAAGTGTATTCTTAGGCTGTATGTTTCTGGATATGGGGTACAAAAGATGGGAAAGCCACAGCTTCCCTCTTCTTTCATGGTGCATCTTAGCAATTTTTTGGAGTTATCACTTTCTGGATGCCTACTGGAGAATTAGTGTTCTAAGACTGATGGAAGGGGTGATGTATTTTGGTAAGCTCTTCAGGAGATATCAAAATATTAATAAATTATCTTATCTCTACTTATATTGCATGCCTTCTATTGTATCTAAGGACTTCAAATAGGGTTTGGTTTACTGTTTTGTGATCTTTTATTCTTTAAGATCACCATATACTTGAAATTAACGTTAAGGCAAAAATTACTATTACTATTCATAATCCTAGCTATATCAAGTTTCTAAGCCAAGCATAATATAATTATAATATACTGGATGAAGATGCTGACACCATCACAGAAGCAGTTATATTTGTTCTACTTCATCGTTTCCCAAGATCTTTTAAAGTGACAAAAGTAAATGGTTTGGTGCAGCCTTTGCAAAGCAGACATATTTCAGCAGTCTTAACTTGTAAATATTTGCACTGAAAATTTGATGAAGTATAATGAAAGATGCACAGTCTTATATACCTGGAGTAACTCAAATAAAGCTACCTGAATTATTCAGCGGTAACAGAGACTATTTGCACAATGAGGATTTTCACACACAGAACTAGAGGCAGATGTCTGCAAAACTGATACAAAAAACTGACATCTTGGGAGGGGGTGGGAGGTAGTTTTCAACCAATCTTAAACTTTGCTCGGGGGTTTTGGCACTCATGGTTCTGCTTTGAAAAGAGCAGCAACCATCTCAACTCTCAGAACATCTAAGTTGCTGAGAGAACTTGAGTTGGCTAGAGTTCAGGTAATGTTTCCACAACATACTGTATCACCCTTTCTCTGTGAAAATCCAACACTGTGTAGAAGAACCAGAAATCTTAGGAGGAAAAAGAGGCTGTTCATATGCATCACTCAGAAATAACATATGAAAGTATACTTGGTATAGCTCTGATAGTTTTGCATAATAAGGTTTTTAGCTGAAGTCAAGAAACAAGCCCAGAATGTATTTAGGAGGTGGAAGCACATTTGTTCCTAATTTTTCATGCCCTTTTATCAAAGGAGTCTAATTCTGTAACTGGCTAGTGAAACTTAAAGCTTTCTATCTGACTTGCCTTACACTGATACTGCACTACTTGGGTTTTCCTTTATTCCCATGGAAAATTCCTTTTCCTTATTCTGCTTGTTTGTTTGGGCAACTAACTGGCTCTGGCTAGTTTGGTACAATATATATATTTTCCAATTCTGGGAGCTACAGACAGATGTCCATTAATTACCACTGCCTTCACAGCAGGTGCTAATATGTATGAATTTCCACTAACCAGTTGAAATTCATGAAAAGTGTGGGACTCCTGGTGTTTTGTAAACATAGCTTGTTATGGGGACACATGAAGAATGGAATCATATCAATCAATCAATCGTATCAATCAAATAAGTGTGATTTTCCTAGGAAAACAAGTTAAACATCAGATTAATATTTCTAACAAATAACTAATACTTTTCTGGAAAGCAGACTAGTAACAAACACAATTTGAATCCAAAGAGGAAGAAGTCTACTTGAAGTTTTCTTGAAATGAGGGGAAAGGCTTAGTCTAGTGCTTGAATTAGAAAATAGCCATAGATAGAAGCCCTTTGGGAACCTGGGAATGCCCATCATGCAAAGGAAGATAGGTCCTGTGAATGGCTTGACTCTCTGGTCCGGCTGGGAGAATACAGATAGTCAGAACTTGCCTTTTCATAAAAAGCACACCAGTATACCTAACTGGCTTTTTGAAAGGAAACAAGTACCAAACAGTTGGATTTGTTACTGCTCACAGCCTTCAAAGATGCCAGCTACTTGCTATATGTGTTTTGCCCTGTGAATAGTGACAAACATTTCATTTGCTGTATATGCTACTTTGAACTTTCACAAGAGGTAAATTAGCACCTTAGATGGAGAGGTCTCTTACAAGCAAAAAATCATGAATGAGACTGGGAAAAATAAGTTTCCTCAAGGTCTGTTAAAGCAATTGCATTTTCCTCCTAGTTTGGTTACAAATAAAATCCGGTCTTTGATCTTCTTATGTAATCTAAAACAAATACTCAAATGCTAGGAAAGCAAACAAGCTGCAAGAAATGTCAATGAACAGAGGTAAACACAATGAACAACTGTAGGAAAAATGTCATTTCAACTCTCCAACTTCACTTAACCCCTGCTGTTACAACAGAGACTAAGCAGTGCACCTATACACGGAGTTGCAGAGTTTAAACTGATGATCCAATTTAAGTTAAAGTGATTGAATCAGTACAAAGGCGTATGTATTTGCTGTGACTGGATCTTAACTCCACATACATCATTTTACCCGATGTTACTTACAAACTGGTTGAAGTTAAACTGAAAATCACTCTTATACTGAAATAAATGTTCAGTTAAGGTTCTGTACCACTCTAAATGTGAGTTTACATTTCCTGAGGATAAGTTACAAGTGCAGGAAAGTCTCCAGGCTTAGTTTGAAGTGCCAACATTTAGAAAACTCACGATATTAATGTGAAGTGAAATGATGGTTTCCATTACTATGACGCTGTTCACAACCTGCAGTAAGATTTTTTTGCTAAAATTCAAAGGTAATGCAAGTAGTATTATAGAGAGAACATCAGAGACATAAATATTCTCTGCCTTACAGCCATACAAATTAGGAATAGTTCTGGTAAAATCAGTCAGGTTTCAACAATATACCATACTTTCCTTGGGGTAGCAAGAAAAAAACTTGAGACTCTCAGCATTACAGACAGCATAGAGCAATGTGCTGCTGATCTTTAGTGTCTGTACTAAATGATCATCTTTGCTTGCAGAAGGAATTTAGAGAAGAAAACAGCCGATCTGAGATACAAGGTAACGTCTTTTTTTTTTTTTTGGCATATCTGTTTGTTGTTTTTTCCTGAAATGGTCACTTTTCTATTTTTCTGGCCTCTGAACACCATCAAAAACACTGTCTTATGACAATGTACCTTGCAATGCTTTTCCACTGATGCTTATATTTAGGTTCATTTACACTCTTCATGAAACGTCATAATAAATCACTGCTAGATCACATCAACTATATCACTGAAGCTGCCTAAATATCCTCCTGTTTGCAAAGGGTAGTAAAAAGCTAAGCTGAACCTTAACTGGAACTATTAAAGTCAAAGAGTTAAACGTAATGGAGTGTGTAGTTTACCAAGCAGACGATATCTCTAGTCTACAAGTGAAACAAAAATTGTGACTGACGTAACTGATCTCCTATGATTCTTTTGTAAGATTGATTTTTTTAATCTGATAAAGAGGTTTCAAGGACTGCATATCCTTCAAGCCAGCACAGGGATTTCAGTTATAATCACCTATACCTTTAAAAAATAATTATTTGTTGTCAAAGTTACATTTTCTCTCATGTGTTGTATTTCAACCAAGTAGCCTTAAAAATTGTTTTAAGCATTTTAAGTGTAAGAAATGGTAAGGAATGGAAACAGGCAGCCACTAGATGGCATTTTTAGTCTCTTACAGCTGTTCGATTTCTGTCACTGTCCTAAAAGTAAGGCCTTGTATTCTTTCAGTCATGACAACTATGATCATATTACAAGTTAAGCCAATCAAGTCTTTCTGGAGTAGTTAAATTCAGCTGGTAGTTTTCTTTCAATGAAGCTGGCAATAGACAAAGGTAGCACACGTTCTAGAATTTGAATGTCTGTGATGGAGGAACTTTGCTGAGTAAAGTTTAGAAGAAGGTGTGTCAGAAAGTAAAAAGAAAGCGGAGAAAATGATGTTCCTGATAATCCTCAAAAAGTACTGGTGCATAGCAAAGTGATTCAGCCCTATGAATAGCCTTTAAGGGGTACATGCGTGCTAGAGACACTAACTAGAATACAGTTAGGAGTTCAGTCAGACAAGCAAACTGGTAGTAGTGGCTTGATTCCTACGGTCATACGAAATGCAGCGCATCTGTAAATTAATGGTCACATCTGGAGATACAGGCACCAAAACTTAGCTCAGAACAAAACTGGAATTATTAAATAATAGCAGTTTGTACTGTCATAGTTACTATCCTCTGAGGGTCTCACAGTACATTATAAATATTAGTACACAGTCTCTGGATTTCATTTTCCTCATCTCATAGATAGTAACATAACATCAGTAAAAGGAATAAAAGAGTTCTTGCTGTAAAGCTCTCATTAACTATATTTCAACTAATATATTAACAAGTTAAGAATTTGCATATAAAATACCAATTAATATGGTCCCTTGTACTGCAGAACATAGTTACTAGGAAAACTTAGCTAAATTAAAATGAATTATCAGTCAAACATTTGGTCGTACCTCTTAAAAGCATCCTGGACTAGTAAGTTTTAGTCTTTGGTGGGGAATAATTTTATTATTTTTGCTTCCTTTTGCTGTAAGGAAGAAGTTATTACAAAAGCTTTTGTATTATCAATGTGTTTTGTCTCACTGTAGTAAAAAAAGTATATGGTTTATAATCTAACAACTGAGAAAAGCTATAAATAAAATTTCTAAAGCAAGGTGTAGTAAGCATCTCCCAGAAACCGAACACCTTGTGGGATTCACCATTTAAAGCTCTTTACAATAGCTAAGCTTTCACAATAACCTTGTGAGCTAAATATTACCCTTCTGCTGTTCCCAAGTAAACCACCCTTAAAGAAGCTTAAGTATACTGTGTTCAAGGTCACAGCACGGACACATTCTGTAGATAAGTAAGCTTCTTTTATCGGACTCAAGTGGTTGTAATTGGGAGATGAAGAATAAAGTTTTGGTATATAAGCCCCGTTAACACTTTTTGAGAAGTCTTATATGCTTAAAATTAAAAAAAAAAAAAGCTGAAAATATTTATCTGCAACCTACTCTGTCAAAGCATGTACAAATGCAGCAGTACTTTGATAGTTTAAGCTGTATGTGATAAGTGATACTGGTTAAATTTCAATTAGGAGGCTTTTAGTTTAGCCCTCATAAAACAATGGGGCTATCAAATTTGTAAGGTTCTACTGGAAGACCTTTTATATTTTAAAAGGTGTTTCATATTATTTATAACTGTAAGAGGGAAATAAGATTCATAGTAATAAAAATGCAACTCTGACAGTAGGCAAAAAGTCATTAAAGATGCAGTAAACATCAACAATTCTTAGCGAATAGAATAAACAGCAATAGAAACCATTAGTTCCAGAGGAAGGGAAGAATTATGGCACAGACCAAAAATAGTTTTTTAAAATGGATAGACTTCTTAGAACTTGCAAAAAAACCACCCTGAAACTTGAGGGATGACTTATGTGTGTTCACATTATTCTACTATTGCATGGTCAGGATTCCTATAAAACTTGAAGGTGAACAATCAGATCATTCCTCAGTCTGAAATAGATGCATCAGTTGAAGGTATCAATGTTTCTCTGTTAAACAAGGTCTGAGAAAAAACAACACTGCAATATGTAGGAAAACAGACCTGTTCAAAATAGAGGAAGAGATGTATATTTAAGTGTCATTTATTTAATTTAACAAATGAATTAAGATACATAAATAGATTTTTTTTTTTTGCAATACCAGTTTGCATTACTAGCAAAGCTACATTTATATAGTTAAAAACATTGCATTTTGTTTCTTTTTTATTTTTTATTTTATTATTTCCTCTAGTATAGTCTGTGTAAGAGTCTCAAATTCAAAACAGTGCTGAGTTAGCCCTCACAACATCCCTGTGAGGTAGGTCAGTCATACAGCGTAACTCTCATTTTACATATGAAGAAACGAAGGAACAGAACATTTTAGGTTGGCGTACCAGAAAAGCTGTAGAAGAGTTACATCTAGAATTCTGGCCTTCCATTCCTTGTACTGTGCTTCACACACAGTATCTTTCTCCCTTTTCAGAAAAGGAGAAAATAGCCCATGGTAGGTGGTGTTCTCCTCACCTTTCCCCCCCCCCCCTTACTTTACTTTAAGGTATACAGCTTTGAGCAATTTCTTCATTTAAGATGAAAACTGATAATCAACAACTCCTGTCTGAAGTATATAGATTAAATAAAACATTTGAAGACCATAATTAAATAACTGAAAATAGAGTGAGGATAGTTATAGATAACCTCACCGTATTTACCACTAGACACAGAGGTCTGAAGAATTTTGTCACTATGCTGCAGTAGCAGCAATATTAAAGCACGACTTGTCTAAAGTCACTATTTTGAGGAGGTAAAAGTATTCGTGACTGATGAAACCTCACATTTGCAGGGAATATCCCTGAAGAGGGCCATAACTAGGGGATGATTTGTGCAGCAATGTACATTCAGTGCAGTCAAGGTCTACCCACATTAGTTCTTGAGTAAAATAAACCATCTACATTCTGTAGGGCAGACACCGTAGGAGGTCATATTGCAAAGCAAATCACCTGAGGTAGAATTTGAACAATTGAGATAGCCAGAAGATACATACCTGAATTTCTACAGATGTTTTCAACAGAACTAATGAGGCCACTATAATTATGTGTTCTGTATGGGCTAAAAGAATAAATGTCTAACAATACTGTGCAATAATGTAGCCTGTTTTTAAACAGAGCATTCGCATGACGTATTGTGTTTTAAATAAGATAGCATCTTAGAACAGTAACTTGAAAATGTATATATTTTCAAATAGTAGTGTTCCCATCAGCGCCTACTTGAGGTGAATGAAGACCAACTTCTGTACTACTTGTGCACTTTGTGTCAGGCAGCTAAAATATAGTGACAATCTTTCAAAGGGAGCTCAAATACTAACAAGAAAGGTCTATGAAAAATTTAAGTCCAGTTTATACAGATTTCTTGACTGTTGTTTCATCTTGTATCAAATCAAACAATCAGAAGATGTGTGCATCAGCACTAATAGATCAACACAATTTCTTATATTGATTTTTAGTTTCAAGTCCTGGACAGCATTCCCAATTACTTCACTATCCCTTATACCAAAAAGAGTTCTAGTTAAAAAGATGAAAGACTAAGTTAAAAAGAGTGAGATTCAAATAAATTATAAAATCAGAAAATTGTTGTCCCCCTCCAAGTACAGCATGTTCAGGGAAATGGCTATCTTGCACACTTCATGAGTGGTCAAAAACCAGATTGTCTCTCATGTGGAAGCTCTTGGATATTTCAGGGCCATTGTCAGTTTTCTTCAGGCATTGAAGGAAGCTCGAACTACTCTCCCCTTAAGTGGCTGAGGGGGGCGAAAATTATTCACCATTTGAATCCTCTGGTCTTCCTCACTGGTGAAGAGGAGCATGCGGAATTTCTCCAGCTGTAAATTCATGTGAGATAATTTACAGCTTAAAAAGGCAATTGATATTAATGTTCTTGAAAAAGGACCAAAGGAAAGCATTCATTGAGTTCTATTGATAGAATAGGTTCAAGCAAAGATCCTAGGTAGTATTAAAAGAAAAAATAGGAACCCTGATTATTGAACAGGATTATTATTCACAGGCTAATGCTATTTTAAATTGGCCCTACTGCAAAGCAAAACAGCCATTGCCTGTGTATCCAGTGTTGAATCTTAAAAGATTTGGGAGAGTATTAGAAGTTTACCTGTTTCTCAGAAATACTGATGGGTTCTTTCAGCACTATCCACGTTACACTTTCATTAAGGGGTGGTGTTGTCAAAGATCCAAGGTACGTCCAATAATCTAGACTCAAAGGCAGGAGACATTTGGGGTTGAAGCTTCTAAATTGAGCTTTTGTCCCCTGAAAGACAATTGATATTTGATTTTTTTTTTTTTTACTTTTAAGTGCAAATTAAAGAAGTCTTTTTGAAGCAAACAAAACAGTAGAGCAACGCTGAAGAATGGAGAACAGGAAAAGAAGAGTCTGTAATGGTTTGGCTGCCTCATAACTACTGTTATCTAGAAGTAGCATGAAGAAAGAATCAGGAAAAATATTACATACCGTTGCATATCAAGTGTGACCTCTGGTGTTGGCTGATTGGACTTGGCATTTTTGCCCCGTGGCCTTTACCAAAGTTCAGCTCTTTGTGACAAACGTCTAAAAATAGTGCAGGAAGTATATTCTTGCCACATGGCCTCTACCAAAGTTCAGATCTTCTGATAAAAGGTCCAAAAATATACTTCCTATGTTAATGTTCAGTGAGCTACAGAAAATATCATGAAGAATTTCCTTGTCTTGTTACTGGCTATTTTCTATGCTATCCATCTGTTTCAGTAAAAAATATCAACCTGGGGAAAACTCCTTCTAAAACAATCGTTACCTGCTGCGACAAGTATCAGCTTTAAAAAACAAGCGTCCAAGTCTAAAAGTAGAGCAAGCTGGATCAACTGAAAGACCAGTAGAAAGAGGTGCTGTGCCTAAGGTAGCAATTACCTTGACTGCCACAGTCCAGGGAAAGATTTTTTCAGCATGCAGTTGTATTCAGAAGTATCTGAGAGGTATGGAGTCACTCACAAAGCACTGTCCAACAGTCTGTAAAGCTGCTCATAAGGAACAGACTGAGCAGCTCATCCCTGGTGACAAACCCACAGACCCACTGCAACTGAGGGATAACACTTTCCTGTAAGTTGAGGGAATCACTTATTGAATATCTAAATATCACTTAATGTATCTACAACCTACATATTGCTGTGTAACTGCCTTTGTTTCCTATCTTTCACAAGCATATACAAAGGAACAAGAAAAATGCCAACTCAAGTATTAGTGTTTTTTTTTCTTTGTATGTTAGAACTTATGCATCTTAGAGTGCATTAAGCCCATATAAATCTAAAAAAAATATTTGTGATGGTCTAATTAGTCTTCCTTCAGCAAACTTCAAAGATCTTGGACACATCTGATAAAAAGACCACCTTCACGTAACACTGACAATAGACTAGCTTAGGACCCCATGAAAGTTGTCCCCTCAGAGCTTTGCAGCAGAAATAATTTGGACAATCAGCTTCAACTTGTTCAGGCTAGGCTTCATGATTTATTTTGATGAGCCTGAAGGGTCACAGAGCTTTTGATTTTAAGTACCTCAGGAAAAGCAAAACCTCTGAATGACCAGTGAGGTCAGCATAGCCTAGGGAGACACCTGCTAACAATAGGCAAATATACCGAAGTTTGGAGGGTAAGAGAACAGAGGGATTGGACAGGAAGAATAAAACTGCAGTGATACTCTGATGAGAGGATTTGTGGTGGTTGATTTTGCATTTTTTCTTTGTCTCAAAGATGTATATAACTTTTTTTCCCTGGGGGATGTCCCAGAAATAAGAAAATTTAAATATCTTCAACTTACTTTAAATTTTACCATGTACAAAGCATCAGTGAGTCTGTTCATATTGGCGTGTTCTTTTCCAATCTAAAATAGTAATGGAATAGACAGGTTAAATAAGAATGACTATAATTATGCTTTGAATAGGTAGCATAGCTTTCTTATCTCAATCTCAACATTCCTACTAAGGAAGGTTGAACAGCAATTTGCTATGAGTTACTGCTTCCAGTAAGTCATCTGTTTTCCCTGAGCACCTCTTAAATACATAGCTTGGTTCTCAAACATTTGACAGCATAATGCTTTTCATCATGTAAACATGCTATTTTTGTGATTCTTACCTCCAAGAAAACACCAACTACTGCCAAGCCATCTGGAGCTGCTGCTGCTTCACCAAATGTTGCATATTTTCTGGCATTCCAGTGAACTAAGTGGAGCTTTAAAGGCAACAACAAACAAGAATTAAACAAATCAGTTATAGAAGCTGTCAACATAGGTTGAGCCATACTTAATGGACAGTAACGCTTGTTCATAATGGAGTATAGACTCCAAAGGCATCTTTGGGAACATGAGCAAGTCCAATCTTCTGGATCTGGACATAAGCATGGACAGCCACTAAATCAAATCTTTATTATCCTTAATTTGAAGCAACTCAGGCATTAACAGATGATTCTGTGGCTTAACTTCCCTGATATGGGCCTTTATCCCATGAAAACGCTGTGCCCCACTGCTCACTGGGGGACTCCAGGATGTTACCCTGCTGCAGGATTTGCAAGAGATTGTTGTGGGAAAGGCCTGAGCCTTGTCCTTGCTTTGCAGAAAATTCTCAGGAGCCTCCAAATGAATCCATTTTTAAACTTCATAGGTGCCAGCAGCACAGTCATTTCACAGGTTGTGATCCTCAGCTGTAGTCTAGGTTCTCCATGCAGGTTAGTAGAGCTATACACTGCTTCTCAACATCATGTTGGCCGGTACATCCTTCCCATCTGCACGAGTGAAAGGATGGGATCGATTGCATGCAGCATGCTAAACCACACAGAGGGCTTTTAGAGGTGCAAGTAGTGCTACGTGAGCAAAACAGCTGAGCTGTGGAGCCAACTGTGTGCTGTTGACCCTGGGCAGACAATCTTGGAGAAAGGGCTGCACCTGGGGGAGGAGTGCTCTCCAAATACAGGGCAATCAACAGATGAACAATAGATCAGATAAACTCACGTAAGAAATAAAATTCTCATTAAAGCCCATCCGACTTAGTCACATGGGACCATCAGAATCCTAAGGAACATCCAGACACCACTACAAAGTCATTTGCATGAATTAATCTCATCCATAAAAACATTTACCTCACAGGGAAAAGGTTTGCCATCAATTGTATGCTCTGATCCCTGGCTGTGCTTTGCCCCCCAGTGGAAGTGGAACTGCTTTAGCCGAAAGGGATTTTCAAAGGGACCACCGCTGATCACTAGGTAGAAAGAAATAAAAGTAAAGTATTCTTGCTTTTTAGCTCCCTGATAGTAAAACCTAACAACTGTTGCCTGTTATTTTCTAATCCTGTGCATCTCAGTTTCCAGTATAAAAAAGACACCGCATCCAGATAGTTATAAGGGTTAGATTTGTTAATGGAAAACACCCAAACTCATGTAAAAGTAAATTTGAAAAATATCAAGTAGCTACTTATGCAGAATTCTCTAACTTATGTTTTGAAAGAAAATATTTAACATATGAAAGTTTAATAGGTTTGTTATGGTTATGCCTTTCCTGTTTAACACAAAACCTAAGTTGAATACGTAAAATATTTGTGACAACACTACTTGAGATTCTGTGCAAAAGGTAAATACCTTGAACATCAGGTAGACAATTCAGCTAAGTATTTCCTCTATAAGAATTCTTTCCAATGGAGGATCTCTACGTTCTGCTTCCTTTAAATACCTGATCCCATAAAAGAGGTAATAGCTTGTACTTTACACAACACCATTCAGAATCTCAAGTCACCTCATAAAGATGGGAAAGTGATACAGAGAAACTTCATACATCATTTAGAAATAACACTTAAGAACAGATGAATGTTTAAGACCAACTATAGAAGATACTCTAACAACAGTATCTGTAGTTCTGTTGTACGTTTATATGGCACTAAACCAATTAAGTTGTGCTCAGCAGACATAAAAGCCCGATCAAAGTCTTACAATAAGTGCAATTGAAGTGCATCTAGAATCCGTAAGGCACTTGTTCTCAGTGTAATCTGTAATATTTTATTCAAAAATTTAAAGTTGTAGCATTGTGCATGCCCTCACATGTACATAGCTCTAGCTGACCTTTATGCAGGACACTTGCCTTGCCAAAGTGTTCTTAGTATTAGTTAATATTAAGTATTTTCTAGTATGCTCTGCTGAACTTAAGAGAATGCATCACCTGTCCCAATATTTTAAGAAATCTAGCTATGGTGGATTAGTCAGAATTCTGTTGTACCATTTATGCAAAGCTGTGAGTCACTAGATCTATTTCAACACAGCTCAAACCCTCGAAACCGTGTTTATGCTCCTAGCAATATTCTTCCTTGTAAGTGTTATTGAAACATCACACGTGAAAAGCATAGAAAGTGCAGGTGCCTTCATTCCTGCATGAGGTCTGAGTTTCTCTGTCTGCAGAGTGATGCATAATGGTCCTAAACTTCTAGAGCTGGATAAAGTTCACTGTTGCATTGATAGAGTTGAGCTTAGAATTGCATGAAACTAGTTAGCGAGCTAAGATAATATTTCCAGATATAAGTTATTTTCAGGATTACATGCTTAATGGATTTCTATGCAGTAAGTTTCAGAAAATGAACTTTAAAATTTAGAAGTTATACCTGAAAACCTGACCAATAATTTGGGCAGTTCTTTAGTTTCATTCAAGATGAGGAAATTAAGAATCAAGTGACAATAATTTTAACCCCTAGGCCCTTTTTCAAAGGGTTACCAGGACAAACAAACCACTTCAGAGAAAGTAACTGGTTTTTAGTACCTAGGATATCCTCTTTAACTGGGATCAATGAATACAACCAAATGGAAGATGAAATAAACTGTCAGGCTTAAAATCCTTCAGAGTATTTTTAAATGCACTCCTCTCCATTTATCAGCTACTTCATCTCCATTTTGATGCTGTATTTACCACCATCCGTCCTTCCTCACCTCTCCCCCCCGATGTAAAATCAAGGTCTACCATAGAAGTAGAATTAATAGAAGTAATCATATAGAGCATTTAAGTTTTTTTTAATTTTTCTGCCATGTAATTGCAGATAGTGCAACATCCACAAACCGCTACCAATTCAGAATGAGCTCAAGACTTGATCATTTCTGAAGAAGCTGTACTGCCATGAGGACTGAATAAAATGCAAGATAAGAGTGACTGGTCAATATAAAAATAGGTCTAGTGTGCTGCAATTATGATGACTATTCTGTAAGACCTGATCTCTGATAATCCTCTTCCCTCCCCTGCCCCTGTGAATGCAAAACTGGGGGGTGAGTCAGCCAAAGCTAGTACTTCTGATTCGGATGATCAGAGAAGCAGGGCATTGAGAAGTGTTTGTGCCTACTCTGCATGTCAGTTTTCTGGAGAGCTAGCAATCTCCATTCAAAAGGAACCACTACAAGCAGGCTTCTGAGTTTCCTGATACAAGTGCTTTTCCTGATGCAGAAACTATTCAGCTGTGTGATATGAAACATTGCTTGAGAGACTCAAGTGAAGACAAGAAACGTAAGGCTCACGTTCATTCATACACAAAATTCAAAGGGCTTTGGTTGCATACCTTGTTCTGAAGTTACACATTGTATAAAATATGCTATTCAGGATATACTTAATTGTTTCCCTAAGAAACAAAATGTTATTCCAAGGTAGTTGGCCATGTTGTAGCCTCACCTGTCTTGTCATCAGTATCTTCAAACTCAACCATAACTGAGTGGCCATTGTTGGAGATGTTGAGAGACGTGCAGGATTCATAGGAGACAGTAAGCGGCATCAGATTAGGGTCATAGACTGCTTTTGCAGAAACTATATCAATAGGTGACTGACGGTTCCCTCGGGCAATAGGATAAGATCTGTGCCACTCGGAAGGCCCTTCAAAATCAAAGAAAGGAAAGCACCATTATTTTCTTTCTGCAATGCACAAAATTGTTACAGGATTTCATGAGGCTTGATGTAAGACTCACTTAGCAGGAGTGACTTGAAAGTTTGGCATCTGACAAGTTCATTTTATATTCCAAGCTTTGTGTTTTTATTAGCACAGTGCAACTAGATGGGGGACTGAAGTATCATGTACAAAACATATTGGGGAAGCCACAGTGCATCAACAGACTGCTGTATCTCCATTTACTTGTGCCCCTAGTTTTCTCGGGAGTCGGTAGTTACATCTTAAAGGTATTTGAAGTCCTTCCAAGGTATGTGCAGGTGTAAGCACACTTGCATGCACACACACACTCCCTCAAAGAAACAGCATTTAATTCTTCCTAGGAAATATAATGTAAAAGCTACGCTGATTCAAATGAGATGCAGATGACTCAATCTCTTAGCTACTGACTATGCAGTTATTTTTAAAACCATTTTAGGACTGCAGTAAACCTTTGAAGCAGCTTCATTCCTCACTCATGCCCATTATGGTATCTTTCTGTCCTGAAAGAAAAGTACAGTGTGATAATTAACATTTGTAGACTTCCTGAAGCCAATAGAGTAGGGTTAAAGATCTATTTAATAACATTGCTCTCTACTGCCAGATCTGGAACACTCATGCCATTTGAGATAACAAAGCCTTTTATGTATCAGAATTTCTTATTCTTACCATTTCTTTTTCTACTTTGGTAGTGCAAGAAGCAATTCAATTCTTCTACTGCTCATGGTCAGAAATCTAAACAGTAACAATTTCACTTTGAGATTGCCAAATAGCACATTTTTAATGGTAGCATTCTCACACAGTTTCACATGTTATTACTATTATTTTTAAAGCACATTATCCTCTTATCTTTGGCATTTTCTGGAGATTTAATCTTACAAAATAGTATATTTTCTCGGTCTGGCTGTAAAGCAGATTTGGGGTTTAAATGCTGTTACACAAGATTAGACAGTATCATTTGTTTCTTACAAGCTTTGTGTTAACGTACATAGTTTTATTAATATTACCTAGATGTGCAAACAATACCATCTAGGAGCAGTAACCAGCTTCACTTAGCATTCAAGTGAAGCTGCCTTTGTATTGACAGCACCTGTGAAATAACTGCTGTCAAAAGAAAGGAAGAGACAGGCTCCTGAAGGTTATGCAAAAGGCTGTCTTATTGGACAACATCAGTCATTCATCCATCATTCTCTGCAAAGGGTACAGGTGGTATAAAACATTGTTGTGTAGGGATCTTTCAGTAGTTTCACACATCCTCTCACTGACACAGTCTTGGAGGTGGGAAGTGAAGGAAGATGGCTAAATTAAAGACTGTCAAATCAGAAAGCACGATTTGTTCAGTAAGAGGTCTCTGATACTGATCTGTACAATTTATTGATGTTCCAGAAATATATGACACATACCTCCTTTTATTCGTTTATTTGGAAGTCTAGATATCACATTTCAGCAGCTGCACAGGATCAGAAGAACTCTTACTGCTCTAATAAATTTGCTTTACTTAAAAGAATTGCTTTTGGAAAGACAAATGATTCATTTTTATAGCAGCTTTTTGGAAAGGGACCCATCTGTAATATATGCAGCCTGAGCGAACAAACACTCAACACTGCTTCTCTCAATTTAGGAACAATGATTACAACAACAAAAGGCAGCAGGTATAAGTTGATGCATCTTTTGGCACCACTTTCTGTGTGCTCTTTATCAATAAAGTAATTATTTAGCTGCTGTATCTACTTGAATCTTACAGGCATAGAAACGCAGGCAGCTCTGCAGGGCTCAGGCAACAGTTTTAGAAAGAAAATGAATGGGGGAAGACAGAGAGATGCAGCATGGAAACGCTATAACCTACCGTCATCCTGCCCATATCCCCAACTGTGGTGGCTAGTCATTATAGGGCAGCTGTACCCTGCTTTGCTCTCAGCTCTTTGATCGGAGTATTGCTGCTTACCTGCCTTTATAATGGCTCACCGTGGGATAGGGTCAGCCCCTTAAAGATACAGAGCAACCAAAGCAGTTCCTGCAGGACGGGGAAAGCATCCGAGTTCCTGCTGTTCTGAAGTTTGCTGCTGCAGCTGCTGGGCTCTGCCCTGCCCTGCTCACTCTATTTGCTAACACAGCATAGGAAAAGGAAAGCTTAAAATTTAAGTAACTGGAGTCTCAGGACCTAAAGAGGAAACAAGATCGTCCAGGTGACAACTAGCTAAATTTTTGCACATGAAAATCAAATTTAGGGAAAAGTAGTAGTGCTTTCTCATTCTGCACAGGGAAGCGATAGCCACAACCTGCTCTGAGCACCAGGGCACAGTAATGTGCAGACTGTAATGGGAACTGCCCGTCTCTCTTGTGTGTTCTGCAGGGAGAAACACCTGGTTACTGCCTCTCTTTTCTCACTCTCTCTAGCTGCAAGAAAGACTGATATTACCAGCTGATTTGTAACTGAAACTTCAGATGCAGTGCTTAGATGAGATGGAGAGCATTCTCATCTCAGAAAAAGTGATTTGTGCTACCTTTAAACAAGGTAGGATCACACCAATTAATATGATCAATAATCAATATGATTTTTTTTTCTTGTTAACTCTAAAGAAACTTTTTAAAAGGCGAAAATAAAAGCAGACTTACATTAGGGAACAGAACATGGCAGACTCTAGATATAGGAGCCTATCTGTGAAGCCTCAGTGATGTCCTATACACCAGTTGTTGCCTGCATCCAGCTAAACCCATGGAGAAGCTAAAATGAGATATCAAATCTGCATTTTAAAAGCTCTTAGGACATCTTTGTGGCAAGAAACATGTCTCCTTGGTAGTAATTTTATTAGATCTAAGGGAACACCATCTGTAAATGCTACATTTTGTAAAACATATTGATTTTCTTAAAGGCAGTAGCATACAGAGATAAAGAGCCTTCTATTATGCAATCAAGAAAATGGAAGAAAAAAATCAATGAAAGCATTTTAAGTAACTTTTCTATTGTTGTACAGCCTTGTAAGAATTCATTTCCTTTTTCAGGACCTTTCCACGAGAGTCAGTTTTAAAACCTTTAAGATTTATTGATGCAAGCTAAATCACTCAACAAATGATGTAACCTGCTGTAAAGGTGTCCACAGAGCAGTTTTACAATGGCTTACTCAGATCCACTTCTCAATTTACTTCTGTCTAGTGTGATCTGCTGAGGTTGCTGAGCAGACCTGACACTCACACCAGGCCCTGATCCTGCCTGTGTGTCCGTGTGCCTAAATCCATACACGCAGGTCCTGCTGCAGTGGCACTGGGTTAAAACACTGCTGCTCTGTAGGACAGGTCGGCTGTGAGGAGGTGTGGTGCTTCCCCTTCTTATTCTGGTGTGGCTCTGTGGTGTGTCTGTAGGCAAACACGGTGACCAGACGTGGGCAGGGTCAGTCAGATGCAAATAGTCCAGAAAGCTGTCCTAGATGATGGGAAAAAATGAAGAAACAAACAAAAAATCAACTTTCCAATGAAAGGAAAGGGAAGATGAATAAAGAAGTTTGGGGAATAGAAGAAGTTTGGGGAAAACTGCATTCAAGACAGAAAATGCCCAGTGACTGTTTTCAAAAGAAGCTTAAAAACTGTGGCTCAGACCTTGCTCTCAGGGCACAGTGCCAATGAAGTGGCCAAATGGCTACGTGTGTTTGATACCGTTCAACACTTCCCCTTCATCTCCTTACATTCAAAACCACATAGATGGCTAAATATGTGTATTTCAAAGGGGGAATGACAAGAATAGAGGAAACATACTGGCAGCATGACAGGAAGTGGACTCCACATAATGGAGGTTTTAATAGTTAGATTTAAGAAGGGTGAAAAAGAGGAGTGACAGTGCCTGAAAGATAAAATCAGCCTGAATAAAAATTTACCTATGAATTATAGCTATATCAAATATATAGTTAAGTATATACACAGTATTTGATGTCCTCCCCCATTGTTTTTTTTTCTTTTTGAGGCAAAAATTAAGTTTTCCTTAAAGCTAGAGCAACACTGCTGGATATACGTATACCAGATCATTCTGTAATCCTGATGACTGTTGATATTGGCTACCTCCAATGACAGCAACACACATTTGGACAACTTGCTGTGTGCCTTCTTTATTTAATACATACGAATGCGTCAGATGTGCCATTGCCTATTAACAAAATAAGACAGAAATACAATCAGTTTGGATACAAGCTGCTCACCCTAGAGCCTTTGGAGTACAGAAGACAGGAGCAGATGAAGTGTTAAAACATTCATCACCCCCAGGCTTGTCTACACCTCAGGTTCTTGAGAGTATCTAGTTTATCCAGACAGCTCATCTCTCTTCTTACATTGCCATTACTAATGCTGCCAGTTTCCAAATCAGAGTTATAATAAGGTGATATCTGCTCTTTATGTACGAATTAAAGTCATTTATAATGAATCCAAAAACTGCACAAAAATACTTTAAATGTAAATATAAACACGAGCGGGTACTGCAACATCAAACATCAAAAAACAGACTCATTCCAGATTTTTTTCACTTTTTAGTACTTTATTTGAACAAAAAAGTGACTGCCTACAGTTTTTGATTGACAATATAAATTTCAAATTTTATATTCTCAAATGTTTACTTGCAAACACAAGAGCTTGACTAAAACATGGAAAAGAACAGTTAAAAGAGGGCCAAGAGGAAAGAAGGTTTTCCTTTGGAATGACAGGCAAAGTGGTGCAGAAAAAGAGGAACTGGGTACCTGGTCCCTAGGAGTTTCCCAGCCTTCACCTGTCATTTTTTGCTGGGACTCATCCCTAACTTTTAAAGCTGCTTTATGGCAGAACTCCAGAACAAGGGACTACATTTTTGAACTGAGTCTGAAAGAGTAATTCTTGTAATTTGTGGCTTGAACATTTGAAACCATATGATTGTAGCAGTTAGCAAGAACAGAACGAGCCCTACTAAATATTCCAACAGTCACTGAGACCTCAACAGAAGGAAGGATTTACTGTGACAGAACAAACACAAAGCCTGAGAAAAAGTGAACTTTAGAGGAGGTGCTGTACATGGGAAAAAAAAAAAAAAAAAAAAAAGAGGAAGCACTGGAGTGCATCACAATGTCATCGGCAAAGTATATAACCCTAGGTTGTAATTGCACTGTTGTATATTTTGTTCCAGTGGATAAATAGTAGTAAAGGTACTAAAGAGCAGCAGGATAAGTGTAATGTAACAGCTTCTGTGAGGTAACCGATACTGGAAAAGTGCACACATTCAGGGGCCTCTCTTGTTGGAATTTACTTACAAGTGTTGGTTTGAAACGCTTAAAGATGAAAAATTTTGTCTTTTTGGTATGATCTGTACTGATCCTATATGGAATGACTTCCGTGACAGAAGTACACGGACACAGCTGACTCCGGCTTTTCCTGTCAGAATACATTTTCTTTTCAGTTGAGCAGCGGAGGGCGCCTCTCCTCAGCCTCCGGCCGGACGAGGCAGACCCCCCGTGCCCACCGGAGCGCTTCCGCCTGCGGGCTTCGGCGCCAGCACGCCGGGACGCTCAGTGACGACCCCAGCCCACAACCGGACCCGCCGATGTCTCCCCTCACCCCCGCCCCGTCACCGCCTCCGCGGGCCGCCTCCCGCCGCTCGGCCGCGCCTGCGCATCGCGGTAGCGGGCCGCCATGGCGCAGCCGGGTCGGGCCAGCCTGAAGGAGCAGCGATACGACCGGCAGCTCAGGTAGCGCCGCGCCCACACGGCCTCCGCGGGGCTCGGCCTCGGCCCTGCCTCGCCCCGCTTCTCGCAGCGGCCTGCAGCCGCTCCGGCGGCCCCGTTAGAGCGGCCGCGGCCCCTCAGCAGGCGAGGGGCGGCCGCCAGGGACGTGCCCGCGGAGGGCAGGGGGCTGAGGCGGGGCTTGGGGTTCGAGGCGGGTGCCCGTCCCGCCGCCGTGCTGCCGAGGGAGCCTTCGTCCCGGCCCCGGGGAGCAGGCAGAAAGGAACCGAGTGGGCTGGGGAAAGGGCGGCTGGGGCTGGAACCAGCCCAGTCCGGGGGCGTGGCGAGCCTGGGTGGGTGTAATTCCCTGTGCCTTGCACGCGTCTGGAAATCTCACAGAGGTTTTAATGCCTCCTCTCTGTCTTCAGGAAGTTTTCTGCATGTGAAGAGAGTAAAATCCCGGCCCCTATGAGGTCGGGGGGGTTGTGAGTCAGGACAGCGGAGCCACGGTTTCAGCCTGAGGATTATTGATGTTTTAAGTGCGTTGCCTAACCAAGCAACTCCTCCAGGCTGTTCGCCAAGCTGCCTGTACATTTCTGTGCCTTGCACCCTCTCAGATTATAGAATTACCTCATTTATAGTGAAACTTACAAAAAAAGCATTCATTAAGTACATCATTTATAGTGAAACTTAGGAAAAAGCATTCAGTTTTAGTTTTTTTCTCCCAAGGACAAACTTTGCTTAAGGAGTGTTTTGACCCATTGTGTTTTTTAAAAAACTAAGTATGTTGCAGTAGGAAAAGGTGTGTACGTTTGTCTGGTGCAGAGTGTAAGGACAGAGAAAATGAATCAGCAATAAATTAGATTTGTTCTTTAGACAGTTTGAGGTCTGAAAGAAAGTTTATTTTACTTGATGCTAGTTAGCCCTTCTCAACGGCAAATGGAAAATAGTATGCTAGCCTCCACTTGTGATCGTTCAATTCTTTTTTCTTTTTTTTATAATCACTTTACTATGGAGAATTAAACACAGAGTGCTTCTGTTTTTATCCCAATATAGATTGTGGGGTGATCATGGACAAGAAGCTTTAGAATCTGCCCATGTTTGTGTGATAAATGCAACAGCCACAGGAACTGAAATACTCAAAAACTTGGTGCTACCAGGTAAGTAAATGTTAGTTCTATATTTGTGTTGTAGTATAGCTGATAGTAAGTTCATAATGCCTAGTTATTCACAGTATTTTTTTTTTTCCTCCAAGGTATTGGTTCATTTACAATTGTGGATGGAAATCGGGTCTCTGGAGAAGATGTTGGAAATAAGTAGGTTTGTTACTGGCTTCTTAAACAAATTGAGAACTAGCAGAATTCCCTAAGTAGTTTCATCTCCATGCTTTTAAAGTTACATAAAATTCTTCATAATGCTAAACCTCCATATTTTGCTCCAAGTCTTCTTTTTCTTTGATGTTTGTGATGTATACAGCATATGTGATCAGCAGTTTGATGTTAGCTGAGTTTTGCTTTTTTTCTTTAGCTGCTGTTATTGTACCTTACAGATCTATTTGCTTCATATGTCCAGTTTATAAAGGCAATGGTCTGCTCAGTATAAAAATATTTTTTAATAACTTGTTTGCTGTCCCTGAGACGTGAGTAAGATTTGCTTGCATTTCAGCATGGTTAAAGTTATTTTCCTTAGTGGCATAACAGTTGTGGTGACAAAATGTTATTTTTCATTAGTTTACCATTGTGAAACTATGACTGATATTTCCTTAGCTTCCATAGCTTTGAAAGGTGTGCAGCTGGGGATAGGATAAGAAACTTATTACAGATTAACAAATTACTTTTGATCTGTAATAATTTTAGATAACTTTCTCTTACAGTTCGGGTACATACCCCAAAATATCTGTCTACTTGCCGGGTTAAATGTGGGGTAAGGATATTCTGTTACACGAAGAAATGAGTACTAATGGCTCTTTAATGAGCCTAGTGAAAATGAATCTGTAGTATGATCCTGGCTTCTAGAGGAGTTTGGCATGTCTTATTTTTCAGATTGGTGGCTCAGGTAGTGAAAATTTTCCTTAACAAACTGATCATGAGGAGAATATAATAAAGCAGGGAGGAGGAAAGCAGATTTAAAGGGGAAGTTTTTTTTTTTTTTAATATGAGAGTCAACAACATAGTCTGCACTACAGAAGGTAGCTTCATGTTGTTTTTTTCAAAATGTTTTTTTTTTTTTCTTTTCAGTTTTTTTCTACAAAAAAGCCATATTGGTCAGGTAAGGATGTAATAAATGTCATTTTAGGTATATTGAAAGAATGAATGGATTGAGTATGTACTCAAATGTAGTGTTGTAATTAATGCCCAAAACATATGTATAGGTTAAAATCCCTATATTCTTTAATTAAGAGATTAATGTTTCATTCATTGTAAGTGAGAAGAAAAGCTCAGTTCTGTCAAGACTGAATGAAAAAAATAACAGGATCTGGTTAAGAATATCGTCGGAAGTGTAAAGTGGAAGAGAATTGCAGTTGTTGGAGTAAGGCTCAGAACAGAGGGGTGAAGGAGCAGGGGGCAAGGAGGAATCACCCGGACAGAAGAATACAAAAAGCACGAGTAACTCCTAAAAGTTCTCGAACGAACCTGGAAATTAATAAATAGCCATCACATAACTTTTGTTTTAAAAGCATTACTAAAAATAGTCTTAAACAATTGTCTGCTGTTATGGGATTTATTTTTTTTTTTGCAAACAAGGCATGGAATATCTTAGCTTATGAAGAAGTCTGTTTACCATTTATTATATGTAGTACTGATATAAACTGAGTTTCAAGAAGTTAAATAACATCTTTGTTGTTCCAAAACAGAGTCGCGCCCAGAGTGCCACTGAGCTTTTGCAGGAATTGAATAACGATGTTTCTGGAAACTTTGTGGAAGAGGTCTGTCTTAAAGTATTTTATAGATTTTTTTTTCCTTTACTTTACATTGTGAAGACTGTGAAATGATAACTACGTGTTGTGTTTGTAGTAATGCAGTTTAAATAGCTTTGTGATAAAATGACATTTGAAGATGTTAATTTATTTGATAAAAGTCAATTTTAAGTATTATTTTGAAATTTCATTATAATACGGTAGATTTCACTGAACATTTTACATTCAGTGTTGAAAAGACTTTATCAGAAATTTTTGTCATGTTTCCTGACATACTTTTCTCTACTGTTCAGAGTCCAGAAAAACTTCTAGACAATGACCCTTCCTTTTTCAATCGGTTTAACTTAGTGGTTGCAACACAACTACCAGAAAGGTAAAGAATCACTTCAAATTGTTTCTTTTGTCTTCATTCAGTGGTAAAAGCAGGTTTCAACTGCAGCTATGTTCTTGCAGGAAAAAATAGGCAAAACAAAACTCTTCCATTGTGAAGGAAAGTTATAATAAATGACTGTATTTTTCAATGGACCTTTCTATATGTTGATATTTAGTTGCAGATCTTGTTCAGATCCTTGACTGACTTTTAGGTGCTTTCTGCTGTTTGTGTCAACTACTCTTATGTAGTGGAAATTGTTTCTGGTCCAAAGTTGCTATAACAGTTATTCCAATTATGTAAAACCTAACAGATAGCAGGGTCTGTGATACCTTTGGATTTTTGCAAATGTATTTTGTCATTTACATTTTGTTGTTTATCATATCACTCGCTCTGTTTTACCTACATAATAATATTGCATAGATAAACTTCAATAAGACCCGATGTTCTTGAATTTTTTTAACCTGTGGTCTCTCATGCTGCCTTCCAATAAAAAATACAACTGAAAAATGACAGTTCTCATAGCATCAAAATGCTTGGGGGAGAAGAGCATGCTTCTGTTACTGTAGACAGGCTTCCTCCACAGGGGAAAGAGGTTGCTGGATAGATGAATTGTTTTATCTTGCTTTTGCAAGGAAGTAGCTGTTCATACTTAACTCATTCCCCTCCCACCCCCTGCCTGCTTACGTAAAAGCAATAGGAATTAAGAACCGACCGGTTTCTTAGTAAAGTGATCCTTGCATGCACGCATTTGGGAATTAAAAGCATTTCTTATGTGCTATTTAAAAACCTCTGATTTAAATTGCCTCTACCAGAAGTTACGTTTGTCTGCAATAAACATATCTAACTTGTTTTCTTCTTTCACAACTCACTGAAAAATTTTCTACTTAATTAACATTCAGAGCATTGGAACAATAGAGTTAAATACGAGTAAGACAATGGATAAACATATGACCAGTCTATGTTAAATTCATGTGTAAAATTACTCTCCGTCAGAAGTTTGATCACGTGCTTAAAATCATAATAATGATAGTGGAATACTCTCGTAGAAAACTTCTTATACAAGTAACTTGTACAAGAGTTAACTTTGCGGCTATTGTTCTATTATATATCTGAAAAAAAAAAAACATATTTTTCCTTACAGTACGTTGCTACGTTTAGCTGAACTTCTCTGGAATTCTAATGTTCCTCTGCTGGTCTGTAGGACTTATGGGCTGGTTGGTTACATGAGAGTCATCATCAAAGAACATCCAGGTTAGATTTATTTATTTTTTTTGAGATCAAGATTTTTCTAAAAAGTGTAAAGCTTCTAAATGTAATGTCACTTATTTCAACTTTATTTTGTGAGGTATTTAGTATCTCCTAAGTCTTCTACGGTTTGCAGTTCCTCACCAGCATTCTTTGAAAAATGCATAGAAACTATGGACTGCAACAGATAGTATTGGAGGTTATCTTCTGACATTAAACTTAGCCTACATGAAACACTTTGAGAATCTAACAGTTAAACAAGCAGGTGATGCACTATGTTTGGTATATAGCTGTGTTTTGAGGGCTGGGCATAAAGCTGAAATGCATCGTATAACTTCTTTTGCAGTTGTTGAATCTCATCCTGACAATGCATTGGAAGATCTGAGACTGGACAAGCCATTTCCAGAACTGAGCGAACACATTCAGTCTTATGACTTGGATCATATGGACAAAAAGGTTGGTATGTGGTTTACACTATGGTCTCTAAGACAGGTGCAGACACAAAACGGATTCTATGAAAATGCCTCTTAGCAGATGACTTTTTTGGTGATGCATCTCATCTGAGCAGAGGCAACAGGAGAATCAGTCACGAGGTACTGCTTTTGGCCCAGATATTACAGTCTGTATTTCAATCTTAAGCAAGGGGGAAGGTCTTAAGAATACTGAAGGACAATTTGTCTTTAGATTGATTTCTCCTCTACCCCCCTCCTCCCGTTCTTTATGATCAATTACTGCTTTACTGCTGCAGAGCTTTGCGATGTGGATATTTGTACATGATGTTAAGTTGTGCTTCAGAAAAATACGGGAGAACTTGGCTCATCTACACTTGTCTTAAAGCAGAGGAATAACAATTTGTTTTTTAGAATTTAGAGGATGTTATTTCAGAATCAAAATCCAGAACATGTCCAGTGTTGTAAAATAGTAGAAAGGATGTTACAAGTTTATAATGAAAATAAGTTCTTAATTCGTTTCCTGTTTTTATCTCTTCTAAACTTGACAACAATTTCTCTGCTTTTCAATTACAGGACCATAGCCACACTCCATGGATTGTGATTGTAGCCAAGTATCTAACAAAATGGTTCAACGAGGTATGTTGCAAAACAGGATAAGGAATCAGTTTGTCGTTGTTACTACTACTACAGAGTTGTCTTTTCTAAACCAGATTATTATTTTGGCAATATGTGCAAAACAAAACAAGATGGAAGCATAAAAATATTACTAAGTGAAATACAAATGAATGTATGTGAACCTTAACAGACTCCTAAAGTTCAACAGTATGAACACCACGAGTTTAGTAGATATTTTTAAGACAAACTCTTTTTGTGTTTTTAAATTTAGAAAAGTGATCAGTTGCCTAAGAGTTACAAAGAAAAAGAAGCCTTCAGACAACTGATTCGGCAAGGTAATACCTCCTAAGAGTCTTTTTTTTTTTTTTTTAATACTGGCAGAAATATATAAGGCAATATTTGAAAAATAATCAGAAGTTCTCTCAGGGTTAAGTTAAAAAAAATTTGCTGACATATACAATGTGATTCTTCTGCTACATGATAACTTCATACAGATGGATCTTAAGAACCCTAATTTGCTTATAAATACATCTTGACGGTGTTCCATACTATTCACTGTTTAAGATACAGTATGTTTTCATTTGAATGGGAGGAGAGGCACTGAGAAAATTCTGTTGAAAATGCTAATTATCAACATTGAAAATGTGATAAAGAGGGCAGTGAGTGGCTTTTGATGCTGACTTACTAACCGGAAGTATTTAGTTGGTCAGTTGGCCCATCAAATTGTTGGTAGTTGTTGCAGTCCTAAATGACTAGTCAAGAGAGAGATCATGTAGGCTACTGAATATAGTGTAGTCCGTGAACAGACTTCATTTATTCAGATTTTTAAATTTAATACCTCTTGCAGTTGCTAAAATTGAGACTTTTTTGAGATCTAGAAATATATTGTCTTAAATGGTTGTATAATTAAAACTTTACAGTTTTGGAATATCATCATTTAAAGATGACCTGTGTGCAAGCTGCTTCTAAGAGTGGTTCTGTCGTTTTCATCCCTAGTTTATGT
The DNA here is from genome assembly GCF_009769625.2 of Cygnus olor. Classification (NCBI taxonomy): domain Eukaryota; kingdom Metazoa; phylum Chordata; class Aves; order Anseriformes; family Anatidae; genus Cygnus; species Cygnus olor. The sequence goes on along the minus strand of NC_049180.1, from coordinate 9,722,068 downwards.
TAGGGAACTGATCTGCTTGAAAAATAGTGATTAGCTTTGGTGAAGTTTTTAGTGGAGTCCTTTTCCTGATTGGAATTGCTGTATGAGTTCAAAAGCATAATGGGGCACCTTAGCGTAAGTGGCTCACATGCACGCACACACATAGAAAGATTGGGTGTGGGAAGGAGAGTTAAATTGCTTTTTAGTTTTATCAGTATATCTTGGTGATAATCCATTTTTTGTTGATGTGTCATTATGCCACAGACAGATCCAAAACCAATCTGTTCTGTTGGTAAGACCTAAATGATGAGACGTAATTCAGGGAATTGTGGTGTGTGTGTTTTTTGTTTTTTTTCCTTCAATAAGGTATCTTAAAGAATGAAAATGGGATCCCAGAAGATGAGGAAAACTTTGAAGAAGCTATAAAAAATGTGAACTCAGCATTAAGTACTACAAAGGTGAAATAAACATTTATATGATATGCTTAAAGAAATTTCAAACACCTTATTTTTTCAGAACATACTCACTTTTAGGATGAATTCTGTTGCAACATCGATATTTAATTAAAATGGCATTAGTACAACCTGAAAATTGAAATTAAGTGCAATAAAATAGACCTAGACTAGGTGGCACTGTAGCTTATGAAAACTCCTAATTTTGCTTGTTCATGCAAGGAAGCTCCGTTTCCTTCATGATGACTTTAATTTAAGGATAGAATGAGTCAGCAACCAGAGTTCATTAGCAGTGTATTGCTGTCTTAAACTTTTACACTTTAATTCGTGGAGGAAAATCCAGTAGGTGGCCTGGTATAATTACACAAAATTAGTAGTCATGAGCGTGGATGATGTCCGATTTAAATACATTGCTAGGAGAAAGAGAGTGCTTGAAGTTATGCTATATTGAAGCTGCTCACTGCAGCATTTATTGCGTATAGAAATTGGGCTGCAAAAGACTTCTGACTCAGGAAATTCAGTACTTTCCTCTTGGAGAAGTTATATGATATTCCTTTCATAAACTTATCAAGCCTAAAAATATTAGAAGTGAGGTTTTCATTGTTGCCTGTATCTAATCCTGCAGTAGTAACTCACGGTTTAAAATTTACCTTAATCTGTCATCCATGATAAGCTGCAAAAGCTATGTGGAGTCAAATCACATTCTGTCAATCTTCATAGGTTACATTCCATTTTTATTTCAACTGTGCTGATACTTGTTTGGACATTCAAGCCTACCAAGAAGGCAGCAGGTAAAATTTTGTGCTGGCATCTGAGCTACTGTAGTAGCTTTCTATAGTCCGCTTTCCAGGATATTACTGATTTATTTTGATTTGTGCCAGACTCTGAACTGCAGCAGTTAAGGAGTCACTCTCACTTTTGCAGCCTCCTCTTCACTTTCTAATTTTTTTTGGCTGCTCTGCCTCTCCTAGGTAGGATGGGCAGCTGCAACTGTTAATACCTTGCGCTGATGGTGCGACCACTCTTTGTTTTTAAACTCTTCCACGTAGAAGATATAAATATGGAAAAATTGTTTGTAATGATCTTGATCAGAAGTAGGTGTCTTGTTCTCATGCAGTGATTTTTTTGAATGTGTCTGAGAAGCACTGACTGCCAAAGGTTCAAGCAATATGTTAGTACCAAACTCTGAGATCACTTGGGTTGGATCTCCAGTGTAATGAGTATTGATGTAATTCAAGAAGTTAAGTCAAGTAAATAAACCCAATTTATTTTTTCCATAGATTCCAAGATGTATTGAAGCAATTTTTAATGATGATTGCTGCACAAATCTCACAGAGCAGGTAATGAGTAATTAAAGGTAAGAGTTAATTGTAGAAAAAGCATTACAAATAACATGGTATACATAACTTTATTGTTCATTTGCAGTCACCCTCCTTCTGGGTTTTGGTTCGAGCTCTGAAGGAGTTTGTGGCAAATGAGGGGCAAGGAAGCTTACCTGTCCGGGGCACTATTCCTGATATGATAGCAGACTCCAATAAATTTATCAGATTGCAAAATGTGTAAGTATCCATTTTTTCTCGAAAAGCAACTAATGATACTAAAGGGTGATGATTTCAGACCTGTGTTCAAAAAAAAAAAAAGGGGGGGATGAAGAGCAGCTGGGGAAGCCCTGCAGACTGGGCCTACCTGCTCCTGTCTGCAGCAAATGTTATCTGCTGTATGGAACCAGGGCCCGACTCTTTCATATGTGCCAGTTTCCTGAGGCTAGGTAATAACAGATCACGTTTCTTCATTTCAAATCTAATAAAGATGTTCCTGCAGACAGTAGATCCCATAGTCTAGCTACTGCAGTCCGGAACATTTGCTTAAAGTAGATCACTGATTAAACACAGCCTCTTTTTTTTTCCTCAATATGATTGTCAGCCTGGTTACAGAAATTCTAATTTCCTAGATAACTGTTTCCTAGATAATTAATTCTAAATATGTAATTCTAATAAATCTCATTTGAAGGCATCACTCAGTAGGTAAGCAAGGGCAACGACTTGGTGATTGAATATTAACTATAAATACTAAGCAGCATCAGCATGGATCAAGATTTTAGGAAGGCCGTCTTTGAAGGCATGTATCCTCACCATAAACTTACTATTCCTGTGCATCATGGATATTACGTAAATTATTGGGCCAAGAAGACTTTATTACATTGTACTGTATCTTCAGAAACTCTTAAAATACTTCATGCCCAATAAAGGATGCGTAGCTGCTGTTCTCATACTTTACTTAATCTTCTTCCAACTGTTTGTAATAGTGTTTTTTTTATACGAACTGGTTTCTAGAATATTTATGCATGTAGCTTGTAAGCCGTTAATTTAGTGAACAGCTCAGTCCTGCTGAGTAGTCATACAGGAATATAAGTGCATTCATGATCTTCAGATAGCTTGTTTTCATTCATGGTGCATGTATCTTATAATATAAAACAGGAGGAAATGGATTTCTCTGTGAAGTCTAAGATGATAATTCTATGCTGTAATTAAGAATATTTTATTATTGACAGGTACCGTGAAAAAGCGAAGAAGGATATTTCTGCTGTGGGTAACCATGCTGCTAAATTGTTACAATCCCTAGGCAAGGTAATTACAAATGTAGGCCGCTTCTGATAGGGCAGAAATACTTTTTCCTGACATTCTGTAAAGAAATAAGCCAAGAGATGGATATGAAAAGAGAGCTTAATTATCTCATTCCCTTAAGTTCTAATGAGATACAATATTTGTGGTCTGTTCTATTTATCACTTTTGATTTGGTCATATAAAATAAAAGCAAAATACATAAACAGCTATATTATTTACAATTTTAAGATAGCCCTTTTTACAAGAATGAGTAGTTAATATCACAATGAGTGTATTAGTATACCTGAAAACATGAATTGTCTGCTCATTGTATTGTACTGGAACCAGTGTATTTTCTGTTCTAGGCACCTGAGTCAATTTCAGAAAGAGAACTGAAATTACTTTGTGAGTATGCTTGGATTCTATTGCAGTGTTTTGCACATGATGAAATACTAAACAAACAAACAAAAAACTTCCGAATGATAACGTAGCTATTAATTGGTAGGTCAGTAGTTGAACTTTCCAGCCATGTGCTTAGCCGTTGCATTCATCATCTTTAGTGTAGAGAACAAGCTCAGCATCTTTCAAAAGTGAGTCTGTAAAGGTTGGCTTTAGAAAAAGATGGAATATTTTTTTCAGGTCCAAACAACAGGTAGTAGATAGCCTCTACTCTCTGTAATTATTGCCTAGCCTCTACTTTCTGTAATTATTACCTAATCACTGTTGTACATTCTGTGATGCAGACTTCCGAGTGTAGGCTTCGTACACTTCTTGTAGTCTGAAAAGGTAAAACAATGATTCAGGGAATAGTACTGCTTATGGCAGTTATGTGTTATGGATATATTCATGTGTCTATGGAGCAGCCTGAGTAAGTCTCCTCACAACTGGAGAGCTTTCCTGTAAGCACGTAGCCAAGAACATGCTGTATTTACATATCACTTGCTGGAATTTTTAAGCATCTCTTAGAAGTTACTAATTTGTTTTGAGTGCCAGGTTGTAGGTGCACATTGGGTTGGTTCATTGCCGTGATAGTGGAGGAGAACCTTTATTTGTTCATGGATGTAGTTAAAATATTAATTGAGAATATGTGAGATAGTGGTAGATATGGTGGAAGATGGAGAATCTGTTCATTTACAGCAGAAGCTGATGGCTGTAACTGATGAATTGCTGTAAAAGAGATGCACACGCTGTGAGCTGTTACACGTAGCTGTTAGATAACACAACAGTTATGCTTAGAATGTGGAAGCAAATAAGCACAAAGTATTTCTGCAAATATATAGACCTAAGTGTAGTCTGATAGATGTTATCACTGAGCTACAAGAAGAAACGGATTCAAGACAAACTCATCATTGTATTGTTTAACAATGTTTTACAGATCAGAGATAAGATTTATAGATTTAGTAATTGATGATGCGTTCAAGTCAGTAATGCTCGTCTTTCTGCATTTTCTGCTTAGGCAGCAACTCAGCTTTTCTTCGAGTAGTGAGGTGTAGATCTCTGTCTGAAGAGTATGGTTTAAACACTTTTAACAAGGATGAAATAAGTAAGTACTCCTTTATGGTGTGTACTTTAACTGTGTTTTCAACTTGAATGGTTTTGTGATCAGAAAGAATTGCATGTTAAATATATTATTTCATTGTGCAGTTTTATAATTTGGCATCAGTTAGAATTATGTTTTTGTTAACTGTAGGATGTTGATTTCATTTTGATTTTTGAAAGTTCAAAAATGAAGTTACAGAGTAATGCATATTTAATTTTTTCCATTTTTTTTGGTAGCACATACATAAAACATTGTCTTTCTTTAAACTTCTCTTTTTGTACCCCTGTTATTTCTGACAGAACTGGAAAGGTGCTTTCACCTGACCAAAGATTTGATAATAATTATCTTGGCCTCTCTCAGTTTAGGTTTTCAGTATGTGAATAAAGGGAAAACTAGTTACTTAACACTTTTTTTTTGAATCTGCATAAATTAAAAAAAAAAAAAAAAGCTGGAAATAATTTTTATCATCACAACTTGTTTAAATGAAGCTCATACAAGTTCTCTAAATGTTTTGGACAAAATGTATACACATTTATAAATGAAATGTATATAGTTTGTATAAGTATACATTTGGGAATATTGATAACTTCGGTAAAAGCTCCTTGAATTAGCTGATAGTATCTTTTGAGACTTAGGTAGTTAATTTTTAGGAAGACTACTAAACTGTCTTAAGGGATTTAAGACCTGTTTTATAATTAGTCATAATTAAATGTATGAAGCATGCATTTCAAAGCCCAAAATTACAGCTAACAAATATCCCATTTAACATAGCAGCTGTCAGTTGAAATGTGAGTATCTTCACTGAACGGAAATTATATCAAACGTACAAAACAGTTTTGTCATGCGCTCTGGAGTCAAAATCAACTATCTGCTAGATCAGTCATTTACATTCTCGGTGGCAAGCTTTCTTAACAACAGAAAAAAAATCTAAGGATTTTACAGTTTAAGTACACGGGGAAATACTTGATTTCAAGTAATTCAAACACTTTATTTTTCCCTTTAATCTGTACCTGCTAACCACTTCTTCTCTATTTTCAGTTTCCAATATGGATAACCCAGACAGTGAAGTAGTGCTGTACTTGATGCTACGGGCTGTTGATAGATTTTATAAGCAGCATGGTAGATATCCAGGTATGTTAATATCAGTTGTCATCATAAGAGGTACGAAAATTCAATAGTTATTACAATACTAGTTACAAACTCCATATATAACATTTGTTGTGTTTTTGTTTCCTTATTAACGCAACTTCAACAATGCAAAAATTAAAGAGATTATTTGGGGGGGAATTTGGATAAATTGATACCACTGAAATGCGTTGCATGGGTTATGAGTTAATTCAACTATGCTGCAGTTTGTCATTATCATGAGTAGGATCAACAGAATTATTAAATATTATCTATTGCTATTAGTCTAATATATTAGTCTGCTTAGAATTTTTTTTTCAGAAGAAAAATAATTAATTTTGAATGTGGTGTTAAAGCTACATGATGAAACAGTTTGATTTATTTTCCAGGTGTCTACAATTATCAGGTAGAAGATGATATTGGAAAACTGAAATCATGCCTTACAAGTTTCTTACAAGAACATGGATTGTCTGTAGTGGTGAAAGATGACTATGTTCATGAATTGTAAGTAAAATGTCGTAAGAGTCACTTTGTAAAACTGACCTGGAAATACTAACTGTTACTTTGCTGTCTAGTTGTCGCTATGGAGCTGCTGAGCCACATGCTATTGCTGCCTTCATGGGAGGTAAGAATGCTATTGTGTTTCCATATCTAACAAAGCAATCTGCAGTTGTACCTGCTTGAGTCAGAATCTTGCTGTTTTAATGACTTGGTATTGTCAGAGCAAAGACTGTAATTGTAGACCGTTGTCTAATATGTAACAAAATTCTCCAGTTGTGGCTCCTCCTAGCAAGGGTTTAAAGTCAGTAAAAGAAACCAAGTAAACTTAAATAATCCCAGTAGGTTGTGTTTAAAAAAAAAAAAAAAAAGTTTGAAAGAGGCTTATATAAAAGAATACCTATAGTAATTTTAAAAGGGAATATTTACAATAATATTGAATATATTACATTATTTTAAAGGAAAATGCGTACCATGATAATTTTAGGTTAACTAATGGTTAAATGTAATTAATCTTGACTGCTTACAATTTAATTGTGTGTAGATATGTGCACAGAGAAATTATATATAGTAAAGCGTATCTAAAGCTAGATTTGAGGCTTTTGAAGTAACAGCTTTCAGAGCCTCTTCTATATTTGGAAGTACTGAAAGACTTTTTTTTACTAGGAGTTGCAGCGAGCACTTCCCCAGCAATCCCAATGTATACAGTTCTAGATAAAGAACATGCTTTTTTTACTGGATTTAAAGTATCACTTGCTAACTATATTACCTTATTTTATAGGAGCTGCTGCTCAGGAGGTCATTAAAGTCATTACAGGACAATTCGTAATTTTTAATAACACCTATATTTACAGTGGAATGTCACAGACTTCAGCAACTTTCCAGCTGTAGAATAACCATCTCGCATTTGTTGCCACCAGGCTGTGCTGCTGTGTTCTGTAAATACTGTGGTGGTTTGCCACTGACTGGACTGTTCTGTATTACCTGCAAAATTAAAGTTCTTTTGTTTGTAATGATTTTATCTGTTTTTTTTTTTGTTTGTTTCCCCCACTAAGGATGAATAAAATCATTCCCAATTCCCCTTTTTTTTAAATCTAGAACTTTTTGCTACCTTCGTTAGAAAAAAAGCTATTTGCATATTAAGTGGTATTTACAAATTGGCTTACCTGGTTTGCAGCAGAGATTTTTTTTTCATTAAAGCTGCTAATCAGGTTGAGGGGGATGAGTTGCAAAAGGTTGAAGGTGGATGTAACTGAGGGGAGACCTAGGCAAAGCTGTAGTGCCCTTTACTGAGCCAGTCTGAGGATGTTATGGGAAAAGATTATGCTCACAAAAGACTTGGTTTGTTTCAGCAGTATTTATCTAGCACAAGATGGTTTCTCCCCCCCACTTTGTGTCTGGCAAATGTCAGGTAACAATTAACCGCATGCGTTTCATGGTGTAGTTGTAATTTCCCAAATGCTGAGTATGGAAAGGGAGCCGCAGTGCAAACTGCTCGTCCCCTCTCCTTAGACTAGAACCACGCTAAGGTTCGGGTGGTGCTCAGAGAGGGTTAAGAGGGGCTGTCCGGCTCGCTGCGGCTACGAACGCCATCTGCCGGTGCTGCCCCGGGGTCTGTGGCGAGCTGCCCACGCCCTTGGGCGGGAAGGGCCCGCGCTGAGGCTGAGGGCGGCCGGCTCCTCGCTCTCCTCAGGCCGCGGCGTGGCGGCCGGGCCGGGCGGCGGGGCCGCCTTCGTGGCTGACAGGGCTTGGTGCCGCCGGTCAGCAGGTAGCGAATGAACCCCTGCCCTTCTTCCCCACTTCCTGACAGCCCTCCCGCCCTCCAGCCGGCAGAAGAACGCTTCTGCGGTTTCAGCTCTCGTTTGTTTGTTTTAATCCCGTATCCTTTTTGTAGTCTCCACTTTTTATGTTCGGGATCATCTGGAGCACTTGTTATGACTGCTGCTTCAGAGTCGAACTCTGGTAATGAACCTGATGAATCATACGTGACTTATTTGAGAGGGAAGAGGAATGGGGTGAATTCCCAAACAGCTCTGGAAGACATCAGAGGCCTGTTATGGCACGCTGGACAGCGTGTTTCTCAGAAGTTTGTGGTTGCGTCCTTTCCTGGCCTGAGTTCTGATTGTCACAGGACACTAATGACCCAGACAGGATTTGACCATGGGGTTTTTAAAAGGCAGAGCAGGCCTGAGGCTGGCTGGTGTCACCCGGGTATGCCTGCGGGGCCCACATCCAGCAGCCAAGGCCCAGCACTCCGCTAAACTCCTCTCACAGTCCTGCCATGCGTCAGGTGCTCTGATGCTGCTGAGCACGCAGATGAGTACACCAGGGCTTTTTTTAGATTATTATTTTTTTTTTGTTTAGGTTTGAAAGGATCGTTACTGGGTTATTCTGTTTTCCTTTATTTGTGATGTTTACCAAAAATCTGCTGCAGCAAACTGTTATTTATCTTTGCAGCTTTGCTCCGTGATGCAACAGCGGAATCGAACTATTTGCATGTTAATGTAGGCTGGTTTATAAATGCTGTTTTCTGTACCTTCTTTATGTCTTAAAGATCCAATTAAGGTTAAAAAATCCTTTCTATAGGGTTTTAAAATCTATGCTACTTATATGAAAGACTAATTGTATAAATGTGTATTTAATCCAACTTTACTGAAATGAAATTTGCTCCAAAGCGAGCTCATGTTTGTAGCTTTTCTTTTGTTAAAGAATTTGCAGGGAGTGCGTATGGCTGCTCTGGGCTAGCAGGGTGGTGTCAGTAGGGGAAAAAAGAGGTGAGGAAGACTTGTGAGCTTTCTGCTGTTGTGGCAAGACTAGATTTGCAAGACAGAGAAATGCATATGTATTATCATTTCTGGAAATGGTAAAGGAAGCTGAAGCCTTTTTACCCTATCCCTCTCAAAACCCGCTACTGTAAGGATATATATGGAGCATTTTAAACTGATGGAAGTGGGGCAGGAATGGGGACAATTGGTAACTCTAATTGGAAAGCAGGGCTGGCTGTTTTCACTAAGATGACACTGATACTTCTTAGAGCCTTTGCTCTACTTTGAGAAGGATAACTAATCCATTATTAAGCTGATTTTATTACTGATTTAAAGTTTCTACCTGGAGCTAAGTCATTCTTGAGATATTTAAATAGGTTACTGTGACACTTGCATTGACCTTTCATCACATTTGGGACTTGAAGCATGGATAAGGGAAGTGAAATGGTGTATTTGAGCACTTGGGCAGACAGTGGATTTGAGGGTAGATTTCAGTTCATCCTAATACACCATAGGGTTGTGGCCTGGCATAAACAGCAAAGGACTGCCAACACGCCTTAACCATCTTTTTGCTTCCAAGCCTGAATTTCACTCTGCTGTTCACATAAATTGGAAATGCTGGTATGCTAGGTTTATGTAGAATCAATGCTGTGGCTTTTTCTGATTTACGTGTTCTATTTAAAATTTCTTTCGTTAATTAAAATAAAGTCTTGGTTTAATAAATAATCAGTGTCTTGGTTCCTGTGCATTCTTGTCTTTGGTTTTGATCATTACTGATAAAGCAATATAATTATGGTTTAGTGGTTGGCTCACGTAGCAGTGGTAGGAAGTGGATTGTTTTATACTGGATGTCAGAAACTTGCTTATTTGTCATTATCTGGTAATTGTGCTGCCCCTTCTTGTCTGATGATGAAGTTGGTAGCCTCTTGTAAGGAAAATTTGAGGACATTTATTGTGATCAATGACAGAGCTAGATATATTTTAATGCCAGGTACTTTTTGTGGTGACCCACAATGGCAGCATGGAATCACTTTATTTTTGTAAAATGTTAACTTTCAAAGCTGCTGACATACCGCAACTATAAGTAGCATCACTATAAAACAGGATACTTCCAAAGGAAACCTTCACCATGCAAGGCTATATTAAATTGTTTGTGTGTCAGGTAATAATGTAAAACTTGAAAGCTGTTAAAGGGTGTAATTTAAGAAAAAATATTTAACTTATATTCCATATGTAACTTATATTCCATATGTTATGGAAACTGCTGATCTAAACAAAAAGCAAATGCTTTTTCCTTGCCATTGTAGAACAAGAACAGGGGTACAACCTAAAATGGAAAATCGAAACGTGCAGAAAACACTGTGTGGTAAGATACCTGAAAATATTTGTCATTTATTTGAATCTATTTTACAAAGTTTTAGTAGATTGTGATAAGTAAGTTGTAGGAGGGTGAACTATTGGGGAAATGTTCTTTTTCCTTGTTGACAAATTTTTGGATTCTTGCCTTATTCAAACAGTAAATAATGCCACCACATATTCACCCTTTTCTGCTAATATTTACACATTTTTTCTATTTAATTTCTTTAAGAAACACAAAACCTAAAGTATTTGAAAAATACGATATCTGTTCTTGTCAAGTTAGGAAATAATTATCTAATAAGTCTTTTTATTACATCAAAAATACAAGAAACAGATTTCTATAGTCATTTATCTACTTAAGATTGTACGTAGGTGCACCCCCAAATGCTTTGTATTAACTTCCTGACATAATGACCTGGTTCAAGATGCTGACGGTTGAGGTAAGTGATTCAGTCTTGTTTAAATAAATGCCATATTGCAAGCCTTGGCATTTAGCCTAATCCTCCACTGGATTCTGTTCCTAATTCACTCAGACGTTCATAGTTCTATATTATTTGTTAAATAGACGTAATGTAATTTGCAATTGGAGAACTTGGTAAGTGTGATATAAATTGCTAAATATTATTGACATTTATAACATATACTGACAATAGTTAAAAGCCAGAAATATTAACATGGGACTGTTACTTTAGTGAAGCAAATCATGCTCAAATAGTTAACTTTGGGTTAAGTAGTTTTGTTATTTATAGATGGACAAAAGTGGTGTAGCTCTGCTTGCTTTTTTTTCTTTAAAATACATATCCATGGTACATTTTAGAGCTGGTTTAATGTAACGCTAAATGAAATTTGTATAAAGAAAAGATAACACTTCATGTGAAGCTTTTTTTGTTTACTCTTAGATATGAAAACAGATCTGAACTTACTGCTTGAATGCCTTAAATACCAGATGGACTGCCCTTTATCTCAGAAAGAGGCTTTGATCACTATTTATTCAATTTGTCAACAAAACAGTAAGAATCATTTTCCCTTCAAAAAAACATAACCATTTATGTTCACAATGTATGTTAAGAAACTGTCAATGCGGGGAGAAAATAAGTTAGCTAAAAGACGTAAGATTTGACAGGGTATAAAATCTTAAGATTTTCATCTTACACAGAAACAAAAGCAAAATTTTAATTTTTATTCTTTGTTTTCTGTTTGTTGTAGGTGAAGCAAGTGAATATTTTCGAGAAATTGGTGGTTTGAGGTTTATAAATGATCTTGCAAAGTCAAGTGTCCATTGCATAGTAAAGGAAGCAGCTTTATTTACGTTAGGAATTATAATAGAGAGTAATGGTAATAAATACTATTATGTATATTTCTGAGTTACTCATGGTCATATTATACCTTTGCTTGTTCTTTTTCTCCATTTTTTTCTTCATTATTTTTCCCATCAAAAATCAGCCCTAAGTCCCTTTATAGGCCCTCACAATGTCTTAGATAAAACTAAGTCTTCATTTACTGTGTTATCAAACTAATTTAAGATTTTTTTTTTTTTTAAAAAAAAGGCTTGCTTTAGGACTTAATGGTTTTTATTTTCTGGTTTCAGTTTACTGTCAACAATCTTTATGTACTTCTGCATTGTTTGAGGACCTCATTTTATTTTTAATTAATAAGGATTCTGGTGTGAACTTGAAAAGAACGTCTGTTTATGTCATCTTAGTACTGGTTTCAAATAACAGTAAGTGTTTTCTTCTGTATTATAACACCAATTTTTTACTTATGGTTTCCTTTTTTCTGTTTGCCAATCTACGTTACGGAAATTTGGAACACTCAATGAGTAATGCTTTTGTGAGGTTAACTTAAAAAGATGAATCATAGCATGTCAATGAAACTGAAGTATAGAATCACTTAGGTTGGAAAAAAGACCTCTAAGGTCTTCACTGTCAGTGAAGTAAATATAAGTAAGTAATTGCTTACTGGGATTTTCTAAGTAGCAGAAAGTATTTTCATTCTAACAACATAATACGCAAACCAGGAGTTTCTGACAAAAGTCTTCTGAAAAAGTTAGACATAGAGAAAAATAAAACACTTTTGCCAATGTTTTTCTGTCATTTTCGGGGGGGGGGGGGGGGCATATCTGCTTAGGAAATGGAAATACAATGGAAATATATAAATTAAACTTGGCATCAGGATTTTGTTTCAAGTTGCATGTGTCTTCTGAGTCTGGTATGTCTTCTTTTTTAGAATATGGGCAAACTTACGTCAGAGAAACAGGCTGCATTGGTCTTCTGCTACAGTTATTCAGGTAACAAACAATTGCTGTTCAAACAGAAAAATGATAGAATATTTAGGACCTGTTTCCTTTGTTTTTCCTGAACAGAACAACTCTTTCCACATCTGAGATGAATCTGTCAGATGAAAATACTTATCAGTGCTATCAGCTGTGGTCTTCAGTCTGCAGTACTCTCTGTGCCTGCGTTAACAATCCTCAGAACGGTAAGTGTTGCTGTTAAAATTGTGAAAAATGTTTAAAGTGTTTCTCCAAAGTGGTAAGTTCTGTTCATGTTTATTGTTCAACTGAAGTTTCAGTGTGATACTTCGCCAAATTATGTTTGGACTTGGGGTTATTTGTTTTTATTTTCCCAGAAGATAATCAAAGCATTTGCTGTGCAGTTTTTCCATATGCAAAAGAATGGCTAGAAAGTTGCACAGAGCCTGAGATAGTTCGTCCTATTTGTTCGTTTGTTGGCCTCACAGTTGCAAATAACTGTAAGTACAGCTGAAGCTTTAAACGGTTTTCTTTTGTAAGTTTCATTTTATACTTAAATGTTTGATTTCTTCTTTTTGTCAATCACTACATTTACTGTTTTTGCAACTTTTATACTGAAAATTAGATTAGACTATCTCCATTCCCCTGGTTTGTGCTTATGAACACAAACAGCCTCATTGGCTGTAATTACTGAGGTTGGTAAAAACTATTTGGGAGCTTTTTTGATTAGAAGTAGTTTGAAAATATTTCATTACTACATTTCTGAAAACATTTATACGCATGTGTCAGATCCATATTTTTTCTGTAACTATCTTAAAAAAACAATTAGAACAATTTCTCAAGATTGATATATATCCAACTTTAGTTTCTTTGTATGGATGGAAGGGAAGTGATTAATATGTGCACAGATAAATTGTGGTGAGTGTAAAAAATGTTAAAACAATTTAAAAACTTTTTTTTTTCTCTTACTAAGCCACTGTGCAGAAATACTTTGTTTCTGTTGGAGGACTGGATACCTTAGCTAAAGTTCTCATCAAGTTGATGCATGATTCCTGTATGAGTCACTCCAGCACAAAACTTGCAGTAGTAGTAACAAAGACTCTGGATGCCTGCATTGCTAATGACTGTGAGTGAAAAGACCACTGCCACTTATTTCTGATAATTCTAAAATGCATTTTTTTAAAGTCTGGTTTTGGTGGAAAAGTGTTAGGAATGGATGCTAAAAGGCCATTAGTTTACATATGTGTATATATATATATGTATGTATGTATACATATATATACACACACAGATCCAGTTTGTATTGCAAAATCTTTAAGATTCAAACTTGTATTTTGAATGATTCAGTTAATCTGAGGTGGATTACTTTGCTATTGTTACTAAAATAAACTTACTGAAATTTAAACCATACTAAAATTTAAAAGGAAGTTGCTGGTGCTATTTTTCTGTAAGTAAAGCTGAGAACTAGGCATGGCAGTAAGTTTGGATTCTGGAGTTAGAGTTGTGCTTCTGTAGGCTTGTCCTGTAGGCTAATAAGCTTTGTAAGCTTTAGGAGTATGCGTGCACTAGCAGTGCTGTTCGCAGTTTCAGGAAGAGTTTGCCCTCTTTACCAGGAATGTTCCTAGCTCTTGTTATGGCAGATACCCTGAATCAAACCTTACTCTACTCTTTTAATCTGTTCTGGAACTGATGAAGGATGTGAGAAAACTCAGCAGAGGTCTACACAACTTGCACATTGCAAAGTCCTTGTTTGTCAGGTCTACCACAACTCTAGAGTACAATTTGGGGGAAAAGGCAGTGTTGGATATGGGGAATGGCATGGGTAGTATTACTACACCAGTAGAGGTGTGGCCATTTGAAGTGTAGAAATGAAAAATGAGAAACGAGAGTTTGCGCAGTCCCAAGGCTTTTTTTAGAGTCCCAAGTTTCTATAGAGAGTTCTCTTAAAAAATAAATAAATAATAATTTCAGACTTGAATGGTGTCTATATACTTATTGTCTAGTTCATTTTTCTTCAACTTGTTTTTAACATAATAGCTGCCATGGGTGGTGCTTTGGCGAAGTATCACACTGTGTCAGAGCTACTGAACCTGCTGTCTAATGACACTTTGGATACAGGAGAAAAAATTAGTATTATTCTAACAATTGGACATTGTACTGAGGTTTGTGGTAAGAATTTTTTTTTTTCTTTCTACCTTGTTTTTTTTAGCTAAATTCTCATACATTACTTCAATATTGACATTTGATCAAGGTTTTGAAATGTGAGGGAATGTTCTTTTAAGTAGTGTACTTAATATGCAGGAAAAAAACATCTTAAAACATCAACACTGACAAAATAATTTCTTTTTTTGTGGGTTCCTTTGCTTTTATTAAATTTAGATGACAAAACTATTTTTATCAAGTTGTCAATTTTATGAATATAGACTGCAAATGAGATCACAATAAAATTTTAGGCTGCTGTTTTAGTTGATGCTGAGTAGCGCTTACATTTTTGACTCGTGTAGTTTGGCTTGGTCCTTCCTCAGGTTTCTTGCAATAGATTTGAACTACGGTCAAATCATCCTGTGTGATCTAGAGCACTTCTGCTGCAGCCTGGTTAGTAGGGTCATTACAGCATATTTGAATCCATAATAATGGTGTTTTTTTTCTTTTTTTTTTTTTTTTCCAGAATTTCCCTAGAAGTTACTGGTATTAAAGCTTCTAAAATTACTTCAGATTAAGTGTGTATGAGGTTACCAATAACTTATTTTCTTTTTCAACTTTCTATTTTAGAAGAAAATCAATATGAACTGCTTAAGAACAATGGTCTTCCACTTATGATTCAGGTACTAACTGAGTCTCAAGACGAGGAACTAAACAAAGCTGCTACTTTTGTGCTGCAAAACTGCAAACAAATGAGTAAGCTTACTGTTCCTGCTTTTAAAATGAGAGATGAGTTCCATATTTAAGTTTTCTTGACTTTCTAACTGATTTTTAACTGTAGCAGCTTTGTAATTCTGTGTACTCAAAGATGATTATTTTCTGCAGTGAAGGCAGAAAAAAAGTAAAAACTTCAATGGTATTGCAATAAAGCATTTGTGTAACCTATATATCTAGGTCCAATTCATAAAACCCTTTCAGTCTATAAACAATGTACAAAATATTATAATTCCATACCCTGTTAGTACTCTGTTCATGGGTATGTACCACTGTACATTTAGAGACTAAACCAATGGATAATCAGGCCTGTAATCACCATGGCTACTATTATTTTACCATATTAAAAATAGTGAACTTTAATTTTAAAGTAGGGTATATTTTGAAGCATCCTGTTTAATGTTTTTTAATTGTGTAATACTACCCATGAAGCAGAAAGACACCTTGTCCTTCAGGTCCTATAGCACTGAAGGTATTATGCAATGCTAATCAGTAAAAAGCATGTATCTAGATTTTTGCACTAAAAGTGTATCTGAGAGTTTTGTTTAAGTGTACAACTGAGGGAATATGGTACTTTTCAGCCTCCATTGATACGGAGGTATTTTATTTTTAAAAGCCATACTGGTGAAGGAGCTGTCCTGAATAAAGTGATTTAGAACAAAACATAATTTTATAAACAGGTTGTAACAACTGTAGTTGCAAGCTCAGTGATTACTTAATGGAAACGCTGCACTTGCTTCTTGTAATTGCAGTTTATCTTTGAAGTGTATGAATGTGTATGTATAAATTTAGATTAGCAGGATGTTATATTTTGCGTTATTAATTACGGGGGGTCACTCCCTCAGAATACTAAAATATAATAAATATTAAAGTATTCAGTGATTAAAATTTGGAATATTAACTTTATGTTTTATAAAGCTGAACAATTGTCCCTGAAAATCAATGAGAGTTCATTAAATGAGAAGAATGCAGATGAGTTGGAAGCAGACGTGCAAATCAGAGAAAGAAGTCTACAGGACTACTGGAAGAAAGCAAAAGAAATTTTACACAGAATAAAATTGATTGAAAAAGAACATGATGAGGTTGGCATGTTTACCAAAGTAGGGTAAAACTAAGCACATCTTCTCAGAGTCTAGGGAGCAATAGGGTGTAAACCCTTAAGATAATTTCAGTGTGAGCTAGAAAAGTAGGGAAGATATGGGATGTATGAGAAACTACAACCTGCGTTTTTTGCCATTATTGTCTATCATACAAAGTTAGAAGTATTGAGTGCAGTCAGAAAAAGAGGGCATCTGAACTTCATGAAGCATTTTAGTTTATTAGAAGAATAGATTTTCTACAAAGTTGAGATCATTTAGGTTGGAAAAACAGGAGTTGGATTTTATTTTAATTGCCAATTGCTTAAATTTATAGTTTAATATTCACAAGCACGGAATATCCATGACTGTACAGCTATGACAGGATAGCTAATGCATACATGTGAACGTAAACTGAAATACAGTTTTGTTATTACATTATTTTGCTTGTGCTGTATAACTGGAGGGTATCTCTGGGTGTGGAATAGCAAATGTTGTGTTATTTGTCTGGATCTTCAGTTAATTAAAATTTACCAAGTGTTCTGTATTAGTAGCACATCCATTGCTTCAGTCTGGAACTATCACTTAATAACTACCCCTTTGACACCTTTGATAGCCTTGCTGTTTTGTCGGTTTTCAATTCATTCAGGGATTAGATTGATCTATCCTAGTTAATCTTCTTATTAGATTTACTTAGTTGTTTTTGTGTTTTTTAAGAGCTCATATAGTTACTAATATTTTTCAATACAGGAAAGAATGCAAGGAAGAGTATTTGTTGATAGACCTTCAGAAAACAGTGTTGAAGCACCAAAATACCCCAAAGTGAATCCTAGTGGTCCAGAAACATATATAGAAAGAACACATAAAGAAATACGTTATCCACGATTAACGTCTAATTTGGATGGTCCGGTTCTTGCTCTAGCTGTGAATTCTCCCCTGAAAAATGAAACAGTGAATGCTATGAATCCAGTAAACACTTCTACTAGAAAAAGTGAACAGAATGATATTCCACGGCCAGTTTATGAAGAGCAGACAGACAGTGTACTTCAAAGTCATCGTAAGTCGAGTGAAAAGGAAGGTTGTGAAAAAAGGCAGTCTGTTCTTCAAGTACAGTAAGTATCTTGCATCTAAGCAGAAATAGTAAGTTGTTTTTCATTAGTAACTTCTGAATTGAATGTCAGCCTTTTCAATTATTGGTTACTAGCTATGCATTTGTACTAGATGTTATAGACACTACAGTGTCACTGTTTATATATTTTTCCCTCTTAATGGTAGGCTTCTGATGATTTGTATAGAGAGCCTGTGACAAGCCATGTTCTGTGGTCTTGAGCATAGTGATGAGAAAGCATCCATAGTCTTCTGCCTTCAAATTCACACTGATTTGGAAGATTAGGATTTGACCCATTGGCTTGGATGAAACCGAACCCTAAATACTTATGTAATGTGCACTTAAAAGGAAAACAGCAGTTATAGAACTGCTCTGCAAGAATTCAAATTGTAGTTCCTATGAAGAAGGAAAAAAAAAAAGCTTTTGGCCATGTTTCTCTTCTTTTATATTCAGTTCCTTCACTGCATGGGAAGAAAAATACAGTCATTTACTGTTCTCTTGCTTTACGCACCTATCTCACACAAATGCTTATTTTCCTCTTTTGCTTCCTATGGTTATCTTTCTTACTGATAAACAAAAAGTGAATTATAGGCAACCTGCAAGAATAAGTGTAGATTCCATTGTCTTGCATTTACATAGAAATGTCCTCTGAGACAGGCAGTGGGAATATGAACAAAACTATGATTTTTTTTTTGTTCCACATTTTTGTTGTGCTTCCTTTATGTGGCTGGCTGGACCGTGGTCCTATACAGCTTGCTAGCATGTATTATATTGTGACTTTGCAGCTAGCACAGAAATTATCAAGGGCCTAGTATATTTTCCATGGTATTTTCAGTTAAATTCTACTTCTAAATTCTAGCTTTTTTTTTGTTTGTTGTTCTGACCTTTGAAGCACAAAATTATCAGTAAATACATTTTGTGGAAAAAGCGCTTTCCTTGCATGTGTGTATGTGTAAAAACAAGAGTTACCTGAGCACGACCATGGATTAGGCTCCTTGCTTCTGCAGCATTCAAAGGTAGTTAATGATGCTGAAAAATGCATGATCATGGTATCATAGGAATGTGTTGGTTGCATAAAAGATACTCAGTGTAAGAAGAGAAGATGACAAATTACCTTTTAGAGCAATTACCCCACCTGGTAAAAGTTACAGTATTCTGAACACTTCCTTGGAAGTTTAATGTGTACTGAGTAGCTCTGATATAAACTGGAATTGGAAATGATTCTGGAAAGCAGCGAATGCCAGGAAAGTACTGTGTTCCAAATGCTGGAACAAACATGCTGCATAGCACTGCAAGGAATGCTAATCACACATATTTGGTAAATACATTTCTAAGATGATAGTGTCATGCTGGATACTTCTAGCTCAGGAACTTGGGATAAATACCTTTTTTTTTTTTAAGAATTTTATCTTTTGTATATTTAATGTGTTTTTTGTTCTGTATTTTGGAATGTGTGTATTAATTTATAATTAAATGTATGTTTTGAAACTTGATATAAAATTTGTTCACGTTGTTAATCTTTCAAGGAAAGGCTCATTTAAACAACCAGCAAAGACTGTTAGAAATATGAAACAGGCGTGCACATCAGGTACAAATAGCTAATCATATTCCTGTTTTAGATAATTTTGTTCTTAATTATTTTAATTAGTTTTGTTCACTTTTATCACTACTTTTTTATCATTTTTAAGTTAGATGACAAAATACATTATTTGTAATATTCTTTAACTGAAAATTCTGGAATTTTATATTATATACAACCTTATCTAGAATGTTCTTTTTTCTTGTAAGATTTTTTTAGCTTTTTTTAAACTATTCAACTGAATGTCTTACAGATAAATGTTTTAAATTAAGTCTGAATGCAATCCATACTGAACAATTGAAGCCCTTAAATAGAACACGTGCAAGGCTACTGGTTTTGTACTGTACTTTTAAGTGTGGGGATAGAACCTACCTGTGAGACTGACTTTTGCCTGAAGATGTTCCTACATTTTGAGTGTGTGTGGATGGTGGTAGAATAAGAGTTCTTCAGGTTTGCATTGATTTTCTTTATATGTGTATTTATTTCAGAATTGGAATATGGTCAATCAAATTTTTGCTTATAATTTAGTCTCCAATTAATTTACAAAATCACTCATTAGTTTAGTGTTTGCCAGAATGGTAGCTTTACAAGGGACAAAGCTGTTTTTCACAAATAATTATTTAAATGTATAACAAGTAGTATTCCAGTACATCACACTTCGAGTATCTGATTCTAAATAAAGATCATGTTCACAGAACTTATTTAAGCAATGTAAGTTTACAGGGTTATTTTGCTGTGTTCAAGTTGAAGTGATACGCTTCATTAGGAAAGTAAATAAAAACTAAGCATTGAATTATACATAATTCTGGATTTATGTAAACATAAATACTCTCCGTTTAACTCAGGAAATTTCATTTGGATTTTCTGCTGTTACGTGAATTCAACTTTCCTAATCTATAAATTGAAAATAGAATTGAATATAGGTATGCTGATGCATGATTCCCCTAGCAAATGATAGCTTGCATTTTCTTCCTAGCATTTTTTTTCTTCCTTATTTAGACCACCATTCATTCTCATCAGAGATAACCAAGGAAGAAAAAAGTACCTTGACTACAACTGCATCCCTTAAAATGACAGATTTAAGGTGTTTAGGTAAATATCTTAGGTCTTTGTTTCCTAAATTCATAAAAGAAGCATTGAAGAGACACCAAATCAGTAAGTGAACCTGACATTACAGAAATCTTAACACTTATGTTGGATTACCTGTTCTCTAATCCTTAACTGCTTCCTTTCCTTTCTCTGCTCCTAAAATAAAAGAAATGTTGACATAAACCTTACATATTCTGATCTTGATTTGTGGATCTTTACTAAAGGTGGTTTTACTAAGAAACAACGTACAACAGCTTAAAAAAACGCTCAGTAGTTACAGAAATACTTAAGTGCTGGTCTTTGCCTCCTCAGAGGAAAAAAAATGAAGCCCTGCTCAAATCCCTTATGTATTCACCTTGCTAAGCTTCCTAACTCTTATGAAGCCCTTCTGTTTTCTCTGCCTTACTGCTCTTAAATACAGAGAGGCTTTCACAGCAATCCATGACTGCATCCCACAGTTCCTCTGTATTTTCCTTCCTGAACATAGTTCATCAGTAGGTTATGAAAATGCCTCTGCTGCTCAGCATTTATAAGTGGAATCTGTATGGTCTTTTTAAAATGGATCCATAGTCCACCGTCAAATATCATGTGGGCATATGAAATCAAGTTGTTCAAGTAGTTTCAACCTGAGTTTCAGCAGTGCTTTATCTTAGGCTAGAATATTGTAGAGATGTACCTGTGCACTTCAAATTTTTCACAGAAGTTCGGTTTCAGCTGCCATAACTAACAGTGAGAACACTTAAGAATTACTAAACCATATATTAGCATAGGTTATGACCTCAGAAACAAATCAGAAGGCTTCCTGTGAGGGAATTCATACATAAGTTAGGCTTATCAGTTATTCAGGTTAATGCAGATAGCTGTCACAACACAAAGTTTCAAAGTAAAGCAAAGACATGTTTTATGTTTTAGCTCCTGCAGAAATCGTTCTTTCAGTGCAAAGGGAACAGGGGCCCTTTCTTCCCATCCCATCAATATTTTTACTTCTGTAGAGGATATGTGCCTAATTTAGTAATTCTAGAGTTGAAGTGCATTATAATTTGGTTCCATAGGTCACATCGAAAACAAATTTAGAGAGCAAGCACAAAACAAGAAATAAGTATTTTCAAGAAGATACAGAAATAAATAACCTCTTTTAACATATGTATATGAAAAATTGGAGGTTAAATTGTAGATCATAGCAACATGATGGATTTTATGATGGCTGCTATAGCAGTTATGCTTACTGTTTCTATAATGCCCTATTTTTTTTTTCCAGGTTGTACAACAGCAGGTCTGTCATTCAATAGTAAAACTTTTAGCAAGATGCTGCGAAGTTGTCCATACCTATGCTATCATCACAAAGTCATTCTGGAAGCTGAAGAAAGATATAAAAAGGAACTTAAGAAGTTGCCTGTTTCTAATAACAGTAGATATGCAGCTTATGAGAGTAATTTATTTTGTGGTTTTTTTTTAGTAACTGTTTAGTAACTTGTTTTAACAAATTCTTATTCTGGTATCCTACTCACTTTATATGATTTATCAATGATTTGTACTAAGTGAGATTGGAACTAGCCACTTTTTTGGAGGATCTGGTGTACTTCTTGTCAGTGGTGTTGAATATTTGACAAAAACTCTCCTGTTTGCCACAGTTAGTCAAATATTAATAGAAGGGAATATATAAAGTTGCAATAAGTGTGAATGGATGACCTTTACCACAAGCTTGTTTCATTCCAATATTACATGCTCATGGATGAAAAGAGGCTTACAATTATTGATCAATAAGAAGAGCATTCATCTTATTTAAAAGCATCTTTTATTTTTCTGGTTTAACAGAGGCAATTTTTAAAAGTAATTAAACAGTTACTGTCTGCTGGCATATTTAATGATCTCTATCTTATACTTTTTAGAAATACTGCTGACCCCAATAAAGAAAGGAAAATCGCATACAGAGACATCAACTTATAAGAGCAAAAAGGATAATTTCCAAAGTAAGGCCTTAGTTTGGAAATTAATGCAAAAAGCACTTATTATCTCAGTAATCTTATTGCAGGGTTTCACCATGAGAGCCTGTGGATAAAGAATTATGATATTGTATGTGGATTCTGTCAACAATCTGTCAGAGAATGCATAATTTATAGTCATAAAATTGTTACACATACTACTTTACAATTAAGTTATCTGGCACTTGCATTGAGTCCTGCTAGGGTTACTTCCATGCCATCTGCTATTTTTCAGTTTTGTAGCCTTAATTTTAAAAATGTAGAGGCGTAGTCAGGATCAGATCACAGTGCAGCTGCTTGTTCCTAGATTCAGCATCATTCAGCTGCACCTAGATTCAGCACTATAGCTGTGTTGTCCTATTTCTGTTTCTGTTCCTTCTTGGAGTTCTGCTAAGGACTTGGGTTTCTGAGCGCTAAATAGCTAAAAGTAGACTTGAAATACACAACAATACTAGAGCAAGTGTCTGGAAGTAACCTATCAGAAAATTAAGGAGGTTTGTTTACCTGTTCTGTATACTGAGTTGTTGAGTTAGACATTACTGACAAATTGAGATGGGAAAGTGAATATTAGCTCTATCAGCCTCCACAGTACAATTTCAGAACCCTGTGCTTACAAAAGCATCAGTTGCCCCTAAAAAAAATGGTAATGTCTATAATGCACAACTGTCCATTTGTAAATAGTGGAATATGTATCTTTTAAAATATTTTATTCTATGGTATATTGAAAAAGTTGGTTATAATTTGAACTCTTTTCTTCACTCCGCAAATATATCTATTTTTTGCATAATTCACAAGGAATTTTCTTCACAATGTGGTGATTTTGGGTACATCCTGCAGAGCTCCGACTGCAGTCAAAATAATACATTCATCAACTAGTGACCCATACCGTTACTTAGGACTGACAAGGAATTTTAAAGCAGGCTGAAGAAGCTCTCAAAATCAGTACTTAAATTCTTGAACATTAATATTACTTTAAAAAAAACATTCTATTCTGAAAAATCAGCCCACCAGTCAGGAATTTATTTTTAGTGTGCTATTTCCAAAAACCTTGTTTACGTCATTATATAATTAATTTCTGGTAACAGCTAGTAGATGCATGTGTGTGTATATATATATATATATGTATATATATATATATGTATATATATTTAAAATCATATTCAGAAACTAATTTGGCTATGATAGCCATGGAAGTTTAAAAACTTTTATTAAAAAGAAAAGCTGATTATTTCATCTCAATAACTCATTACACTAATATATTACCTTTAGCAAGTAAATATTTTCTGAACTTAACTGGATTTTTCAGTATTTCAGATGGTAGTATGGCTCAAAAGATGGTCTTGTCATAAATTTTAGTTCCTAAAATGTTACCTGTGTTTTGTGTGTTTTTTTTTCGTTCAAGAAAAAGACAAAATCTTTTATTTTTTTTAGGTATTCTTTTGACTCCGATTAGAAAAAACAAATCTGATACTTCCCATAGAGATGAACATGATAAAAATACTCAGTTACCTGAAGAATATAACTTGCTACCAACATATGAAAAGTGTGAGTATTACCAGAAAATTAATACTGTAACAAGAGTAACTTAAAGATCAATTTTTACCTTTAGCTCAGGGCATTGAAAAAGGCATCCAAGCTTGCTACTAGAGACAAATAGCTGAGAATTTAAATAGTCATTCTTGTACCTTCAGTCATAGTATTATTGGGGTTTATTTTGGGTTAAATCCTATTATTTGCGAGTTGCTTCCAGTACCTAAATAATCCTGACACGTTAATGACAATGACTGGAAAAAGATCTAATGAAAATTAGATATTACTAATAAAGCAACATTTATGTATTCATGTTCATTAGAATAAATGTTCTTTTACAACACTACATTCAGTTTTACAGTAGAGCTCGGTTAGTTCAGAGTAACTAAGAGGTGGCCTTGTTCACAATTTCATAGCTTTCCAAAAAAACCAGGATGCTAACTTGAAGAGACAATGTGTGAAAGAAAAGCACAGCCAGGAATGTCAACAGTTAAAAGAAAATTGTATATATTCACTTGACGAAGATGAGGTTAGTTATGCGAAGCCTACTCATACGCTCACATATTTATAAATGTAACATTAGTGTGTATTGCATATTTTCTTTTGAAGTCACCCTTAACAGGACCCCAGTAACAAAGTGAACCATAATAAAAACATCTCCTCCTCTGCTGATTCTACTTCATAGTGATTTGTCCCTGAAAGAAGTTAAGCATTTTTCTACTGTTAGCCCTTTCAAGTTAGTGGATATGGAGGTATACTTTTTTCTTGTACTTATGAAAATTTCTACAGTATAGAAATAGTAGAAAACTAAAGGCATAGCTGTTCTGACTAGAAAACAGATACTGAGGGTGGAAGTTAGGTAGACACAACAGAAATAAATGTGTCAATGTCATAGAAAAATACTGTATTTCATTAAGTGGGTGACTGAAGAAATGGCTGAACATAATATATTGAAGAACCATCATTATCATGACAAGGCGATTGTTTCTTCAGAACTAGTTAAGGTTGCATCACTAGTAATAATGCATTGCTTCTGAATGTGAAATACTGTGTAAATTTACATATTTTTTAATTACATCAAAATAAATACTCGCAGAACAATGAGAGAGGCTCCCTGGATATAAACATGAGAACTTTAAACAAGAAAAGAAGAATCCGAAAAGATTTCACAGATGAAGAAATTAATTATCTTTTAACTGGAGTAAAAGAAATGGGTCATCACTGGAATTTGATTTTGTGGTCCTATCCATTTCAGAAAGGACGGACAAACGTTGATCTTTCCAGCAAATACTACAAGTTGCAGGTGCAAGTAACTAAAGTTTAGTTTTCTACTAATCATATATACTACCAGGTCATTTTTAATCTTTTCACCCTGATTTGACTCTCAAAAAAAAAAAAAACATATAGGATGTTAGAATTTGCAACCTGTGGGGTTGGTCTTTGTGCCATTTCAATGTTTTGCATGCTAAGGATTCGAATGGTCTCCAATGTAATTTAGAGATGCTGTTAATGGATGGATCAGATAGCATTTTTTGCTGTGTTCTGGGTAAATGTGGGACTGTTTAGTGGCAACCATTTTTCTACTGAAATTTTTTCTAAAATTGTGTAGTGTTCTGTGTCAACATTGGTCATGACGTTTTTTGTATATACTATCTTGTAGAGGCAGGAAAAAAGCAAAAGTCATCAATAACATCTTTCAAGAATATTTTCAATTTTGATGCGGAAAGTTGAAGAACAGCTTTATTAACAGAGAGGTATTACCACAATGATACAAGCCTTTTGAGAATTTAGATTGGTTTGAACTCATGTTTTTCACTGCTAACATTCATTTACAGAAATTGTTATGCTTTGCAAATTTCACTTAAATGTAATTATTAAAAGAACAAAACTAAAATAGCTACTAAAATAGTCTTTACCAATAAAAGTTACTTTTTTAAAAAAGAACTTAATTTAACATTCTTAAACTTTTGATTTTGTAACAATTAATTTGCTTTGAATCTTTTTACAATGTATTTTATCCCATTTGCAAGAAAAGGTTTATTGAATATTTTGAATTATTTGATTTATTGAATATTTTCATGAATATTTTATGCCAGAAACTGCTAAGTGTTAATGTTCTGACTTTTTTTTTCCCCTTTTAATCGGTGAAATCAGCAGCTAAGATACTTTGTTATGCACTTGGTGTGCAGTATGTGTAGAAAAATAGAATACGTTGTCAGACATCCAGAAGAGGTTATGCAGTCAGGTCAACAATTAGGAGAATCTTACAGTTAGCAGAAATGTTTAAGTGATTGCAAAGATCATAAAGACCTTTCTAATGATATCGAAACATTCACAATATAAATGCTAATAACTATTAATTTTGAACATATAAGTCATAGGAAACGTTCAAGAAAATCAACATACTAGAGGTATTTCTGAACAGAAGGTTGTATGCTTTCAGAGAGAGAGGACTGGTAGAACAAGCTTTATAATTTTGTTAAGTTCTTGCTTGCAAATAATTCTGAACAAAGCAGGATATATCTATGAGAGAAAGCACCAAATATATGTTTGAGCACTGCTGAATACGCTAGGCAAATCTTACATAGGTTCTCATAAATTGAAATATAGAGCTTGTCAGAACTTCTAGACAGAAGATAGTGTGTGGTTCAGCTGCAATATTTCTTGGATGACATTCATGGACCTATGTAAAATACTTAAGTGGTGAACTAAATAGAGTGTAGCTACTGATTATTTGATTTCTATTTATGGTGGAACATTTTTTTGTGTATTATATAAGTGCATGAGCAGAACCCCTGTTTCTGCTAAATATAAAATGGTTATAAAAAGCTTTAGTGAAAGCCTTAATAACTTGATTTTTCAGTGATAACCTTAGTATTTCTGTTCTAATTAGTTAACCAAACTTTTTCCATAATAAATTATCTTATTTCATCTTATTTGCAGTAGGCTTTTACTATGATGTAGCTTAAATGCTTAAAAGCATGCAAGATAACCTGAAACTGAAGGACTTGCACCGATGATGATGCTGATGATATAATAAATAGTTTTTTAATGTTTTTCAGCTGTTGCACTTTTTAAAATATATATTATTAAAATATTAAAGAACCTATAAAAGATGCCTTAAGGCATATCTTTGTAAAGGCCCAATCCTATAAACGTTTATGAATGGAGCTATTCCAAGTGGTGTAATTAAATATTGGCCTACATATTTGCAGAACCTGAGCCAAAAGTAACACCAAGGAGTGGTGTGTACATCAGGGAGATTTTGGTCTGTTACGCACTCCACAAAGTATCTTTCCAAGGACTCGAAAGCTAGTCCAGGCAAGCTTCTATTTCGTGTAGTATCTGAATGTGTATTAGTAATCCATATTATTCTGGCCTAAATATATTTGAAGTGGAGAAAATATGGAAGACGTACATCTTTAGTAACAGATGTAATCAGAGTATCACAATATTGACGATTTACCTAATTATAGGTAATAATTTAGGTTGTGAATGACCTCTGGAGTCAGTAATCCAACTTCCTTAGAGCAGGCCTAATTTCAAAGTTAGTCTGGGTGCTCTGTGCCTTGTCAAGTGCTGAAAATCTCCAAGGCTGAAATCCCCACAATGTCCACTGCTGCTTTAATTCTCTCGTAATGAAAATTGCTGAAATAGGCATCATTAAATCGTTCTTGTAAGATCCAGAAAGGAAGAGTCATGACTGGAAGCGAGTAGAGACATGTTGTGTGAATTTGTGCAAGTCGATTCATCTGTCTGACAGTGATTGACCGAACACTCTTGGTAATTGTATTTTCTTGTATAAACTGCTTTGAAATGCACGCGAAATGGTTATTAGTAATATAGTTGCATAAGAAACATTCATGTCACTTGTAGACTTCTTATGCTACCTAGTGCTTTGAAAAGTGCAACTGCCTGATGGTCACTGCCCAATCGTGAGGGAAAGCATGTTTGGAAAAAAAAAAAAAAGTGGGAATTGTTTTGTAACACGAGTAGAAGAACAAAATTTATCGGAGGGATGCACAAAGGTGGGTGGGAATCTTCGAGCTTTATTCCAGCCCTCTACCTACATCTATCGCTTGAATATTCACACTGCACACCCTACCCCCGCACACCGCGAAGTCACCGGGAGCCCGGGTAGGGCTCTGGCTCTGGCCCCGTCCCGTTTCATCTCGGCCCCGTCCCCCTTCACCCTCCGGCACCAGAGGGCGCTGCCGAAGGCCGCCCCCCGTCGCGGGAGGCACCGCCCAGGGCGGAGGCGCTGCCGGGGCTGCCCAGGCGCCGCCTGATCGCGTCGCGGCCGCGGCTGCGGGCGGTTGTGCGGCCGCGTGGGGCAGCGCCGGGCTGGGCAGGGCGCAGCCGGGAGCGGGGAGCGGCGGCGGCGGCACCGGGCGGTGGCGGCAGCAGCAGCGGGCGGGCCGGGGAGAGGGAGGAGCGGGGTCCTCGGCGCGCCCGGCTGAGGTCACTCTTTGTGGCTGCGGCTCGCAAGATGGCGCCCGTGCTGGTGGAGAAGAAGCTGCTGGGGCCGGACGGGCCCGGCGGCGCCGAGCTGCCCAGCGAGGAGGAGGAAGGGCAGAACCTGTGGTGAGCCCCCGGCCGAGGGAGTGGGGCACACGCGCGTCCTTCGTGCCCCGCCAGCCGGGCGTCCCGTACCTGTCACGGCGGGGTCCCCCTGCCCCCCGGCGCCGCCCCGGCCCTCCTGCGGCGGGCGGGAGCCCCGAGCCTCGGCTGCGGCGGAGCCCCGAGCCCCGGCCGTGGCGGAGCGAAGCCCGCAGCCCGCTGACAGGAGCTTTCCGGCCCGCTGGGGGAACGGGGCCGCCGGGGATGGGGGCAGAGCCGGGGGTTGGGTCGTGGCGCACGGGGGGTTGCGGTATGGGGCCTGGGGGATTCGATGTGTTGCTTTTCAGTCCGTTATTTGTTTAAAAAGAAAAAGAAACGCGTGTGAAATGTAGTAATGGATTGTGGGAAGAGTTAGTCATCAGCTGGGAAGTAATGCTGAGCAGTAACGTGAGCTCTTCTGCGGGAGAGCAGCGTCAGGAGGCTTCAGTGCCCGTGCTCTAGGTGCTATAAAAACTTTCCTCAAAAAGGTGGCACGCTTCTGGGGAGGCTTTTTATTGAAATGAACTCAAATCTTTATCTGCAACAAGCCTAGTTTGTAAATGGAATGAATGTGACTGGATTGGTCCGCGTAGATCTGCTGAGCTCATCAGCGCTGTCAGATGAGCAGTGTGTGCTGGTGCCTGTGTGCAGTGTGTGCCTGTCAGCCTAACGAGGACGATGCTCTTTTTCTAGGTCTTCGATACTGAGTGAAGTTTCTACCCGGTCGAGATCTAAATTGCCCTCAGGCAAAATATTCTTGTTTTTGGTAAGTAGCACATGCAAGTATGAGGATTTTCTTTTTTTGGTAGAAGCAAAGCATGTCGAAAACAATGATGCAAACACATTGACGTATCATTTTGTTAAAATTAGCTTATGTAATATGATCTATGGTATTCTTGTCTTCAGGCTGGTGGATTTATTTTCTTTCTGGTTTATCCTGTTAGTTTTATAAGATATATTTAAATAAATGGAATGTAATACTGAACAATGAAGTGCTTCTTTCTTATTGTTGTGGTATAAGCTGTTGGATTCCGTTAGAACGCTTAAAAGAGTATAGTAAGTGTGGTCCAAAAATGTACAAGAACACTTCTGATTTCCTAAGTGTGTTTTGAAAGTCTTTTCTACAAAGTTAATTCTGAAACTCTTTTTTTTTCTTTTTCTTTTCTTGTACAAACTTACTGGCAGGTGATGATGGTTCTGGTAAAACCACGCTTATGGCTAAAATACAGGGAGCGGAGCACGGCAAAAAAGGAAGAGGACTGGAATACTTATATCTAAATATTCACGATGAAGACAGGGATGGTAAGTTTATTTTGTATGTGATCTTTTCTACAATAATAGCTGACTTGCTTTTTTATAGTTCTGGTTTCATCAGTGTATTTTGGGTTACGCCCAAGTACCTAGTTCCAGCATTATTGGCTATGTTTTATAAACTATATCACTTTCTTAAGTGAAATGCATTTTATGTTTGGACTAGTTTCTCCTTTTTGTCTGTTTCACACTTCCCCTATGCAAGAGGTGAAAGTACAGTTGAGCTATTGATATAGCTCAGGATCCATCTACTTTTAGGGTAGATGCATTTCCTGATGTTGACTTACTAGCAGATACATTGTCATTTCATACAACTGCTTTATAGTTATAGGAAAAAAGTGACACATTGTCAGAATTTTGGTTGTTTTTTTGTTGTTGTTTTCTTGAAGGGACAATGAGTGGCATTTTGGTTAATTGTAACTGCGTCATTTTGTTAGAATTGAATGAAGAATAGAATTAGGATTTTATTTTCTTAGAATGGAGCTTGTTTCTTTGTCCCTTGTATTTCTTTTTGTTGCTGTTAATGATAGGTCTTTTCTAGTAGATGGGAGGCAAGAGATTGATACAAGCAGGTCTAACAATGAGAATACTGTTAGGATATTGTTAGGAAGGTTAGAGACAGGAAGAAATGAAGAGTGAGCTAATTATCCTCACTCCTAAATCTTCCTCTGCCTATCTCATTTTGGGCAAAATTCTGGATCTCTTCATGATAGTTTCCTTCCCCCAAAACTGGGAATGATGGTCTTCCAACTTGTGACCTTCTGATTTTCCAGAGCTGAAGAGGAAAGCAATGATGGTGTTTCATCCATCTTTCCTGAAGAAAGATGAACTGGGTAGATCCTAGAATGGTATTTTGGAAATGGAAATGTACTCCATAAGTGATTAAGTACCATATGTATCTGGTTGTTATGGAGATTGGTCCTGTGCTCCTGTGGTAATAAACTGTCTTCAGATACTAAGTTAGGTACCATTAGTACATGAGTACATTGCCTGTGTCTTCAGTGGCCACCTGATCTTGCAGTTCCTAAAAATCTTTTGTGGTGTAATTTTCAGTGTTGAGGCTGTTCTTCACTTTTTGAGGTTCTTATTTTAAGTGCTTTCTCCCTGTGTATAATTTTCTTTAGTACTGCGTAAATAGTTCAGGGTGAAAAGCCTACTATTAGGGGTGTTACGATAGCTTGTGGCATCAAGCTTCTTGCAGCTTCAAAGGAGATGGTATTGTAAGCAGGCGATTG